>NC_047104.1:70075576-70408987 GCF_902500255.1 Thalassophryne amazonica
CCATACTGATATAATCGCAATATTACCCAAGTCATCCAGACGCATACATTTTTAATTTATGGTTCAAATTTTAACCTACTCATTTTGGACAAGTTATTTAAAATTACTGTCATGTCTGAGATTTATAAAGTGAAAATATCAGATATATCTTTTTGTTTTAAAGTAATGTGCTAATTTTAAAGAACCAATCAGTGTTTAGCAGAGGAACTTTTACCCAGAATGCTTTGCGATCTGTGTTTGTTACAAAACCTCAGAATTAGTGCATTATTCAACATTAAAAGATATATGTTATATTTTAACTTTGTACAAATGACAGAATTGACATTAATGGAGTTATTCTATCAGTATTTTCACAAAACCATAAGTTAGTATGACTTTATTTTTCAAGACCTCCGCCTGACCGGAGCATTGTGATTAGTAGAGAGCTGATTTTGTGGGTGCTCTCAGGATTTGTCTGTGTAGCTTCTTACAGGGGCCAACATGGTCAAACATGGAAATACTGGCTCATTCTTTGGGTCTCTTGTTGCTTTTGATGCTTTCAAAAGCGATTGTGTTAAGTCAATTTCAGCTTCTTAGTAATTGCAAATGTACCGGAAAAAACACTGGAATTTATCGGTTATTGATTATCTGTAGGGCAGCACGGTGGCTTAGTGCTTAGCACTGTTGCCTCACAGTGAGAAGGTTGTGGGTTCAATTTCCGTGGCCTTTGTGTGGAGTTTGCATGTTCTCCCCTTTGCATGTTCTCCCCGTGTTTGCGTAGGTTTCCTCCGGGTGCTCCGGTTTCCGCCCACATCCAAAGAAATGCGGGTTAGGTGGATTGGCATCTTTAGAATTGTCCATAGGTGTGTGTGTGGGTGTGTCTGTGTTTGTCTATTTGTGGCCCTGCGACAGACTGGCGTCCTGTCCTGGGTGTACCCTGCCTCGCGCCCTGTGACTGCTGGGATAGGCTCCAGCCCCCCGCGACCCTTAATTGGACTAAGCGGTAGAAGATGAATGAATGAGTGAATGATTATCTGTAACTTCCGATACATTTTTGGGTGGTTTATCTTTATCAAAGATAACTTTTCAGTTATCTGATTATCTGTTATCGTAGTTAAATTTTTGGTTATCTGTGCCCACCACTGGTAATGAGTGTAATGTTTTTGCCTGCATTCTAGTGATATTCTGGCATCCACAGTTGCTGGTAATTCATTGTAAATCTTATTTCAGATTTTAACAGGACTTGACCCTAAAATGAGGTAATAAATGATGTGAAATGAATGGGAATTCCCCTTAAAAGCAACAGTTACAAACTGTGAATTAAACAATCATACTGATGAGCCACACAATTGTGCTGTTGTTTTTAGCAGGAATAAACCATAAAATAGGGTAATCAATTATGTGGAATGGATAGAAATTCACCGTGAATTTGACAAGATTTTTTTTACAGTGTGCTTTTAATGTGGTATCTGGTCTTTTCTACTTGGGTATGTCCCAGCAGATTTTCCCCTGTCTCTGACTGGTGTTGGTCCTGCCTGGCCATGGCCCTGGAGTGTGAGACGTTTGCTATGTGTTTGTAAAAGCCACCGTCTATATAAAGTTCTTTTTTCCAATCAGTGTAGCCATGTTGAGTAAATATGTCCCCACGACAAGAATTAGAACTAAATTTGCAACAAGCGAAGCAGAAGCTGGCATCACGCAGTCCTGAATATTCAAGCCATGGCCGAATTTGATAACATGATGTGTTAAAACACCTCTGAATTTGCCCAAATGGTTGTTTAGGTTAACTGCTTAAAATGGGTGATCCATATTTAAGTCTGGAGGAGTGGACACAGCAGAGTCGGGGGCCTGAACATGGGGAGCACAGACATTTTGAGCCCCCAGCATGGGTGTAGAGCTGGTGCATCTGCTGGTGATTCACAGGCAGTCCCGGACCCTGGCATGGATGCAATGCTCTGCTCAGTGGCTGCAGGGCTGCTGGTCGAGGCAGCACTTGCGGGAGTGGGAGCTGCTTGTTTTTTTGATGAGCCACCTGTGCATTTCTATTGGCATAATTTGGCAAATATTCGAAGTGCTTATGATGCAGATGTTTAAAATATTGAAATGTGCTTATGATTCAGAATTATTGTTGCAACAACACCAGTGAGAAGACGGCAGTCGAACTAAGAATGTGAGGGTCCCTGGTAATTCAAGAGTGCCCATTGGGTAATTTGACATCAGAATAGACTGGTAAAGGAATCCACCAATCACAAATAGCGCTAGATGCATACATAAAGGTCTCTCCGAATGGCTCCAACTGTGAATCACATGGGATATTGCATATTTGCTGTCAAATAGTAGTAAATCAGTTTAACTTGACTTTTCATTGGGTGGGCAGAGCTTTTCTCAGGGTAGGCACTGCGCACCCCCTGCCCCCCTTGGTAACACCCCTGAACACACAGAGGTTGCTTCCTTTTTATTATGTGGATAGTGTAGAAAATACAGATTTTTATGTCATAAAGTAATACTGTGAGTGTCAACACTGAGGAAAGAGATTTAATATGAAGTGTAACTTTACTTTGTCACTGTGAGAATGATATAAACTCAGGAATTTTGTTAAATTTAACACTGAGACTTGAGTTAACACTGAGAATTTTGCTGTGTAGCACATGGTGATTCATGATTAATGCCTTTTTTATTTAATTAACTGCTGTCATAAGATACACAAAAAGTAGGTAAGCAGAAGCTCTAAATAACATCACACACCAACAAATGAATTCCATCATACACATATAGGCAGGCTGTGGGGTCCCTTTGTCGAGCCTGTGAGGATACTGAACTTAAAGCGTATCTGTAAGGGGGAATAACTATTTTAGGATCAAATGCCCTCTTTTTTTTCTTTTCTTTTTTTTTTTTTTTTTACTGTATGGTTCTGTGCGTGTCTGTTGTGTTGTATTATTGTGGGAGAGCAGGTGCTGCAGGCGCAACCCAATTACCATACAGCTGAAAGCACAAAGAAAAAACTTTACTCCCTGTATTCCTCCTCCTCCTCCTCCTCACAAAGTCCCTTAATGACAGCCACGCGAGTGACACACCACCAAGTCTTTTTTTTTTTAACTACCTCTTTTAGAGTGCATACAAAGTGCCGGGAATGACCAAAGTATAGGTTTGATGCTCCACCAAGGGCCAGTCAGAGAACGCACACGGGTTTCTTTTAAAGCCTTCAGTAAATGATCTTTGTGGTTTTAAAGTGATAGGGTATATCTATATTATTCTGGGGCAGGGGGCGTGTGCATGCACTTGTCCTCCTCTTTGCGTTATTACGCGATGGCACACCGCGTTTGGTAACTTCTGATACTGTACATTATGTCCAACAAATAAACGAAGGTGCACAGTTAATTGTTTTGGGGCGGGGTAGGGGGTGGGGGTTGAGCATGTGAAAGCCACGGCAGGGGTAACACCATAGGAATGTGGCGGAGCAGATGGTCCGCTAAAACCCAGTTGGGACGGCTGGTCAGAGCGCAGGCACGCAGGGGCCCGCCTGCGTCATAAACCCAATTAAATATCAGAAGCCACCGGCGGACTGGGTGCTGGAATTAAATCAAATGGAGGCGTGTGGAGGATTGCACCAGAGTATGGAGGAATCTGTCAGAACGTGAACGTGAACGGTCACCGTGCGTTCTGTTGTAAAAAGGATCAGTGGAAGCTGCGCTGTTGCACATTTAATAGCGACGAGCCATTTGCTCTGTCCCCTTTGAGAGAAGGGGGGCGGGTTTTGAAAAGTTGTGTGCCCCCCCCCCACACACACACACACACACACGCACGCACGCACGCGCACTCTTTCTTTGTGATGGCCCCGGGGCGGACTTGTGGTGGTGGAGGAGGGAGTGGAAGGAGAAGAGCAGAGGCGCTCATTTGCATCCTATTACCCTTCTCCCGCAGGCTCCTGTATAAAACCCTGTGCAGAGGCTGGAGAGCCACCAGACATACCGAGAGGAGCTCAGAACACGACACAGCCACTTGTTTTCTGGAGTTCCGGACCAGCACCTTATTATCGATCACTTGGAAACTAAAAACAACTGCGTCTTTGCACCAGCTGACTGGAATTAACTGTGAGGATTTCATCCGCTCTTCCTCCAGAGGAATCTGCTGAGGATTACTTTGCTTTGTTTAAATAATAATAATAATAATAATAATAATAATAATATTAATAATAAAACTTGTCCAAAACTTCCGCCTCGTATGGAAGCCAAAAGGACTGAAGATACGCGCAAATAAGGAGTTCCTGCGCGTTAAGAGCGCACCTCCACTGTGACGGGACACTGTGCAAACTTTCTCCATGAGTGTTTGAGGCGGGCTGCACAAACCTGCGGAGCTTTGCCTGGTTGCTGGAGTGCTGTCACCACAATGGCACGCTTGTGTGCGCTCATGGTTGTGATTCTCTCGCTTCTCACCTGCCAGGTGCGGATCCAGTAAACCAGATGATCCTTGTTGTTGTGTGC
The DNA here is from genome assembly GCF_902500255.1 of Thalassophryne amazonica. Taxonomy (NCBI): domain Eukaryota; kingdom Metazoa; phylum Chordata; class Actinopteri; order Batrachoidiformes; family Batrachoididae; genus Thalassophryne; species Thalassophryne amazonica. Next base: position 70,080,037 of record NC_047104.1, read on the forward strand.
TATATTGCATGTGTATTTACAGGCGAAATATGATTACATTTCTAAAATTATTTTTGTTTCACTTTTATAGATTTTGTGCTCGGGGGTGTTTGAGCTGAAGCTGCAGGAGTTTCTCAACAAAAAAGGAGTAACGGGGAACGCAAACTGCTGCCCCGGCTCGGCGCGTCCGCAGGCTCACCAGCCGTGTGAATGCAAGACTTTTTTCCGAGTGTGTTTGAAGCATTATCAGGCCAGCGTGTCCCCGGAGCCTCCCTGCACTTACGGCGGAGCTGTGACACCCGTGCTGGGCTCCAACTCCTTCCAGGTGCCGGAGACCAACGCGGAGAGCTTCACCAACCCTATCCGGTTCCCCCTCGGCTTCACATGGCCGGTAAGTGAAAAATCACGCAAGTGCGCGCACCGATTATAGATGCTGAGCTTACAAATGTCAAGGCGCTATGTTTGTGTCATGTGCTCTGATACGTCATAAAGAAAAGCCCGAGCGCACTGTAAGTATGTTATTATTTGAGGGCAACAGATGCTCCCAAACACTGGTCTTTGTCAGCAGCGTGTGAGAGGGGCCATTGTAGTATTTCTGTGTGCTTTGGTGGGATAAAATAGGGAGGGGGAGGAGGGGAATTGGGGAGGGGGGAGGGTGTGATTCACCAAAGGCTTCTCTCCTCCGACAAGGCGTGGAGGGAAATTTAACATCCTCTGAGTTGGCACATCATTGGCGACGCAGCGTGAAATTCCGCTTGGTTTGGTTTAACGGAGGCGTCAGAGTGATGGCAGGTAGCAGGTCCTATTAGGCCCCTAATCAACACGGGAATTATGCTGTGAAGTTTATTGGGAGGCCTCCTAATGGCCCTGTGCTGCTGTGAGGAGGGAAGAGGTCTGCAAGCCCAACAGCTGTTCACTCCTCTCTCTCTCTCTCTCTCTCTCTCTCTCTCTCTCTCTCTCTCTCTCTCTCTTTCAGGGGACATTTTCACTGATCGTTGAAGCCCTGCACACTGACTCCTTGGATGACCTGACAACAGGTGGGTTACAGGCACACAGAGGACCAGAGGACCGCAGCAGTAGCGGTTCTGTCTGCTTTTTGGAGATGCACTGTGCATCCATCCATCCATGCACAAAGGATGCCAATTATAATGTGCAAAATCCTGCAGATGGAAAAATGATGAGAAATTAGCCCAAATTTTTGTTATTTATTGTGGGGGGGCACTTCCATCAAAATCACTCGTCTCATGCTGAAACATTTATTACCCCAAAAAAGGAGGTGTAGCAGGGTCAGCTCCTAAAAATCGGTCTACCCTGCCTCCACTGCGCATGCGTCATTTTGGTGCTCTGCCACTCGTCTGAGACAGTCTCTTCACCCAAAGTGATCAAATGGATTAATGTGATTATTAACCATCAAATGATAAAGTAAAACCTCTTAAATCATTCTAAAGTCAGTTTTAAGCAGAAATGAGGCGATACTTGGTGTCGCTTTGAAATGCGCACTGAACGCATCAGCTAGTAGCTCGTGTAGTTGCGGAGCTCTGATAGCTTCCTCTGTCTTTTATGATGAAATAATGCTGAATTTATGTGGAAATAATTGTTGTACAAAAGCCTCAGATATGGAGGGAGACTGGAGACTGGAGAGCAGTTTGAAGCAGAAAAGAGGTGATAATGATGCATGTGCAGTGAAGGCAGGGCGGACTGATTTTAGGGGGGACCATTTGGTCTGCGTCAGAGGTTATTTTGTCAGTGCTGTTTTTCTGGTTGTTTGCCTGTGAGCAGGATTATGGGGGAAAAAAAAACCCCTTGAACTGATTTTCCTGAAATTTGGTGAAATGGTGGGATATGGGCCAAGGGGGAGCCATTAACCTTTGTAATGTCCAGTTAAGAGGGCAGAAACAGATTTTTTTGTTTGTTTGTTTTGTTTACTTATTTAAAAATGCCCTGTCTTGCAGTGTTAAAGAAAGTGGGGGAAAGTCATGGATCTGTGCCCTATAATTGGATCTCCTCCTTGGCACATGTCCCACCATTCCACTAAATTTAAAGAAACCCTATTGAGTAGAGTTTGTGTAATCCTGCTAACAGCACTGAGAACATGACCTCCTTGGCAAAAAAGTAAAATAAATAAATAGGCATATGCACAGTGCTAATATCTAAGAACAGGTGAGATTTGGTTTATTGGTGGAGATCATCAGTACCCTTCTAATTCATTTATAATATTTGTGTCATATGGTTGAGGCAGATAGTCACCCATTAAGTCTGGTCTGCATGAGGTTTCTTCCTAAAAATCAAAAAATGCAGAGGGCCTTTTTCCTTATCACTGTTTCCACTGTGCTTGCTCATGGGGTACGGTCTTGACCTTGCACTTTGAGGTGACCTATGTTGTGATTTGGCACTGTATAAATGAATTGGACTGAAAAGACACAAGCTTTTATTTTATCAGCATTTTGAAAGCATGAATCACTTTCTGAACCAGTTGAGTTCTGATGCAGATGGAAAAGTGCTATATGAATGCAGTCCATTTACAGACAAATAAATAAATAAACGCTGTTGATTTTAGTATATCCTTGGCAGATAAATACTGTTAAGCAACAGGTTCAGTTTAGTGTTTTTGGGCCAGTCATTTTCTGAAGCAGCTGGTTTATTTTGTTCAAGGTTTTTTTTAAAGTTCCTTCCTTCGCTATGTGTATAATGTTTTGGTTTAATTTGAAATCCACCTAGTAGTTACACCTGTTATTTTGTGTATAAGTCTCTCTTCAGCTGGAGTTTTATGTCCACATGGGAAAAGACCACCCATATATTTAGGAGGTATCTATGGGAGAGTAACACCAGTAACCCAGAGTGTGATCTTTATCTCCTGCTCTGTCTTATCTGGGTCATAATGGCTATACTGAACCAGCATGTGCACAACAGTGGGGGACAGGGTAATGATGACTGTGACCGTTACTAAAGTTAACATTGTCACTTTCTGTAGATTGCACTCTGCAGACGTGCTTTAAGTGTCAGTTCCCCAAAATGAAATGACACTGGTTGTTGATACAGAGACATGTTCTCCAAGAGGATGGAATGTAACAAATGATATTTCTACAGAACATGAATACAGACAGGATGACAAATAACATCAGCACTTTTCACTCTTTAGACAACCCAGAGCGCCTGATAAGCAGGATCACCACTCAGCGTCACCTGACTGTGGGGGAAGAGTGGTCCAAAGACATCCAGACAGCAGGCAGGACTGAGCTGCGTTACTCCTACCGCTTCCTCTGTGATGAGTACTACTACGGTGATGGCTGCTCTGTCTTCTGCCGGCCCCGAGATGATGCCTTTGGGCACTTCTCCTGTGGTGAGCGTGGAGAAATTATATGCAACTCTGGCTGGAAGGGACAGTACTGCACTGAACGTAAGTCATACTGGATTTTTCTTCTGTTTAGTGAGGGCTTTCAGAGTAATGTATAAATGTTTTAATAAATGTTATATTCTGTTTATTGTTTGATTTATCTGCACAAAAGACAAAAGCTAAGCTGAGTTTATTTATTTATTGGCTTGATTGCTCTGTATTTTCTGTGTTCTAGATTTTATGTATATCCTGGGCATGACCTTATTGTGCATTTGGGGCCTGTATGTGCTCCTCCAGCCTGTAGATAATCCTATTTGGGGGGTTGGAGGTGAGATTGGTACTTCAGTTGCTGTAACTTTCTTTGCAAAGCTTGGCACTGGAGAAGAAGACTTCTTGTTTCCACACTGTGTGAGAGTATCTCTGCTGCTGCCTTCTATCGGAGGGTGGCATGTGTTACGAAGGGGAAGGGGAGAAACCATTTCAAGCCTCATCTCTGATAAAAACTGAAAAACAGGACCACAAATCCCACCCCTGCCACATTTCTCCATGTAATGTGGAGTTGCGTCAGGAAGGGCATCCGGCGTAAAACCTGTGCCAATTCAACATGCAGATCCACCTTGGATTTGCTGTGGCAACCCGAGTGCAAACAAGGGAGCAGCCGAAGGGACTTATAGAGGGTTGGCTCTTGTGAGGTGCTGATTATTCATCCGCAACATGGCAGTGTCCAAGTCCAAAGATATGGTGGCTCAAGTGAATGGGAACCTTGAAGATCCTTTGTCTCAGTAAGGATGATCATCTTGCAGTGCTGTTGAGGAAGCTTGGAAAGCTCCACATTGCAGTGGCTGCAGTTTCTGAGTTTCAGAGATCTGGAAGTGGTCAAATCTCACTGCATGGATCTTAGTGTTGATCTACGACAACTACAAATCCAGACACACTAACTCTTCACCCAACTTCTCAAGTGCTGCAATCAGAGAATTTATTTATTCCACAAAGATCACAGCATTGTCTGAAAGTCAAGGTCAGTAAACCTTGCAGCAGACACTGACTTTGTAAAAGGCCATGCTCCAAGGAGCTGAACTACTCCAAGTGGGTGGGGATGCTGTCCTGTTGGTATTGCAAACAGTCCATCTTTCAATCTGGGAGACAGGCATCATCCCTTGTAGACTTGAAGAAAGGACTTGAGAAGTACCATTTGCTTTGTGAGGGAACTTGAGCTACAATATTTTGGCTATGCGGAATGGTTTTCTGGGCGTGATCCAGCATGCAGGCGCCTCAGTATAGGGAAACCCAGTAAATGGAAAATGCCAAGGGTACACCTAGGAATCACCTGGCTGTGGGAGATAGATGGTTACATTTGAGAGGTGGGGACGGACAGGGTGTCTGGTGGTTCCATACAGTGGTGGATGGGGTGGCACCACAACATGCTCTCAGACCTGAGATCTGCTATATTCAGGAAACAGGGAGCAATGTGAGGAAGCTTTGCAAATATGTTGTCGACCATTCTACTGGTCTGATACATTTCATTTTGCAGTTGATAAAAGCTTTTCAGTTTCAGTTCATATAAACTGATATACGTGAACACTGACAGGCTTGTGCTACTGATATTTTAAGATTTCTGTAAATTACCCTTGGTATGAAATGTAATTTTCATGGCTTTCCTCACAATCACTTGTGTGTCTTTATTGTTTAGAAGCTTTTCCACCTCTTAATGCGGGGCCCGTGTGCAACAGGCGTCAGTTAGTTATTCCATGGCACCAGAGGCCTCCATTCTAATGAGCTGCAGTGGCTCCTCAGTAATTCACACGCCGCGTGCCTTCCATTAGACCACTGGGGCCTCCTCGCCCCAAACCTTCTCCCCGATTGGCCGAGTGGGGTTCCTTTATTGTTGCCACATAGGTTCGCGATTGGCTGAGCGGGGTTGTGTATTGTTGTGGAGGGGGCAGCTGCTTGGTGAGAGTAGACAATGGAGCAGCTGTCTGGTGGTTAGCTCCACACAGACCAGCTGGCCCTGGGGGAGGAGGTGGGGAGTGAGGTGAGAGACAGGAGTGGAGGAGAAAAAAGAGAGGAAAAGAAAAATGCTTTGGGAGGAGAGGAAGAGCAGGAAAGGAAGCAGGAAGATGGAAAAGTGAGGGAGGAGAGGAGGATCAGAAGGAGGAGGGGAGGAGAGGGGTGAGAAAAGAGACTTCTGACCCACAGTCAAGGGGAGAAAAGAGGCTTTGTGTGGGGCCCTTTTGTGTTGGAGAGCAACCATGTTAAAGAGGAGGGCTTGTTGGTTGGTTCCTCTTATGGTGCCTGAGATCGCTGTAGTTTCCAGCCACCTAGTTTACAAAGAGAAGCTGTGCTTTGGTTTTGGTTCTTATAGAGGTGTCATATTGTGCAAAATCAGATTCTATCTACATTTACTTTTTGGGTCCATTTTGGCCCCATTTCACCTGGCTGCAACAGATGATTATGTTGGTTATGGTCAGTTCCACTTGTATTCAGAAGGGGGAAGGGTTCACTAGTCTGAAGGTTCACTAGTCTGAAGGTTCACTAGTCCGAAGGTTCACTAGTCTGATGGTTCAGTACTCTGTGTGTGTATTTACTCCAAATTAAGCCAAACATCATAATTTAAAGAGTCGCCGATGAAGGACGGATAATTGCCATTTGAATTAGATGCCAAAGTCTTAATTATGGAATATTGTGTGTGAGCGCCTTGGGGCAACTGTTTGTTGTGATTTGGCGCTATATAAGAAAAAAGTTGATTGATTGATTGATTTACATTGTTCAGTGCATCTTTATAACCAGCAAAGCTAAAAACAAAGTGACATGTTTTTTTTATTATTAAAGTAACATTCACTATCATATCATAGATGAAAGAAACGTATGTTTAATTGAAATGAAAAGCACATGTAAGTATACAGCTAGAAGAGCAGCCTGCTTAAATTTGGCATCAAAATATGTTCATTTATTGACGTGAACCTACGGACTGGTGAACCTTCGGCCTAGTGGGGTGTTCCCAACAGAAGGTATTTGGTTAAGTGTGACGTAATGTATCACGTGATTTTCAATTTAAAAAAAAAAAAAAAAAAAGGACTACTGTCCACAGTGGACATGGTGTGTAACAGTGTTTTTATGTTGTTTATCAACTGATACCTCTAATATTAGCCAACCTGGTAGATTTAGCTAACAACGGGCTACACTGAGCAGTTATTTAAAACACTTGTGTACCTTTTGCACTATCTGTCTTCTTCCATAGCATGTCTTTGGTGGGCCACATGTTTCTGTAGCTCTCCATAGTCCAAACACTTGGATGTGTCCAGAATGTTTTCCCACTTGCAGTGTTGTGTGGAAACTGGAACACATTAAATGAGGGTACTATGGCTTCATTTGTAGTCACGACGTCTGACTTCTAAGGTTACTAGAACACCACATTGCCTTTGAGAAGGTGGGGATGGATCAGTTGTCAGGCTGGGTGGTTCTCATCCAGGATCCAGGACAGTTTCATGGTGTGTTGAATGCGGTGACGTGTGGCTCCAGAGCCTACTCCCAGACGTCACATGATTTGATTATACGACTTCCCCTGCAGGAATGGGTCCTCGCTGACATATGTCCATATCTGAACTTCTGTTTGTTGTGTTAGGAGAGAGACACACCCCTTCAAACAGAGAGGGTGTGATGATTAGCAGCTCCTTTCCATTATAATCAGCAAGCACAAAAAGAGCTCATTTCCTGGAGTACTAATTTTTTTTTTTCTGAGATCACCTTAATGTCAAATTTTAATGTAATTGTCATGTTTTAATGTAATATGTTTTTCACACACCTGGCAATATACACTGGCTCCCAGAAGAAGATATACAAGTATGATACCAGCAATTTAACAACAAAAATGGGTTATTGTTAATGACCCTTTTATCATGACACCATGTTTATTTCTTATGACTGGATCATAAACAGAAAGTTTAAATAATCTCAAGGTCTCCAGGGTGAGGATGAGGCAGATACATGAATAAATAAAAGATTGTAGCAAGATAAACAGGCTGCAGATAGACAGATGTAGGCATTAGCTCGTGAGCATTAAAGTTCCCATGATTCACCTGCCACTATGTTTTCTCTCTGCAGCAATCTGCCTTCCCGGCTGCGATGAAGAGCACGGTTTCTGTGATAAACCAGGAGAGTGCAAGTAAGTTCTGGGAGATACAGTGACTCTGAGTGTCCTGATGGGCCTCAGATTTGTACAATTAAATGCACTGACCTGACACATTAGCCATGGTTTCAGTTATTAACTGCAGTTTATAAATGTTGTGTTCCCAGGTGTCGTGTGGGTTTCAGCGGGCGTTACTGCGATGACTGTATCCGTTACCCAGGATGTCTCCACGGCACCTGCCAGCAGCCTTGGCAGTGTAACTGCCAGGAGGGTTGGGGTGGACTCTTCTGCAACCAGGGTGAGTTCAGCGACAGCAGCATCAGTCATCTCGTGTCAGCTGTGACGCAACATAGTTTAACCATTTCATGTTGGCATTTCCAGACCTGAACTACTGCACGCACCATAAACCATGTCAGAATGGAGCTACCTGCACCAACACCGGTCAGGGCAGCTACACCTGCTCCTGTCTACCCGGATATACAGGGGCCAGCTGTGAGGTCCAAGTCAACGAATGTTCTGGAAACCCCTGCCTCAATGGTGGCAGCTGCACTGTGAGTATCAAATAACAGTAAGGCAGTTTGTGAGCAAAAATGAGCATTTATACAAATTAGTCTCTAAGCAACTTTTCTTTAAACATTTATTTCCCCAACAGGACCAAGACAACAGCTATAAGTGTACATGTCCGCCCGGTTTTACGGCAGCAACTGTGAGCTGAGTGCTAATAGCTGCGCAGATGGGCCTTGCTTTAATGAAGGACACTGCGTTGATAACCCTGAAGGTGGCTACTTCTGTCAGTGCCGAATGGGATACGCTGGCTTCAACTGTGAGAAGAAAATTGACCACTGCTCCTCTAATCCCTGTTTAAATGGTAAGATGTGTTCTGTCTGTACATATGTGTGAAATTACTTTCATGAAGTTGTGAGAATAAAAAAAGGCTAAAAATATGACAGAGAGAAACTGGTACTCAAAAAATTGATCACTAATTCCGTGGGTAAAGGGGCAGCACGGTGGCTTAGTGGTTAGCACCGTTGCATCACAGCAAGAAGGTCATGGGATTGATACCTGCCTGGGTTTGCGTGGGTTCCCTTCAGACTTGGATTGTGGCTATATTTAGGTTTGGGTAAATATTTAAGAATTTTGTAACTGTGGTACATTTTAAGGCCCATCGAGGTAAAACTTTAGATAATTTGTATTAAGGCCCTGATAGACAGACAGACAGACAGACAGACAGACAGACAGACAGACAGACAGACAGACAGACAGACAGACAGACAGACAGACAGATAGATAGATAGATAGATAGATAGATAGATAGATAGATAGATAGATAGATAGATAGATAGATAGATAGATAGATAGATAGATAGATAGATAGATAGATAGATAGATAGATAGATAGATAGATAGAAAGAAAGAACTTTATTAATCCTTGAAGGGAAATTTCAGTTGTCATAGCAGCCAGGTACCTTAAAAAGATCAAAATAAAACAAACAATAAGAAAAACTGAGGTAGAAACACACAGGAGTGCAGTGGATCCGATGTCACAGTTTAAGACTGCACATTAATTAAGGAGCAGTGGTGTTATAAGGCATGCATATGGTATTGTTACGTGGAATGCAACAGAAAATAATAAATAGTATAGGCAGATAAGATGGCTAGCAACATGATGTGTTAATAATTACATAATATTTTGTTATTACACAGTTATATATGCATAACTGCCAAAAAGACAAATGCTAACAGTTTAAAAACTAGTTATACCCTTATATAATAGTTTATAATAACATTACAAACATATTTATTGAGTTTGTTGATGAAGAGTCTCCATAGGAACTGGACTTCTTCAGTTCAGTTTTAATTTTTATTTAATTTAGCCTTTATTTAACCAGTTTAGTCCCATTGAGATCGATATCTCTTTTGTAAGGTAGACCTGGAAAAGTATAAAGGTTACAATTCACCTAACCTGCATGTCTTTAAATGTGGGAGGAAACCGGAGCACCCCGAGGAAACCCATGCAAACACGGGGAGAACATACAAACTCCACACAGAAAGGCCACAGGTGGGAATCAAACCCATGACCTTCTTGCTGTGAGGCAACAGTAAGAATCACTAAAATTCATTTATTCAACACCACATCGCAACACAAGCTACCTCAATGTGCTCCTCACGAGCAAGCACATAATGACCACAGCAGAAGGAACCTTAACAGGAAGAAACCTCAAGCAGACCAGACTCAGTAGGGTGATTATTTGCTATGGACATACTAACAAGGCAAACCAAAAACACATCACAGGATTTCCAAAACATTTAGTTAAAGACATGTGCGAAACAGCCATGTATAGTCCAGTAACGCTTGTTGGTCATCAAGCTGTTTCTCTGCTCATCCATGTGACCTATATAGTCTTATTAACACATAAAATAGTTAGTCTCGTTTTTATTCTCATTCAGTAAAAGACATCACAGATGTTATTACAGAACAAAATATTGATGGACTGAATGATAAATAAAAACACAGAATAAAAGTTCAAGGACAATGATAGTGATGAATTGGGTTTGAAAAAAAAAACTATCATGGTAAAATGATATTTCAAAGGGGATTTATTGTGCATTACTGTTGATAACCATTTTATAGGGACTTGTGAAGGCCTTATTCTCTGTTAACTAATGCTTATTGAGAGGATTTTGATATAAAACATTACCCAAGTCTATCAATGATAATCTGAAGACTAATCTTGTCTCTTGATTCACTCTGCAGGTGCAGAATGCGTTGATCTGGTTAACTCCTATCTCTGCCAGTGTCCTGAGGGATTTTTAGGTCCTACCTGTGAGGCCAGCAGTAGCAGTAGTATCTCAGGATACTGTCTGTACTTCCCTTGTCAGAATGGTGGGACATGCCAGGAAGGAGTTAATGGCTACACTTGCTCCTGTCCACCAGGTGAGAAAAAGCCATGTGGTTTAATTCTGCTTTTCCTTATTGGGATTTGTTTGTATGGTGCGTGCTTTTATAGGTTTGGAAGTCCTAAACTCTACTCTGTCTGCAGGCTATACTGGGAGAAACTGCAGTTCCCCCATCTCCCGCTGTCATCACAACCCCTGCCACAATGGTGCTACCTGTCATGAGCATGGGAGTCGGTATGTGTGCGCTTGTGTGCCTGGTTATGGTGGTCACAACTGCCAGTTCCTGTTACCGGAGGTTGCGAGGGGTCAGCCAGCAGTGGAGGAGATGGACCGACACTATTCTTCCCCAGAAGGTGGAAATAATGAAGATGAGGAGGGGGACAGCGGCAGATTCCCCTGGACAGCCGTGTGCGCCGGTGTCTTCCTTGTTCTTGTTTTGCTGATTGGCTGCTCTGTGCTGGTGGTCTTCATTCGTGTCAAACTGCAGGATAGGCACAGTCACCATGGAGACAGTATCCAAAGTGACAGCCATGAAACTATGAACAACCTGACAACAACCAACAATTGCCTCCGCAGTGACAAGGAGCTGGGTGCTATGATGCCAGCATCGATTAAAAACACCAATAAGAAGGTGGACTACCATTCAGAGCTTGCTGGATCACTGAGTGGACTGAGTGGGATCAGCGGGCTCAATGGGCTCAGCGGGTCAGAGAAGAATGGCTTTAAATCGCGCTACCCCAGTGTGGAGTACAACTTGGTCCATGAGCTTAGGCCCGAGGAACTGTCAGCATGTAAAGAAGAGGAGCATGAGGAGTCAGAGGTCAAATGTGAGATACTAGAAGACCATGAAACAGAGGAAACACACAGGAAGAGACGAAACAGGTACACATTTATCAAAAGTAAAGATTTAAACAGCATCCCGGCTTAGAAGTAGAATTGATCCAGTGTAAATGTTACACACTGTATGAATGAGGCATTCTGAATCCGTGTCCCTCTATGACCCACAGTGATGCATCAGAAATGACACAAGAAGATGATCCTGCAAGCTGCAGTGAAACAAAATATCAGTCAACCAGCGAAGTTGAATACCACTGTTCCAGCGATGGCAGATTCCAGAGTACCACTGACACCAAATACCAGTCTGTGTATGTCATATCTGACCAGAAAGATGAGTGTATAATCGCTACAGAGGTGAGCTATCTTACCTGAAAACTCATGGCAAAATGATAAACTGTCATTTCAAAGGGGATTTATTGTGCAAAATCAGTTTGTATCTGCCATTACAGTTACATATAGCTGGGTCAGGTGAGGTGGGGGAGCATGCACTGCTCCTGCACATCAATACTTCCATTACACTACAGAATTACTTTGGGTTCTGGATGCCAACCACCCACCCAGATAATCAGTCCATCCACTACCATGAAAGTAACCATCTATTTGCCGTAGTCGTGTAAAACATGGGCATTCCCTTGGCCTTTTCAAGTTGCTGCTGTTCTCAACCTGCACATTCTCACTCCCAAGTCGTCACATTTTGATGCAGGGCTAACCCTAACCCAAGCCCTAACCATGACCATAATCATAAGAGATAAGATAAGATCTTATCTTATCTTGCTGGGTCATGGTTAGGGCTTGGGTTAGGGTTACCCAAAAATGGATTAATATTCCCTGATGACACAGACGTCAAGCAGATAGTTCTGTCTGTTATCTGAGAGAAATGATGCTACTGCAAAAAATGTTTAGCCATATGTCATTAAATGACATGAAGGGGCTTCACAATTCATCACATAGTGATGCAAAGGGGCAGTAACTAACTGAAAATATGTGATGACTTGGGATTGAAAATGTGTGACCTCAACACTGAGGCACCTGCACACTGGATAATGCCCAGAGGTGCGCCCCACATGGCAGAGGTACGACAAAGTCACTTTCAAGTCATTCTCAAGTCATGAATCTGCAAATCTCAAGTGACGTCTCAAGTCAGTTTGTAAACATTTGGTGGTCATTATGACTTGAGACTTGACTTGGGACTTGCTAATTCATGACTTGATAATGACTTTGTCCCACCTCTGCCACATGGTGACAATTCCTTAGCTGATGTTCCCTCACAAATGCAAGTGGTGCATCTCATCCAAAACTCCCAGTCTCCCAAACAACCATTCCTTTGTCACAAATTCATTCCAGTAGGAGTTAATGCTTATCCAAAGAGTCTTAATACCACAGACATCCAGTTGTTGTTTTAGCACACTGGTTAGCATCTAAATCTTACAACCAAACCAAATACCAGGACACTAGGACACTTAGGCTTTTGTTCTCCTGCAAAGGTATCTGCTATGCCAAATACTGTATCTCTGTCCAGTGAGCTCATGAGTCCATGTGCTCTTACCAGTTGTGTCTTGATCTCAAAGTTTGGGGACTCAGAGTCATGAATGTCACTGTAGAAATAAATGAATCACTGTACAGGTTTGACACTTTTACTGCATACAGATACACAAAGTCACAGAAATCTGTAAATGTACATGTAAGAAGTCTCTTACCAACAAATTTTCAGCCTGAATTGGCTCAGACTCTGAGAAAGATGGATGTGTCTGTTCTCTAAAGGGAGAAGGGGATGTGGCAAGCAGCCACTTCTTTCCATTCCCCTATTCCACAGGGCGTCATTCCTTCCCGTTTCATCCCGAATAGCAAATCAGGGTGTGTTTTGAAGCATCACAGTAACTTGCTACATTTTTTGTTCATTTTGAACAAACCTGGTGTACACAGTAGTTATGGCCATCATTGACACCAGTTTTGAAATTGTGGTGAAATTTTCGAGCTGTTCAAAAATTTCATCCCGATTCACCAAATCAGCATCATTATGCATCACTTCCAGGTATCTGTAGTCTTACCAGCTTCAGTCATGTTCAAACATGTTTAAACGGGGTAGTTTTAGTGAGTACAGCTTGAAACTTGTTTGACTGTGTTCCACTGGGGAAAAAATTTGAAGCGTTTATGGCGGTTCTGGTTGAGAACGCAGCCGGGCGCAGCTTTACTTTTTGTTTTTGATTGGCTTGTTAGATATGTGCTTTATAAGCCAGCCTATAGGAGGCATGCCGTAGTAAGCCATTTCATCCAATTTTTGCACTTTCTTTGGCTCATAAGGGATCATAATAGGGCAGCGCAGTCTCGTTTGAACCTTTGCGTGATATCACGGGATTTGACCACTTATGGGGCCAGCTTCCCATTGCGCAGTACAAACACAGCATCACGGATAAATGGTGTACTGTTTTGTTTTCGGCTACAATCACCAAAGCAGTCGCGAAAAATGGAGGGGTTTTTTTTTGGTTCCCAGTGGAGAAGGGAAGGCTAGGCAAATAGGAGAGGTCGTGTTGGTAAGTGTTAGCCTCCACAGCTAACCAGAGTAGTTCTGTTCTCTTGCCTGCACAATCGCCTTGACATGTTTGAGCTCCGGGTCATAAACAAACCGCAACACGTCCACTTTCCACCGCATTGTCACTTTTTCTTTGCATTTTCACTTTGTTTGACATGTAATTTGCCTAAAAACTCCAAGAGGGCTGTCCCCGGATGTAGGATTATTGCGTCATATATGTCATATTTTAACCCTTTAGCGCCCGCCTCAAACGAAACTGCGCTGCCCAATAGAACTGTGCCCTGAAAACATTGTTCATCAAGATAGATCACTGTTTAGAGTTTTTGTTGTTGTTTGTTTGTTTTTAATATACAATTTTACATTTGTTTTGGGGATTGCTCATAAGTAAACTCACACAAATACTGACCATCTTTCCACATTACAGGTATGATACCAGGAAAGACAAGACCAGGTTCATGTGGTTGATGCCGGTCCAGACCAGCTCTGAGCAGTAGAGCTCAGCTTGTCTCCTGCTATTTGCTGCTGTTTCTTGGGAATTGCAGGGAGGACACTGAGAAAGCGCGCTGAGTCACTATGGACATGGCCAGGACTACTGCAGATGAATAATGGACATTTTTGGCCTTTGATGACTGCAGTTTGAATACTGACCTAGTGCTATGGACAAAGTACCACATGATGTAGTACTAGCACTTGCACTGGTACAAACAGAGTTAGGGCAGAACCTTACTTGAGAAGTGAAACGTGACTGCTGGAGAACTAACAAAGAGCTTGTTTCAAGTCTCTTGGCTGCAGTCCTGGAAGATCTACTGTTCACACCAGGATGAATCAAATTCCTGAATGATTTTATCCTTATAATTAAAGGAATATTGATGTGGATTTTGACATATATTGTAGTACTATGGAGTACTAATTGAATGAATGGTATATTACCTTTGGAGTACTAAGAACATTGAAGTACTGTTTGTAGTACTGTTATGTGATGTGGTTGTACCATGCAGTGTAAAAACTGTAACAGATATTGGAAAATACTTGTTCTGTGTGGTGCTGCAGAAACGAGCCGAATTTTTCATTGGAAACTCAAATATTTAGACTTTCCTGACGAAAATTTGTCATTTCTGATAGAGGGACTTCAGCAGCAGCACTGCCAGAGATGGTGTTGGCTGAGCTGGTTCTCAGCAGAAAATACTCCAGTAGTGACTACAGATTGATCCAACATGGATCCAGTTGGGCCATACTGGCCTCCGACCCCATGAGCGTTGTGATACAATGAGCAACATTTTGAGCAGGGCGACCTGGGAAACAGTCTCAGCACTGGAGAACAAACAAAGGGAGATATAGTGAAGCATATCAAATTTAAGGGCTGTTTAAACACGTCATATTGATGAAAACCATGTAATCTGCCTTTTAAAAGTTGAACACAGTTGGGTTTTTGCATGGTTCTATGTCTGTGCATGCAGATAGCCCATACTGGAAGCAAAAACATTGGCATATAACAGAAGTCCTTATCTGGACTCCTGCTTGCTCTGAGACACACCCACTCAAATGATGTGTGAAACACACCCACAGACACATACGCCCTCTTTAAAGGGAAGGGTCTCTCATTTCAAGCAACTCAGTTAGATGTAATTAAATGAGTCTTTTGCTCCCTTTGCTTGTTGCTTCATCATTTAACAAATCATTCTGGGATTGTTTGTTTGAAATCAGTGCAACAGCGCTCCAACAATTCATTTGGCCAAAGTTGCTTGACAGAATTTTGTTTTAGTGCTCTGATGTCTGATGCTGTCATGTTTCTTAACGGACAAGTCTTACCTGCCAGGACCTCATTGCACTAAGGAGGTGTGTGTTTGTTATCTAAAGAAAGATGTATTCCTTTAACTTAATTATGTAATTATTTGTGTTCAATTTGTGTGATTTTTTTTCCTTTTTATGTTGGGGGCAGACGGGGATAAATCTGCTATAATTTAAGTTGGGTTGTTTTTATTTTGCAGATAATGTATGTATATAAGTATGTATGCATGTATGTGTTAGGCACTTGAGACCACTGTGACTGTGTTGTATTTAAGAGAAAAAAAACATATGTACAGAGCCTTTCATTTTTATTACTGGAAACACATCAAAATATTTTCCAAAATTAAAAACAAATGAAATATAAGATTTGTGGTGTTAAGCTGTTATTTCTGTATGTGATTTTTAACCAAGGCCAAAATATGGCCATCGGTTACTGCGAAGGCCTTGCGTCCATCCGTCCGGTCCATCCATCTGTGCGCTGCATTCAATAAGGTGGATCATTGTATAGCTACTCAATGACTGGATCACTTTGGCCATTGCTGTGAATGTCCTTGCATGGCTGAACATCCTACCTACCAGTCGCTCTCACTGTGTCCCTATACAATAACGTCACCTCAAACTTGATCCCATGAAATACTGGTTCCGTAGAGGTCCGTCTTGGCCCCCTGCTTTTCTCCATTTTAAAGCACCTCTTGGCACACTATGTGATGTACTTTTCACTACTACAACCCCAGTTCTAATGAAGCCGGATAGGTGTGTAAAATGTAAATAAAAACAGAAATACAATTTTTGCAAAATCCTCTTCAAACCTATTTTCAATTGAATAAACACCACAGGACAAATATTTTAATGTTCAAACTGACAAACTTTATTGTTTTTGTGCAATATTTGCTCATTTTGAAAAATGGATGCCTGCAACACATTCAAACAAGCTGGGACAGTGGTATGTTTTACCACTGTGTTACATCACCTTTCTTTCTAAACAACACTCAATAAGAGTTTGGGAACTGAGGACACTAATTGTTGAAGCTTTGTAGATGGAATTCTTCCCATTCTTGCTTGATGTATAACTTCAGTTGTTCAACAGTCCGGGGTCTCTGGTTGTCGTACTTGGCACTTCATAATGTGCCACACATTTTCAATGGGTGACAGGTCTGGACTGGAGGCAGGCCAGTCCTAGTACCCGCAACTCTTCACTACGAGCCACGCTGTGTAACACGTACAGAATGTGGCTTGGCATTGTCTTGCTGAAATAAGCAGGACGTCCCTGAAAAAGACGTTGCTTAGATGCAGGCATGTGTTGCTTCAAAACCTGGATGTACTTTCAGCATTGATGGCGCCATCACAGATGTGTAAGTTGCCCATGCCATGGGCACTACACACCCCCATATACCATCACTGATGCTGGCTTTTTAACTTTGCACTGTTAACAATTGGATGGTCTTTTCCTCTTGACGTCCATTATTTCCAAAAAACATTTGAAATGTGGACTCATCAACCACACGCACACTTTTTCACTTTGCGTTCTGTCCATTTCAAATAAGCTCGGGCCCAGAGAAGGTGTTTCTGTATGTTGTTGATGTATGGCTTTCACTTTACACGGTTCTAACTTGCACTTGTTGATGTAGCGACAAACTGTGTTAACTGACAATGGTTTTCTGAAGTGTTCCTGAGTCCATGCAGTAAGATCCTTTACACAATGATGTCTGTTTTTAATGCAGTGCCGCCTGAGGGATCAAAGGTCACGGGTATTCAGTGTTGGTTTTCAGCCTTGCCGCTTACATGTAGAAAGTTCTCCAGATTCTCTGAATCTTCTGATTATATTATGGACTGTAGATGAGGAATACCTAAATTCCTTGCAACTGAACATTGGGAAACACTGGGGCTATTTTTTCACGCAGTTGTTCACAAAGTGGTGATCCTCGCCCCATCTTTGTTTGTGAACAGCTGAGCCTTTTGGATGCCTCTTTTATACCCAATCATGACACTCACCTGTTTCCAATTAACCTGTTCACCTGTAGAATGTTCCAAACAGGTGTTCTTTGAGGCATTCATCAACTTTTCCAGTCTTTTGTTGCCACTGTCTGAGCTTTTTTGAAATGTGTTGCAGGCATCCATTTCAAAATTAGCAAATATTTGCACAAAAACAAAGTTTATCAGTTTGAACATTAAATATCTTGTCTTTGTGGTGTATTCAATTGAATATAGGTTGAAGAGGATTTGCAAATCATTGTATTCTGTTTTTATTTACAGCAGTGTTCAGAATAATAGTAGTGCTATGTGAATAAAAAGATTAATCCAGGTTTTGTATGTATTTCTTATTGTTACATGGGAAACAAGGTACCAGTAGATTCAGTAGATTCTCACAAATCCAACAAGACCAAACATTTATGATATGCACACTCTTAAGGCTATGAAATTGGGCTATTAGTAAAAAAAAGTAGAAAAGGGGTGTTCACAATAACAGTAGCATCTCTGCTGTTGACGCTACAAACTCAAAACTACTATGTTCAACCGCTTTTTTGCACCTGCGTATACGTTTTCCCCCTCTCCAATCAACTGTTAATCAAACTATGCTGTTCTTCTGACAAGGTCTTGAACGTCCCATTTTCCTCAGGCTTTCAAAGAGAAAGCATGTTCAACAGGTCTTGGCTTCATCCTTACATAGGGACACCTGATTCACACCTGTTTGTTCCACAAATTGACGAACTCACTGACTGAATGTCACACTACTATTATTGTGAACACCACCTTTTCTACTTTTTTTTTTACTAATAGCCCAATTTCATAGCCTTAAGAGTGTGCATATCATGAATTCTTGGTCTTGTTGGATTTGTGAGAATCTACGGGTACCTTGTTTC
The DNA here is from genome assembly GCF_902500255.1 of Thalassophryne amazonica. Lineage (NCBI taxonomy): Eukaryota > Metazoa > Chordata > Actinopteri > Batrachoidiformes > Batrachoididae > Thalassophryne > Thalassophryne amazonica. The sequence goes on from NC_047104.1 coordinate 70,098,390, forward strand.
CCATGTAATAATAAGAATACACTCAAAACTGGATTAATCTTTTTAGTCACATAGCAGTACTACAACCCCTGCAAAATATGGAATCACCGGCCTCAGAGGATGTTCATTCAGGTGTGTTTATTTTGTAGAAAAAAAAGCAGATCACAGACATGACACAAAACTAAAGTCATTTCAAATGGCAACTTTCTGGCTTTAAGAAACACTATAAGAAATCAAGAAAAAAAGATTGTGGCAGTCAGTAACGGTTACGTTTTTAGACCAAGCAGAGGAAAAAAATATGGAATCACTCAATTCTGAGGAAAAAATTATGGAATCACCCTGTAAATTTTCATCCCCCAAATTAACACCTGCATCAAATCAGATCTGCTCATTGACATTGACCCTATGCCATGACATTGATCCTATGTGTCTTTTTGCAAGGAATGTTTTTGCAGTTTTTGCTCTATGGCAAGATGCATTATCATCTTGAAAAATGATTTCATCATCCCCAAACATCCTTTCAATTGTCCAAAATATCAACATAAACTTGTGCATTTATTGATGATGTAATGACAGCCATCTCCCCAGTGCCTTTACCTGACATGCAGCCCCATATCATCAATGACTGTGGAAATTAACATGTTCTCTTCAGGCAGTCATCTTTATAAATCTCATTGGAAAGGCACCAAACAAAAGTTCCAGCATCATCACCTTGCCCAATGCAGATTCGAGATTCATCACTGAATATGACTTTCATCCAGTCATCCACAGTCCACAATTGCTTTTCCTTAGCCCATTGTAACCTTGTTTTTTTCTGTTTAGGTGTTAATGATGGCTTTTGTGTTGTGAAAGTGTAGTGACACGGACCCACAACAGGGGGCGTAATGAACGGACAATGAAAGAGTCAAATATGAACACTTTACTGTTGTGAAAAGCACAACCAACACAGCAGATTACAGAATATGTACAATAGTCAATTAGCAAAGGTGACGTGTGGGCAGGCTCGAGGATAGAGGACGTCTGTCCTGAGAAGAACCGGAACCACACGATTTCCTCCGCCGCCGAACCCGGAGAATACTGGAGCCGCCAAATCCCGAACACCCCAGGTGGCCACTGTCTCCGCGTGTCGGATCTGGTACTGCTGGCGAGGAGCAGAGACAATCAGATGTGGGTGTGTGAACACCCAGTAACAACAACGGTGGGAATTCCACCTCCACCTCTAACACACACTCGTGCAGTGTCTGAGTAACCACTTATCTGGATATGCAGGCTGAGAAGGTTACCTCCTAAGGTAGACGATATCTCGGCAACGAGGTGGAGATGACGTCCGGTCTTTATGGAGTGGGATGATGAAGTGTAGATGGGTGACAGCTGTCAAGAGATAATGAGTGACAGCTGTCACCCCCGGCTGTGTCCGTGGCGGCAGCGCCCTCTCGTGCCTGAAGCCCGCACTTCAGGCAGGGCGCCCTCTGGTGGTGGGCCAGCAGTACCTCCTCTTCTGGCGGCCCACACAACATTTCGTTTAGCTTTTCTGTATGTAAATCCCATTTCCTTTAGGCGGTTTCTTACAGTTCGGTCACAGACGTTGACTCCAGTTTCCTCCCATTCGTTCCTCATTTGTTTTGTTGTACATTTTTCGATTTTTGAGACATATTGCTTTAAGTTTTCTGTCTTGACGCTTTGATGTCTTCCTTGGTCTACCAGTATCTTTGCCTTTAACAACCTTCCCATGTTGTTTGTATTTGGTCCAGAGTTTAGACACAGCTGACTGTGAACAACCAACATCTTTTGCAACATTGCGTGATGATTTACTCTCTTTAAGAGTTTGATAATCCTCTCCTTTGTTTCAATTGACATCTCTCGGTTGGAGCCATGATTCATGTCAGTCCACTTGGTGCAACAGCTCTCCAAGGTGTGATCGCTCCTTTTAGATGCAGACTAACGAGCAGATCTGATTTGATGCAGGTGTTAGTTTTGGGGATGAAAATTTACAGGATGATTCCATAATTTTTTCCTCAGAATTGAGTGATTCCATATTTTTTTCCTCTGTTTGGTCTAAAAAAGTAACCGTTACTGACTGCCACAATCTTTTTTTCTTGATTTCTTATAATGTTTCTTAAAGCCAGAAAGTTACCATTTGAAATGACTTTAGTTTTGTGTCTGTGATCTGCTTTTTTTCTACAAAATTAAACAACTGAATGAACATCCTCCGAGGCCGGTGATTCCATAATTTTTGCCAGGGGTTGTATTATTCTGAACACTACTGTACATTTCACACAATATCCTAACTTCATTGGAATTGGGGTTGTAAGTTGAAGATACTCAGTTGTACATGACAATAACTGCTAGTAATCTCATACACATCAAGAATTTCAAGGATTACCTTGTTTCTGTGATAAGCTGGATGTCGAGCAATTTCTAAATTTTAAACTCAGAGAAGACTGAAATGATGGTCCTTGGTCCAGCGAGACACAGACACCAGTTTGACCAGCTAACGCTTAACCTTGACTAATGCGTCATACGTATGCAATATTTGATCCCATGTTTTCCTTTGACCTACACATTAGAGAAATTACTAGGACTGCTTTCTTCCATCTTTATAACATAGCGAGGATTCATCCTATCCTGTCTATGGTTGATGCAGAGACTCTGATCTATGCATTTGTCTCTTCTAGACTGGATTATTGCAATGTCCTATTCTCTGGCGTAATGCAGTCTAGCATTAAGAGTCTCTAATTGGTTCAAAATGCTGCTGTCAGAATTTTGACAAGAAGCATAAAGTTTGACCATATTACACCCATTTTGGCATCTTTCACTGGCTTCCTGTCTCTGTGAGGGCTGATTTTAAGGTTCTGTTGCTAACTTCTAAAATTATTCATGGACTAGTTCCTCCCTACCTAGCTGACCTAACTGCACCCTACATACTGGCCCATGCTCTGTGTTCTCAGGACACAGGACTACTTTGTGTGTCCCTAAGCTTAAAAAAAAATCGACAGGCCACAGGACCTTCTCTTATCATGCACCTGTCCTGTGGAATGATCTTCCTCCAGAGATATAACAGTCAGACTCCATACAGATGCCCAAGTCCAGACTAAAGATACATCCATTCTCCCTCTCGTATGGCTACCATACTGGTGTAGTATGTAATTATGTTTCCTCTCATTTTATTTCATATTATTAGCAACGGAACAGGTCTCAACCTCACTACATCTCAATACTGGGTCTGTTGGTGAAGAACAGGGCTAGCTACTGGCAACCACTTTAGTAGTCTCTTTGCTTCCCTGTTGATTTTTCTCTCTGTCCAAGGGACTAGCACTGGACCCTGGCCCTGCACCCTAGGGCACCAGACTGACCTCAAGACAACCCTACCCGATTTAAGACTAGGAAACAGAGACTAAGCACCAAGATGGACTGCTTTATTTTCTCAATAATGGACTGTTTTTGTTGCTCCTGTTTTTTTTTTTCTTCATCTTTTGTAAAAACCTTGCAACTGTTATAGGCAATCGGATCAACGGTAGAATCTCTTAGAGAAACAAGTTTTCCTTCCAGTAAAATCAGTCTATTTGAAAATAACTGGTTGTACATTAAAATACGAACATGTGTAATTTGAAAAGTTCAACACATTTAAGATGCACAAACTGGAGAAATCGGTAGTGGAACTTGGAAAAAGTATGGCAAGAAATCAATGAAAATGGCATGCATGGGTGGTGCCAGCGTTCCATTGTATTACATATTATAGAAAATGTTACATTAGACATGCCAATTCATGCAGATTGATGTGTATTATTGACCTGCCTTTCAGTTACCTTACCTGTTCAATTTTTATTGACAGCAGCAGACAGACTGGCTTCCTGTGTTGTCATTGGGTTCAACACAGCCTCACATGCGCTGGACATAATACAATAATTAATTATAACTAATAATATAGCAATTATATGTATATGTTCAACTCAAACAAATGTGATAATTTTGCTGATCCATTTACATACTGCAAATTATTTTTGATAATCTGGTTAAAAAATCAACTTTTTACATGTTGATAGAAGCATACCCCCCAAAAGTATATTACATGTCATAAATGTTATTGCAATTCACATTAATTTCTAAATTCCTGTTTTCCTTTTCTGCTGTTACAGCAAACACCCAAAGCAATCATCATCATCATCATCATCATCATCATCAAGCTTTCCATGCTTTTCTTGTCTATGGGGCAGACATTGAGCACATAATTCAAAATAAGTTGTCTCCATGCATGTTCTCCATCTGTTGCTGCCATGCCAACTTCCATTACTCCTTACAAAAGGGAATTTAAATTAATTGTTATGAGAACAATAATGATTAGATGGAGCTCACCAACTGAATCACCTCAAAGACTATAAACATGTCCTCTTATGCTGTGGTAGACCAAAAATTTGTTTTGAATTTAGGAAAACCTGCAAACTAAAAAAGATAGCTTTCAATGTCAGAATCCTTGGAAAAGTAAATACAAAGAGATGTCATAATGTTGAGAAATTGGCAAAATGCTAAATATTTGTGCCTTTTATGTTCATTCATGTACTAGCATACCAACATTAGCAATATATCAGGTTAGTTTTGTTGCAGCTGCAAAGTTTTCTTGGCACGACTTGCAGAAGTTAGGAATAAAACTCTTGCAGAGTGTTTTGATTTTACACATAAGCATCTCAAATATTTGATGTTAATAAGGTAATGGGCTCAATGTAGGCGGGGCCTAACTCTTATCAAGACAAACTCAGGGAATACATGTAATCCATGAACTGTAACAAACAACTGTGGTTATCTCCTTGCTCACTTTATTCCATATGATACAGGTTGCTGGCAAAGTAGTTGACTTCTGAATCAGGCTGGTCCTGCCACTTCTTAAGTAGTGTGTTTTTTTTTGTCTGGTGGTTCATTCGTTGGAGCAGCATCTTGACCTTTGGCTCTCTTCAATGCTACACGCTTTTCATCCTGAGGAGTGAGGAGACTCACATTTAACGACTGGGTACAAATGTATTCTGTTAAACACACACTAAATGTACATGTATGTATGTTCTCTGTGTACAGCGACCACAAGCATCCATGTACATGTAAAGGAAGAACCCTGTAAACAGGTAAACAGGGCCTTTCAAGTACTCCATCAACAGTGAGCCCAAAAATATTCTGAAATATTCTCCTAATGTACCTCGGTAATCAAATTTATGTTGGTGAATCGACAATAACACACTGGATGAAACCCGAAGTCACGGTGTTCCGCGACATCATGAAAGGACTTCCCTCCATCTCGTCAGGATTTACAGCAATCGACAAGCTTAATTCACCTCGTTGTTGTCATCGGGGCGGATTTCTCGTTATTTATGGATTCAAGGTGGAAAAAGTATTTAATTACCGCTTCTCTAGCCAGAGAGCCGCCACTCACCATGTTGTTTACACTCTGCTAGGATGTGAAAGCTGAGCAGTGATTGGTCCAGATGGATCACGTGGGGTTCCACATCTCAGTGAAAATATATTGTTTCTCGCATTTATATCTCGCTGTTATGCAGACTTTTTGAGTTGATCTCTGTGAAATGTGCTTTTGTATTTTTTTTTTTAACAAAATTTTTGTGTAAAGATCATTTAGAATGATTTTACTGGAATGGAATGTAATGAAGGATTTTTCATCCGATTGTCTATTAAGGTACCTTGACGCATGCACAAATTTGATCCCTGCAGGGACATGCAATCTGGCACGCCAGAGTAAACTAAACTGTGTGCAATTAGAGATGTTTTATCAGCCAAGCTCTGAGAGCAAATGATGAATCTGCTACAAAATAATTATTTTATATAATGCAGCATCCAGTGGCACAAAGTGGATGGCATCGGCACAACAAATTGCACAGCAGTGTGGGGGTTAAATGCGTGCAAGTGTCAAGGTGCCTTTAGGATGGCCTAAGCAATGGGCCACCCTCTGAATCTGGTTTCTTCCTCAGTTACCACTGTTGCCTGTGTGCTACCTCAGGGGGGTTGGTAAGGCTCGACATTACCCATGTGAAGTGCCTTGAGGTAGCTTTGCTGTGATTTGGCGCTAAATAAATAAAAAAACTAAATTGAAGTTGAATTGAGTTCTCTTCCTGTGTTCACACACAGCAGCCATGTAGAATCTTTCTGGGAAGCGTGTGCAAAACACTTCCACTTCTCCCTCAAAAATGTTATTATTGGGAAAACTGTACAACTAATAAACTCCACAACTGGTTATGATGGACCTTTCCAAAACACCGTCACCTTCATCATTTCCAAATATTCACCATCAAAGTCCACAAAAACAGACTACAAACTGCAAAAAGATCCTGTTTTCTTATTTGTTTCAGTGAATGGGTCTGAGGGCCGGCCCCTAATAAATGTGACCAAAGTCAACATTTCTCACGTGCTCACATTTCTGAACGTTTATCAGCGGCAAATGAACTCAAGCTAATTAAAATAAAAAAAACAATACATCAATATTTTCATAATTCTTTGCTTATTTGGAAAAGTCATTTGACATTTCATTAACCAGAAAGATGTACCACCCATCCACACCTCCATGTGAGAATTCTGGCTACACCCGTGCCCCGAAGAACAAAATCTTAAGTTATGGATGTGGATTTTGTTGTCACAAAGTGATACTGTATTAGTATCCGTGTGTCCACGTGTGTTGGTCTAACACAGCAGAAGACTGTCTCCTTGTGGAACCACTAAATGAGACAAAGACACACCCCGTAATTACAGACCACTTAACTAACCGCCTTTTTAAGGCCATCTCTTTGTGTGTGCGCATATGTTTGTGTCTTCATGTGTTTGTGAATGAATGTGTTTTCCTCTGAGCATGTGTACACGAGTATCAAAGCATACACGTGTCTGTGTTAAGAAGAGGGTATTTATAGCTGCAGAGAGAAACCACTAGTCTGGATTTAGTCCCAGCTGGCCCCCGCCTGACTACATTATGTGTTTGCATGTGAGTATGTGAACTCATGTGGCTCACAGTCTCACATAAACACACACACACAAAAAAATCAAAACTGGGCAACTGATAACTAATGTTTATACAAAAATTGCAGCTGGCACAGCCAAGGCTTTCCCGAAAAGTAAAATTATGACCACACATGGTGACTCTCATTCACAGATATTATTTCCAGTGGCATCAGACTGTTTAGACCATCAGACCAGCCCTACTTTGAACTGCCAATGGCAGTTGTAAGGAGAAGCAGGCACTGCCAGTGCCCCTGTAACATAAACATCTGCCCATCAAATCCAATGCCTCATAAAACAGTAAAGTTGGTCAATTAAAAAACAAAAGTAGCAACATGACAGCTTAAGTTAATCCTTTTGAAACAGTTTCTTTTGCTATTGCTTCAGGAAACAAAAAGCCCCCCCCCCCCCCCCACTCCACATAAGGTATGATTTAATATTTATGAAACACTAACAATATTCCACAAATTAACAACAAAACTCAGAGTGAAACACCCATGAAGATACAAAATATTTCATTATTCCATAATACACATGTGGCAACCCGGTCTCATGGCAAGTTGTGCTTCAGCAGCACGAAATATACATTAATCTGTTGGTTCGTGATATTGTGACGAAAAGCGCCTCATTTTCGTCACGGCAGCACAAATTCATTGTCATTCATTCCGTGATGGCTGCATGAAATTAAAAGTGAAGCGGGGGGGGGGGGGGGGGGGGAGTAGGATTAAGTTATGGTTAAGGTTAGGGTTGGGGTGGGAGTAGGGTTAGGAATAGTGAGTTAAAAAAGCTCCGTCACGAAAATTTGACTCATTTCTCACGGGAGCACAAAAAAAAACAAAAAACGTGAGACTGGGCTGCGTATGGTTATGGGTTGCCTTGACACTTGATGAAGTCTGTTTGAAATCGAGGCATTTTATCTTTATTAACACACAACCCTTCCACCATGTTTAATCCATAATGGCGTCAAACTCACTCACTCATCTTCAACTGGTTACTCCAATAAATCATGGGATGGCTCCAAACTGTTTGAGTTAAACAGTTAAGACCTTGACTTTGACTTCCCAAAGTCAACCATGGTCAAAGGTTATGTGACCAAAAGAAATGTCATGTTTGACGGTCATATTAATGTTTAATAGTAACCAGGTGTCTCTTGAATCGATTCCTTAAAATAACCATTCTAAATATTCCTATATGTAGTGGGCCAAAACCTTGAACCTGGCTCATCACCTTGACTTTTAACTGATTTTTCTCATAATAAAATTAACTTGTCCTTGGCTGATCCTCAATCATTCCACCATGTTTGGTGTAAATCACATTAAAACTGTGAGTTGTTTAGACAAAGACGGATGGTCAAATGCACACACAGGACCTATAACAATACCCCACACATCCCCGCTTTGAGTCATTTGTGCACCCCCTTCCCTGCAATGGATCTGTATTGTCCATTCAACAGTTTGAGAACCGCAGGCATAAATAACATGATTTTAACAATGAAAAGTCAAAATTAAATCAACCATTGTACTGCTGTAGTAGATTTAAAGATAGTTTACTAAGTTATAGTCGAACCACAGGCATATCATTCAAAGGCTGAGTTGTCAAAGTCACCAGCATGTATGTCATTATCACCACTTTTTTTTTTGTAGAAGCCACAACAATCGACATTAAGCATCACCATGGAACACATATATAGTTCACATGCAGCTCAAAACTTAGTCAGTAAAATTAGAGCCAAATATTTGTGAAGAATTTGAGAAACCAATAGTTTGTTGATTCAAAAATGGTAACTTATTACCATTATTATTACCAGGGTGGGTATATCTTGCAGGTCTTAAATGATAAACTAGAAGCCACAGAGAGGAGCAGCGTCCGGTCTTGTGGTTTTAGGCAAAGAGACAGCAAGCCTTCCAAAAACAGCTACTGCGACCACCAAAAAGTATTTGTTTGTATTACACAAGCAGTGGGCAGTTGTTTGCACATACCGAGTTAAGCTTTTTAAACTACATTATTTTCAGTGCAACAATAGCATTTTGCTGAGTCGAAAAATCACCGGAGACAGGCTTAGGCTCTGGCGCTTTGTTGCTGCCAGGCTGTCCTCCGGTCACTTGAACGCACTCTTATCCTCTCTGTCTGTGTGTCTCTTATACAGTGCCAAAAAGAAAGATTCACAGCCTTGAAAGTTTTTTATGTTTTCAAATAATTTCAAATGTCATTGTCAGACTGTGTTGAGATAGTGTGAGCAAAACGATGTCCAGAAAAAAAAAAGAATTCAGTTTGGGTCACAGCTTCAAACCAAAAATGTTTTTCAATCACGTCATTCTGATGCAGAATCTGTATTTTAACACCTTAAAATTGATCTAAAAAACTGACTGTGACAGGCATTAATCTGAACTCACTTCAAGCCATTCTAGAAAAGCGAAAGAGGACCAAGTTCATAGTCAAGCAGATAAGGGCCAATTTAGATAAGAATTGTTCACCTCTGGATAGACACATGAAATTTGGCACAAATGTAGTCAAATATGTCCTCTTTCATATAAGAGCAAGACCCACCTGGGATCTTCCTTGGTATTTTCATTATTCAAGAACATTGCCGCAGAAAAACACATTTTTGCTTATAACTCAAAATTGTGACCTTTTAGGACCTAATAATGTATTGTTGATGAATATAAACATGGACATTCCACACATTTTGAGCCCAAGACCAAGTCTGTACAGCAAACAGTTCTTGACATATAGCTTAATCAAGTAATCACAGTAATGCAAATACACTTATAATGTGCACTTTAATCATGCTATTTTTATTTCTGGTACAGCAGTGGGAGTTTCAGGACTGAAATATATTGACCTGATCCCATGTGTATTCCAGATATACTGCTGACCAGAGCCGAGAAATTGTTACATAATGGCTGAGATAACCATACATGCCCTTCTAGACCAAGAGACAAGGGTCAAATCTGTTGTGTTCCGAGGCCCACATATCCCAAGAAGGTTGCTTCCTGACATTGTTGTTCCCACTAACTGGCAGAATTTCTTTGCGCTGCATCGAAAACAAAGTGGAGCTACTCCAGTTCCTTGGGAGAGAAGTTGCTTCTCTGGAGTTGGAAGGTGTCTTGTTTGTTTCAACTTCAGATGTGAATGTAAGCAACAGACCAAGTTACATGGCTTCTGTTGGCACTGATCCAACTGATCATGAAGAAGTTAATACAAGGCTTCTGCTCAAGGCCACAGAATCAGAATAGCCTTTATTCACCAAGTATTCACAAGAATACAAAGAATTTGACTTTGGTATGAGCTGCACTCTCTCTGTACGGCATGTATAAATATATACACTAAACACTGAATAATTCACAGTAAAAATCTGTAAATAAAATGTGAAAGTAAAAAAAAAAGTGCAATAAGAAAAAAAAATGTGTGAAACAGACAAACAGATTGAAGTTGTACATGAAGTATATGAATTAGTGATGTTTTTTGTCAGGTTAAGTTTTTCATCAGTGTGACGGCCTGTGGAAAGAAACTGTTCCTGTGTCTCGTTGTTTTGACATACAGAGCTCTCTAACGTCGACCAGAGGAGGAGTTTAATCAGTGTGTGTCCAGGGTGTGAGGGGTCTGTAGAGATGTTATCAGCTCGGTTCCTGGTCCTGGACCGGTATAAGCCCTGGATGGAGGGCAGGCTGGCTCCGAAGATTTTTTTCTGCAGACCTGACAGTTTGTTGAAGTCTGTGCCTGTCATGTTTGGAGGCAGAGAGAACCCAAACAGAGATGGAGATGCACAGGACAGACTGGATGATGGATGTGTAAAAGATGATGAGCAGGAAAATACTGATAAGGACAGTTGATACAGATACTGATGTTGTTGCTCTAGCTGTTGCATACATTGAGGCAAATAAGTATTTGATCCACTGTCAATTTTGGAAGTTGTCCCACCTACAAAGAATGGAGAGGTCTGTAATTTATATCGTAGGTACACTTCAACTGTGAGAGACAGAATCTTAAAAAAAATATATATATATATCACATTGTATGGTTTTTAAAGAATTAATTTGCATTTTATTGCATGAAATAAGTCTTTGATCACCTACCAACCAGCAAGAATTCTGGCTCTCACAGACCTGTTAGTTTTTCTGTAAGAAACTCTTCTATTCTGCACTCTTTACCTGTCTTAATTGCACCTGTTTGAACTCGTTACCTGTGACGCTTGATGGACTGAAACTTGACTGGGTCATGCAAACGGGACGAAAGCTTGGTTCTTGTGGGCATTTTGCGGAGAGAACAGGTCTCCCTCCAAACCCTGTCCACCATCCTCTGGTCCACTTTGATAGCAAGTGCGATCAGCGCATCAAGAGCATCGGGGAGTTCCACAGCGATCAGCTGGTCCTGGATATGATCAACGAGTCCTTGAAAAACAAAATCATTCAGAGCAGCGAGATTCCACTCACTTTTGGATACCCAGGATGCAGAAGTCTACCGTGTAATCTGCCACCATCTGTGTGCCCTGCTTTATCTTCATGAGCAATCATGCTGCCTCTCGACCCAGTGACATATGCTGGAATACTTGACGCAAAGCTGTGGTGAATGAGCTGAGAGCCTGACAAGACTCTGACTGCCTGCTCCATTCTGCTGTCACCCAGGCTGCCGCCCGTCCCATCCGGTGAGATATGATGAAAGCGATTTTCGTTCTGTCAGATGGAAACATAGATGCCATTAATTCAAAATGCAACTCACACAGTGATGAATGGTGTGATGTCTCCTGACTCCACAGAAAACCACGGCGGAACTGATGAACCCGGAAGGGGGCTGTCAGGAGCTGCAATGTGCATTACTGCGAAAACTTGCTGATCTAGTCTGGCCATCAATTGTTCAACCTGAGTGCTTAACGCAGACACCATGGTATCTTGGTGCTTGGCTGGTTCACCAAGTCTGGTGCACAGTGTGGATAATACGTCTTCCCGCTGCTGACTGTGTGCACGCACTGCCAATTGAAATGGGGTGAGCTTGCTGCGTCCATGTTTGGCCAGGTCGTTCTTTCAAGATCACCGTGCCGCCATTATTTCCTGTCTATCAAAATATCAGTGGCACGAAATGGCAGGACACAAATGCAAGGCTCAGGCACAGGCGAGTCACTTTGAAAAGGTTTTACTGCAGGTACTTTCAGGGTTCGGTACACAAGAAGGCAGACCAAAAACAGTAACGGTATCAAAAACATCAGGCAAGGGCGTGGTCCAAAAACATGCAGAAGGTCCAAAAATGTAGCAAGGCAATCAAGACATCATAGTCCTAATCCTGACAGTAATGTATGAACTGTACGGTGGCAATTAAGTTTCCCCTTGAGGATTAATAATGTTTTTCTAATCTAACCTGTAGCAATACATATCTTTCAGATGTTAAAAATGTGTCTCTATGCATCTTATATTTTAGGGTGCAAATTTGGTTCCATACGTTTGGTACCATTGGACTCTGCACACACACACACACACACACACGCTCGTGTGCACACACACAACATGCTCACATGCAAAACAAATCCATTGCGCTCTAAGCCATTTGAGGCAGAGGAGTTAGAATGAAATAGCTGGACTAATTTCTGATGTGATTTTTTTCACAGCAGTGAGGAAGTACACAGTCTTTTTTTTTTTTAAGTACCACGAATTTGGTGCACAGCATCACGGACAACATCATCAGAATATTTTTGGACTCATATTTAAAGTTCATGTTGGATTGTTGATGTCAGACCTGATTTTTTGCTGGAGTGAGGATCGTACACAAACTCTTTTTCTTCTTTTTCTGGAAGTACACAAATTCAGTGCAGTGACGTACCAAAATGTAAGTCCCTTTTTTGTTGTTTATGAATTAATAAAATATCAAATGACAAGGATCTGTTTTAGCCATTATATAAAACAAATAATGAATGTTTTTACATTCTTTCAATGGAACAAATATTTAATTTGGCAAAAGCCACCCTTCCAACCCTAACAGGGTCACATGGCCTGCATTAAATAAACAGGACCAGTAGGAGTTCAAGGTAAGATTAATTAGCTAGCTTAATCTTACAGTTCACTTCATGTTCCTGTGTACACAACTAAATCACAATAAATCAAATGAATAAATACATGGTATTTAAATCCACAGGTGTGCTTTAAATTCTTCCATTCACAGGGCCGCCCCAGCAAAATACAGACATTAGCACTTCTGTGGGTACATGAACTCATAACATATTAGCATTAGCCGCTAATGCTAATCCGTCCAACACTCACCAATTCCAACACAGTTCAGTGCACAGCAAAGGCAGTGGATATTTTGCCAGATATGGCAAACACGCACCTAGCGCTATTTGACCAGATCTCCTCGCTGATTGGCTAGTTCAAATGACATCATCACAGAGTTTATTTCAACATGGCGGCGCCCTCGGCAAAGTTGAACTGGACAATATTTCGCCATACGCGGCACAGGCAAAATGGCGGGTTGAGATGTTTTGCCGGCCATCTAAATTTATTCACGACGGAATGGAACGGCCGTGGCCAGTGGGAACTTAAAAGCGATAGGAGTTTAAGATCTCCTTATTTCATGATAGTAGCTCGATAATGGATATTGATTTTCATTATTGAAAATTGGCATATTTTACCATTCACTATTTTCAGGGGTGGACTGACTGAAGGTTTTGCAGACATGACACTGACAGAGAAAAAACAGGAAAAACACACGTGCCACGTGGACTTCTGTATTTGCGTTTTTATTCTGTCTTGAATTTGCAGGTTTTATTTATCATCCCCGCCCAACACATAAAATTACCAAGACTGCAAAAATTATTTCCACCGTGCCCAAAATGATTTCCACTGCGTGGCGAAAAGCGCCGGTGGAAATACTTTTCGCCACACGGTGGAAATAATTTTGGGCACAGCTATGCCACATTTTTGAGCTGCTTTTAGCGTCCGAGAATCCCTCGAGTGAGCTGCTTTTAGTGTCCAAGAATCCCTCCGGTAGTAGGTGATTTTCTGTTCCGATTCAAACAACTGCATGCCACCCAAAACGGCATAGAATCCCTCCGCCAGTAGGTGATTTTCTGTTCCGATTCAAACGAATTTATGGCACCCAAAATGGCATTTAAAGATGAAAAATTAGCACCATCACCCAATGCCAAGGACGGCGCCATGTTGAAATACCCTCTGCGATGACGTCATTTGAACTAGCCAATCAGCAAGAAGATTCGGTCAAATAGCGCTAGGTGCGTGTTTGCCGTATCCAGCAAAATATCCACTTTGCACAGCAAACTGCACAGCTCCAGCTTCCCAGATAGTTGTTATCGGCAGTAACTCTGTTACCTGGCTTCCACTTCACACATCTCATGAGAGGAAGCCAGAACAGGCTTATATTATCGCTCCACGCAATCTGGTTGGCTGAACACTACCCTATGACTAGAATCAAATGATGTTGATACGTTCAAGGGCTAGAAGAGTGTAGGAAAAACCTAAGCCACCAGTACTAAGCAAATTTTACCCTGTGTTACACCCTCCCTCCTTAAATCCATGCACGTCCCGCTGCATCTTAATATTACACAATATAGATGGCCGAAGGGCTAGGATGGGTCGCCATAGCACACGACAGACTGTGCATTAAGGCTTGAATAACAGATGTTAGCAGATTGTCTAATGTTACATATTGAAATCTTCTAGGTCAGGGGTGCCCAAGTTCGGTCCTCGAGATCTACCTTCCTGACACTCTTAATTGTCTCCCTGTTCCAACACACCTGAATCCAATGAAAGAGTCGTTGCAGCAGGTAGATGACAGCTACCCCAGTGTTGGACCTGTAGGTGAACTGCAGTGGGTCCTGGATATCGCTCACCATGGTGTGGAGATGAGACAGGACGAGCCACTCCATGGTCTTCATGAGGTGGGAAGTCAGGGCAACTGGTCTGTAGTGGGTTGGTTCCTTGGCGTGCAGTGTTTTGGGAACCGAGACCACACGAGAGGTCTTCCACGGGGTGGGGACCACCCCCAGGCTGAGGCTCTTGTTGAACATGTGGCTGAGGACTTCACAGAGCTCATCTGCACAGGTCTTCAGCAGCCTCGGGGAGATCCCATCAGGTCCTGCTGCTTTTCTCTGCTTCAGCAGCAGGAGCTGGCCTCTCACCTCAGATGGAGTTACAGTGAGGGGGAGGGAGGTGTGAGCTGAAGTGGTCTGGTGCTGGATACAGTCCACGGAGAGGAGGGACAAAGTCCGGGGTGCAGTGGAGTTGACCAGGAGGAAGAAGGTGAGGGGTCAGAGGGACTGGAGGGCTGGCTGCTGGAGACGTGTGGAGAGCCGGGATCAGGCAGGGGGACAGGTGTGGAGGAGCGAAAATGGTTAAAGTAACTGTTTAGCTCCTCTGCAAACCAAGAATCTCCATCTGCAGTCCTGCTGGCACCCTGCCCAAATCCGGAGGCAGTCTTGAGGCCTCTCCACACGTCCCTGACGTTGTTCTGGGCCAGCTGCTCCTCCTTCTTCCTTCCATACTCATTCTTGGTTGCCCGGATCTTCCACTGGAGTTCTTGTTGGACTCTACGCTGCTCCTCTCTGTCTCCCGAGTTGAAAGCCCTCTTCTTCTGGTTCATCAGGACCTTCAGCTCAGGGGTCACCCAGGAGTCGTTGTTGGGAAAGCACCGTACCCTCCGGGTGGGCACAGTGCTCTCCACACAGAAGTTCATGTAGTCAGTGACACACTGGGTCAGGCCATTGATGTCTTCACCATAAGAGTTTTGAAACATGCTCCAGTCTGTGGTTCTGAAACAGTCCCTCAGCCTCTCAGTGGCCTCTTCAGTCCAGAGTTTCACTGACCTTTTCTGCAGTGGCTCTCTTCTCACCCTGGGTGTGTATTGGGGGAGCAGATAGACAAGTTTGTGGTCTGAGCGTCCGAGTGGGGGGAGGGGGTGGAGGTGTAAGCTTCCTCCACATTAGCATAAAAAAGGTCCAGTATTCTATTGTCCCTGGTTTTACACGTGACATACTGGGTGAACATGGGGAGGGTGGCAGAGAGGGAGGTGTGGTTAAAGTCCCCTGTGATGAGGAGGAGCGCGCGGGGGTGTTGTGTCTGCAGTTGCGTCACTGTGCTGTGGATCCGCTCACAGGCAGTGGTGGCGTCTACAGAGGGAGGAATATACACGCAGAGCACAATCACACTTCCAAACTCCCGTGGGAGATAGTACGGCCTCATGCTCACTGCGAGTAGCTCCATGTCCGAGGAGCAGATCTGATCCTTCACATGAACATGAGCTGCATTGCACCATCTATCACTCACATAAACGGGAGCCCACCTCCTCTTTTCTTCCCGCTCTCCGCTAACGTCCTGTCCGCGTAGATAAGTGTGAAGCCGTTCATGTTGATAACACAGTCCGGTACATGTTTATCCAACCACGTCTCCGTGAAGCACATGAGAGTGCAGCCTTTATACAGCCTTCGGAAATGGGTTAGCGCCGCTAGCTCCTCGGTCTTGTTGTGGAGGGATCTTACATTCCCCATGACCACAGACGGAATATAAGTCCTTCACCACTTCGTCCAGCCACCCCTGCAGCCTCTCCGTCTCCTCCGTATGTCTGCAGGTATGTCCAGGTGCTCAGCATAGAGGGGACCCGGCCCACTGTACATAGAGTCTCTTGGACCAAGCAGCTGATCCTGGCTGTAAACAATGGGACGTCCGGAGCCGGGAACAAAAGGATTTCCCCATGCTGCCTCAAAAATTGCCGAAAGAAGCAGAAAAGTAATCACAAGAGTTACAAAAGTGGGTTTACCATGTGCACACTTGCACAGGGTGCCACCCACTGCAAATAAAAACAATAAAGCACTATTAAAAAGTATTAAAAACAGCAAAAGTAGGAAAAGAGGGGGCAGAGCTGAAATAACAGGCAGCTGCATCGACAGCGCCATCTTGGAAAAAAAAAGGCAACACAGGATCAGCAAAACCCAGGACTGGTGCAGTGGTCAGTCTATCTATTAGTGTGGTGAAAGCCAACTAACACTCAGGACTCCACCTGGAACCGAATGACTGCTTGGGATTGAACTGTGGGCTCTTGGTTTTCATTCTGATGGGGTTATGTGTTGGTGAATACTCACGGGTGGGATTGTTGAGAGTAATAGTCAGCAAATCCCAGAAAAGATCTCAAGGTCTTCAGATTAGTTGGAATTGGCCGTGATTTCAAGATGGCAACCATTTCTGGGTCTGTCTTGACACCCTTTTCTGAAACAATGTGTCCCAAGTACCGTACAGAGGGTTGAAAGAATTAGCACTTTTCTGGAGAAAGCTTTAATCCAAACTCCTTCGAACAGTTCAGCACTCTCAGCTGGTTTTCGTGCTCCTCAAGGGTGTTAGAAAATAAAATCAAGTCATCCAAAAACACTAGGACCTCTTTAAGTGCAAATCACCCATGCTCTTTTCCATTAGTCTTTGGAATGTTTATGGTGCATTTGTAACCCCTTGGGGCATCCGGTTAAATTCCCAAAATCCAATTGGCATAACAAAGGCAGTTTTTGGCTTTATCAGCTTCTTCCATCTCTATCTGATAATACCCAGATTTGAGATCAAGCACAGAAAACCATTTTAATCCAGTGAGTGCTGTAAATGAGTCTTCCAAGTTGGGCAGAGCATATGCATCTTTAACTGTTTGCAAGTGAAGTTTGCAGTAGTCAAAACATAGACAAATGTTTCCATTTTTCTTCCTGACAACAACTACTGGCGATGAGAATGTGTCTCTGATTCCCTGATGACGCCAATGTCCAGAAGCTCACAGAGACGTTTACGAACAGCCTCCAGGTCTTGTGGATGGATGGGTCTTGCACGGTGTTTATAAGGGGTGTTGTCATGAAGATTAATGTGATATTTTTCCATGATTGGTGCACCCAAAGTCCAAGTCATGATGTGACAAAACTTGGGATATGGCATTCAGTTTAGTTCTAATCCTCTCCTTCCACTCAGATGGCTTTGGTGACTCACCGAAATTTAACTTCAGGGGTGCCGTTGATGTTTCATGAGCAGGAGAGCTGGTCACATGGTGCTCCGAGAGGATACACTCATAGGCTCCCAGTTCTGCAATGACACTCAGAGCTGGTATGAAGGTGTCTTGCTCCCTTTCATTGGACACAACAACTGGAACTTTGTTGAGTGATCCAGCTTGCAGAGCAACCAGACAGGTACTAACACATAAGCCACCCGGCAGGCCTGAAACCGAGTGCTGAATGAGAGCACACTGACTAGCTGGCCTGGACAGTTTGGCAGAGCCCTCAACCACAACTGTGTGACCTGCTGGAATGAGCACAGGAGATTTACTGAGTAGGGTCACCACACCAAGATCGTCCTTATAGGTTTGCTGGTGCATCACTCTGAGAGGAAGTGGTCTGAAATTGTTCATACAAGATTTCAAGTGTATTCATGCCAGTAAGTACTGAAGTTGGAAATTCAGGTCTCACATTAGGAACAAAAAGAGCAAGCATTTAAACTGTGAAATCACTCCCAAGGAATTCTTTTGGAAACGTCATGGTGGCTTTGACATAACCAAGGTATGGAACACACTGACCAGCAGCTCCCTCAACATGAAGCAGTTCATTGAGTGAGTGGACTGGCTGATCTGCAAGATGCTCATTATAAAATGAAACTGGAATCGTAATGACTTGGGAACAAGTATCCAGGAGACACTGACAGTTGCGACCAGCAATGTAGACCTCTGCTGTGCATCTGGATCCAATTAATCCCTCTGACACTCTAGTCTTTGTCTCTGTCCTTGACTGTAACTCTGCACACTTAACAGTCTGTTTGTTCTTTGAGGTTGATCCAGCTCAGCTCCTGTTTGCCGCTCAACAGGAATTGTAACTAGTGTAAATGTTCTGAGGCAGAGGGATTTCAGTTTTGCTATTTTTGTTGTTTTTCACTGAATTGTTTCTGCTTTGCACGGAGTAATGATGAATTGGGCTCGTTGTCACATTGGGGTCCTTTTCACAGTGGAAGCAAAACCCAGGCTTAAGGTTGGAGGTGACAGGCTTCATATTTTTACGAGTTTTCTTTTGCTCACATGCCTTTGGAGTGGGGCTGCTAACAAAAGATGGTTTGCTGCTGGTCTGATATGCAGTTAAAACAGCAAGTTGTTGTTTCATAGCTTCCATTTGCCTAGTCAAAGTGGTTAGGACAGTACAAAGGTTATGTTCTCCCCTGGTATGTGCAAACTGGGCATGTTTAATGCCTCTCTGGTTTGTTGTTCCCAAGTGCAGCTTCATCCTCAGTGTTTTTGCTGCTTCTCTGTCCTCTTCAGTCTTAAGCAGTAGCAAAAATTCAGCAAATGTAGGTGGTTCAAAGGTTTTCTGTTTAAGATGAAGCTCTGATATTAAATTACTGTCCCAACATCCCCTGCAGAATTGAGTTAGTCGTTTGTCCATATCCCTCTCTGGAACATCACCTCTTTTTACTGTGTGCTGCAACACCACCTGGAGACAGTACAAGTAAGCAGGAGGTTTTTCCCCATGGTCTTGGTAGGTGTCCATGAACTTAGCATATAGCTCCTCCATCCTGCACAGTTCCATAAGCTGAGTCAAGATGCTGCACATAAACCTCAGGTAATGTGTCAGGGTTCAGATGTTTCACCATATTACAGGCAGGAGGCAATAGACTGTCATGAATTAGTCTGGTGCACTGCAGGTCTGATATGGATGAATCTCGCAGGACTAATGTGTCATAGTCTGTCTCATGATTTGGCTGGGACATTTTACCAGAAAATGCTCTCAGTCGGTGTGATACATGCACAGAGCTATTCCCACTCCTAACAACATGCTCAACCACATAGCATTGTACTTCAGGAGGGTTGAGGTCACCAGTCAAAATGCAGAGGGAACACCTCTCTCTGTCTTGTGCTTCAGCAGCAGAAGGGAACCTTGGTGGAACAGGAACTGGCAATGAGGGAGGAAACATACAGTAGTGTTCAGAATAATAGTAGTGCTATGTGACTAAAAAGATTAATCCAGGTTTTGAGTATATTTCTTATTGTTACCTGGGAAACAAGGTACCAGTAGATTCAGAATATTCTCACAAATCCAACAAGACCAAGCATTCATGATATGCACACTCTTAAGGCTATGAAATTGGGCTATTAGTAAAAAAAGTAGAAAAGGGGGTGTCCACAATAATAGTAGCATCTGCTGTTGACGCTACAAACCCATTTCAAGGGCATGTCCTCTTCAGCATAAGGCAACATGACCTCTTCAAGTATTCTGACATATCCAAACTGATCCATGATACCTGGTATGCCATATATAGGCCCAACACCATAGTAGGAGAAACATGCCCATATCATGATGCTTGCACCACCATGCTTCACTGTCTTCACTGTGAACTGTCCCATTTTCCTCAGGCTTTCAAAGAGAAATGCATGTTCAACAGGTGCTGGCTTCATCCTTAAATAGGGGACAACTGATTCACACCTGTTTGTTCCACAAAATTGATGAACTCACTGACTGAATACCACACTACTATTATTGTGAGCACCACCTTTTCTACTTTTTTTTTACTAATAGCCCAATGCCATAGCCTTAAGAGTGTGCATATCATGAATGATTGGTCTTGTTGGATTTGTGAGAATCTACTGAATCTACTGTTACCTTGTTTCCCATGTAACAATAAGAAATATACTCAAAACCTGGATTAATCTTTTTAGTCACATAGCACTACTATTATTCTGAACACTACTGTAACAGCAGATGGTTTAGTTTGGGTTTCTGATTGAGTTTGTTGCACCTCAGGTTTTTTTTGTGTCTGCAGGCTGTTCCACTCTTGCCATCACCATGGTCACAGAAGAGAGCTCTGCAATCGACTGGCATATCTGGGACATCACTTCATTGAGAACTTCAGCATTGGTTTTTCCAGTAACCAGCGAGCCGCTGAAAACAAACAGCTGTCACATTCATTTCCTACTTGACGTTCATCACGTTCGCATCGTTCTGCCACATTTTTTCTACTTAATATACACCTGTTTTCACAAGGAATGCCACCATCGTGTGCGGCAGTACTAGTGCTTCAAAGGCCGCTGAACGCTACAGCCGCAGCCAAAGCAGAAATGTGAAGTGTCTCAACCAGCCACGCCCCAGGCCAATGAGGGCGAAGTCAAAGCTTCATTTCGGCTCACCTCCTGCAGCTGCCTCTCTTGGTGAACCTGCTACAGCAGTAACCTCACCCAGAGAGTTCCTGCCTCCAGCTGTCCTGAGTGACCATGAGGACTCGCCTTGTCCAACGTCACATGATTACGTTAAATATGGAACAGGTGTCCTAAAAGGAAGAGTTGGAACGCCTGAGAGTGGAGAACTCACAACTGAAGACAGAATGCGTTCCTGCGAGCCGAGCTGAATGAGGAGAGAAGCAGAATGTGGTGCTTTGGGAGCTTGAAAAAAACACACTTTTTGATCTTTTAACTTATTGTGGTTGGTACAGCCAACTGCAACACACGATTGTGACATTCTGTGTGAAAGCTGGTGTATATTAAGTAGAAAAAGCCATGGCAGAACGCTGCAAGCGTGATGGGTGTCAAGTAGGAAATGAACGTGACAGCAGTTTGTTTTCAGCGGCTCGCTGGTTACTATGTGCGCTGCCATGTGCGCGCGCATCAGGGACCCGGATGTCCGACTGTACCTATTGATAGATGAAATAGTTATCAAGTTACAATCTTCATTTTCAAATAAAATTATTTTCTTAAACATATACTGTAAATTGCTGAAAAGGAAATAAGCAACTGTTTGGCTTTGTTGTGTGGGCCGCCAGAAGAGGAGGTACTGCTGGCCCACCACCAGAGGGCGCCCTGCCTGAAGTGCGGACTTCAGGCATGAGAGGGCGCTGCCGCCACGGACACAGCCGGGGGTGACAGCTGTCACTCATTATCTCATGACAGCTGTCACCCATCTTCACTTCATCATACTACTCCATAAAACCCGGACGTCATCTCCACCTCGTTGCCGAGATATCATCGACCTGTTAAGGTAAAACTCTCAGCCGTTATTGTATTATATTTGACTCTTTTCATTGTCCGTTCATTTACGCCCCCTGTTGTGGGTCCGTGTCACTACACTTTCCCAACAGGATATCTCGGCCAGCGTCATGGATCCCGAGGGGCATCACCCATCTGTTGAACAGCCAACGGAAGAGCAGGGTGCACAGGCGTCTGCAGGATGCAGACTCTTGGTGAGTTGCAGCAAATCCTCACCGCCTTTTCCGCTCGGTTGGATCTGATGACTGAGCAAAACCTCATCCTTAATCGCAGGATGGAGGCTCTCACCGCACAGGTGGAAGTGCGCGCTCAGGGCGCTGCTGCAGCTTCTCCTCCTGCCGACCCAGTGCAGAATATAGACGTTCCACTGGTCATTCAACGACCCCCCCCACCATCCCCTGAAGCATACATAAGTCCCTCAGAGCCGTACAGGGATTGTGTGGAGACGTGTGCGGACTTTCTTATGCAGTGCTCGCTCGTCTTTGCACAGCGTCCCGTAATGTACGCGTCTGACGCCAGTAAAGTGGCTTATATAATTAACTTGCTTCGTGGTGAGGCACGCGCTTGGGCTACAGCGCTTTGGGAGCAAAATTCACGGCTCCTTACCACTTATACTGGGTTTGTGAAGGAGTTCAGAACGGTTTTTGATCACCCTAACAGAGGAGAGACCGCTTCAACAGTGCTGCTGTCAATGAGACAGGGGCGCTGGAGCGCAGCCAAATATGCAGTCGACTTCCGCATCGCGGCTGCGAGGTCCGGCTGGAATAACGTTGCGCTCCACGCCGCCTTCATAAACGGACTGTCGTCGGGCCTGAAGGAGCACCTGGTAGCAAAGGAAGAACCGTGGGATTTAGATGGGCTTATTGATCTCGTTATACGGTTAGACAATCGGTTGGAGGAACGCCGTCGGGAGCGAGATGAAGGACGTGGCCGGGCACCCGCCGTCCCTCTCCCTTCCGGGTCCAAAAAGGTTCCGCCCTCCCCACACTCCACAGCCTCAACGCTCCGTGTGGCTACAGCTCCCCCTGCTGACGAAGCTATGGACACGAGCAGGGCCACATTTAGACCACCTAACAGACAGAGGAGGCTGGCCCGCGGGGAATGCTTTTTCTGCGGCTCGAGTGAGCATCTGCAGAGAAACTGCCCCAAGCGGTTAAAACACCAACACCCGCCCTTAGAAACTGGGCTTAGGGTGGGCCAAGACATTCACGTGGGACACACACATATTTCCACACGACTCCCAGTTACAATCCTGAGCGGGGATTTAACCCTTCAAGCCCCAGCACTGGTGGACACGGGGTCAGAAGGGAATCTGCTTGACAGCAGATGGGCTAGGGAGGTAGGGCTCCCTCTGGTGGCGCTCCCTTTGCCATTGCAGGTGCGGGCACTAGATGGCACCCTTCTCCCTTTAATCACGCACAAGACACAACCTGTAACTCTGGTGGTGTCTGGAAATCATCGGGAGGAGATCGAGTTTTTTGTGACTCCTTCTACCTCCCGAGTGATCTTGGGCTTCCCGTGGATGTTGAAACACAATCCCCGGATTGATTGGCCATCTAGGGTGGTGGTTCAGTGGAGCGAAACCTGTCATCGGATGTGTTTAGGTTCCTCGGTTCCTCCCGGTTTACAGGCTAAAGAGGAGGTCAAAGTCCCTCCCAATCTGACGGCGGTGCCTGTTGAGTACCACGATCTTGCTGACGTCTTCAGCAAGGATCTGGCACTCACCCTTCCCCTGCACCGTCTGTACGATTGTGCCATTGATTTGATTCCAGGCGTGGAGTTCCCGTCCAGCAGGCTGTACAACCTCTCACGACCTGAGCGCGAATCAATGGAGACCTACATCCGGGACTCATTAGCTGCCGGGCTGATCCGGAATTCCACCTCCCCGATGGGTGCAGGTTTCTTTTTGTGGGCAAGAAAGATGGCGGACTCCGTCCATGCATTGATTACAGGGGGCTGAATGAAATCACGGTTCGCAATCGATACCCGTTGCCCTTGTTAGATTCCGTGTTCACACCCCTGCATGGAGCCAAAATCTTTACAAAGTTGGATCTTAGGAATGCGTATCACCTGGTTCGGGTCCGGAAGGGAGACGAGTAGAAGACGGCATTTAACACCCCATTAGGTCATTTTGAGTACCTGGTCATGCCGTTCGGCCTCACTAACGCCCCCGCGACGTTTCAAGCTTTGCTTAATGACGTCTTGCGGGACTTTCTGCACCGATTCGTCTTCATATATCTGGACGATATACTCATCTTTTCTCCGGACCCTGAGACTCATGTCCAGCATGTACGTCAGGTCCTGCAGCAGTTGTTGGAGAACCGGCTGTTTGTGAAGGGCGAGAAGTGCGAGTTCCACCGCACTTCTTTGTCCTTCCTGGGGTTTATCATCTCCTCCAACTCCGTCGCCCCTGATCCGGCCAAGGTGAGAGATTGGCCCCAACCAACAAGCCGTAGGAAGATGCAACAGTTCCTCGGCTTTGCAAATTTCTACAGGAGGTTCATTAAGGGCTACAGTGAGGTAGTTAGCCCCCTGACAGCCCTGACCTCTCCAAAAGTCCCCTTCACCTGGTCGGATCGGTGCAAAGCCGCGTTCAAGGAGTTGAAACGACGGTTCTCGACTGCACCAGTTTTGGTGCAGCCCGACCCTAGCCACCAGTTTGTGGTTGAAGTGGATGCCTCTGACTCAGGGAGAGGAACCGTGCTATCCCAGAGCGGAGAGACCGATAAGGTTCTTCACCCGTGTGCCTACTTTTCTCGCAGGTTGACCCCGGCTGAACAGAACTATGACGTCGGCAACCGAGAACTCCTTGCGGTGAAAGAGGCTCTTGAGGAGTGGAGACACCTGTTGGAGGGAGCGTCTGTGCCATTCACGGTTTTCACTGACCATCGGAACCTGGAGTATATCAGGACCGCCAAGCGGCTGAACCCCAGGCAAGCCCGCTGGTCACTGTTCTTCGGACGTTTTGACTTCCGGATCACCTATCGCCCCGGGACCAAGAACCAGAGATCGGATGCCTTGTCCCGGGTACACGAAGACGAAGTCAAAACTGAGCTGTCGGATCCACCGGAGCCCATCATTCCGGAGTCCACTATCGTGGCCACCCTCACCTGGGACGTGGAGAAGACCATCCGGGAGGCCCTGGCACGGAGCACGGATCCCGGAACTGGGCCGAAGAACCGACTGTACATCCCACCAGAGGCCAGAGCTGCAGTATTGGATTTCTGTCACGGTTCCAAGCTCTCCTGTCATCCAGGGGTGCGAAGGACCGTGGCAGTTGTCCGGCAGCGCTTCTGGTGGGCGTCTATCGAGGCCGATGTCCGGGAGTATATCCAGGCCTGCACCACCTGTGCCAGGGGCAAGGCAGACCACCAAAGGTCCCAAGGACTTCTCCAGCCGCTTCCTGTGCCTCATCACCCCTGGTCCCATATCGGCCTGGATTTCGTCACGGGCCTCCCGCCGTCCCAGGGCAACACCACCATCCTCACGATAGTGGACCGATTTTCCAAGGCGGCCCACTTCGTGGCCCTCCCAAAGCTCCCAACAGCCCAGGAGACAGCAGACCTCCTGGTCCACCACGTCGTCCATCTGCATGGGATACCAACTGACATTGTCTCAGATCATGGTCCCCAGTTTTCCTCTCAAGTCTGGAAGAGTTTCTGCAGGGAACTGGGGGCCACCGTGAGTCTCTCGTCCAGGTACCACCCACAGACGAACGGACAGGCAGAACGGGCCAACCAAGAGTTGGAACAGACCCTCCGCTGTGTGACATCCACGCACCCGACGGCCTGGAGTAACCATCTGGCCTGGATCGAGTATGCACATAACAGCCAGGTGTCTTCTGCCACCGGCCTCTCCCCGTTTGAGGTGTGTATGGGGTACCAGCCCCCATTATTTCCCGTGGTGGAGGGAGAGGTCGGTGTGCCCTCGGTCCAGGCCCACCTGCGGAGGTGCCGTCGGATGTGGCGCACCGCCCGTTCTGCCTTGTTGAAGGCCCGGACGAGGGCTAAGGCCCATGCAGACCGCCGGCGGTCCCCGGCCCCTGCATACCAGCCCGGGCAGGAGGTGTGGTTATCAACAAAGGACATCCCCTTCCAAGTGGACTCCCCTAAGTTGAAGGACAGGTACATTGAACCATTCAAAATCCTCAAGATCCTCAGCCATGCCGCAGTGAAGCTCCAACTCCCAGCTTCACTGCGGATCCATCCTGTTTTCCATGTGTCCAGACTGAAACCACACCACACCTCACCCCTCTGTGCTCCCGGTCCGGCGCTGCCTCCTGCCCGGATCATTGACGGGGAGCCGGCTTGGACAGTGCGCCGGCTCCTGGACGTCCGTCAAATGGGCCGGGGGTTCCAGTATTTGGTGGACTGGGAGGGGTATGGACCCGAAGAACGCTCCTGGGTGAAGAGGAGCTTCATCCTGGACCCGGCCCTCCTGGCCGATTTCTACCGCCGACACCCGGATAAACCTGGTCGGGCGCCAGGAGGCGCCCGTTGAGGGGGGGTGCTGTTGTGTGGGCCACCAGAAGAGGAGGTAATGCTGGCCCACCACCAGAGGGCGCCCTGCCTGAAGTGCAGGCTTCAGGCATGAGAGGGCGCTGCCGCCACGGACTCATGACAGCTGTCACCCATCTTCACTTCATCATACTACTCCATAAAACCCGGACGTCATCTCCACCTCATTGCCGAGATATCATCGACCTGTTAAGGTAAAACTCTCAGCCGTTATTGTGCCGAACGCACGTAATCTGTTCTTGAGATTTTTTGCAGACTTACCTGGTGATTACTCACAGCTGGAGCTGGGGTTTGCGGATTGTGGAGGAGTTGACGCTCTTCACTCCTCACATGAAACTCGATAAGTAGTCATTCAGGCGCTGCACGTTACTGTGTTTCTGTGTTTGAGGTGGAGGTGGAATCTCCACCATTGTTGTTACTGGGTGTACACACACCCACATCTTATTGTTTCTGCTCCTCGCCAGCAGTACCAGATCCGACACTCGGAGACGGTGGCCACCTGGGGACTCGGGACTTGGCGGCTCCAGTATTCTCCAGGTTCGGTGGCGGAGGAAATCGTGTGGTTCCGGTTCTTCTCAGGACAGACGTCTTCTATCCTCGAGCCTGCCCACACGTCACCTTTGTGGATTGACTGTTTGCTCAAATTCTGTAGTCCTCTGTATTGTGGTTGTGCTCATTCACAACAGTAAAGTGTTCATATTCGACTCTTTCATTGTCCGTTCATTTACGCCCCCTGTTGTGGGTGTGTGTCACTACACTTTCCCAACAGGCTTTTCCTTTAAAATTGCATCATGTAGTTAATAATGCATTCATCCATATTATTATTGCTATGTACAATATATATTGCAATTGGCAATAACTGCATTATTAAGTGACATATTACCCAGTGTTTGTTATCTTTCAGCTGCCTCTGGTTATTCAGGGTCACCACAGTGGATCCAGTACAGAGCTGCATTGTGATTTAGCAAAAGTTTTACTTCAAATGCCCTTCCTGACACAGTTCCAGTTCTACATGGAGAAACGTGCAGCTCATAGTGTTCCCAAGTGGTCTCCCATCCAAGTATTGCGGCAAGCAGGACCTACTCTGCTTCACGTCTGAGATCTGACTGGCTCAAGTGGCCACAAATGAGAACAGCTGCAACTGTGACCCACTGTTGGTACTTGTGCTTTAAACATCACCTCAGATTGCAAGTCTGCCATTGTTGGTCATTGTTCAAACTGGCACTAACTTTTGCAGGGTTAATATGAACAGGTATATTCAGCGGGGAAAATACAGCTAGCTGGTCATATTTCTTCAAACACTGTACCACAAACATGCTGACAATTACAAAGCAGGCTACTAGCATCATTTTGTTACTATTTTTAATGTACAGTGTATTTATGGTGCATCCAGAAAGTATTCACAGTTCTTAATTTTTCCCACATTTTGTTATGCTACTGTCTTATTCCAAAATGGATGAAATTCATTTATTTCCCTCAACTTTCTACACATCATACCCCATAATGACAATGTGAGAAAGTTTTTTTTAGATTTTTGCAAAATTATTATTAATAATAATAATAATAATAATAATAATAATAATAATAATAATAATAATAAAACTAAGAAATCACATGTACGCAAGTATTCACAGCCTTTGCCTCAAAATTAAGCTCAGGTGCATCCTGTTTCCACTGATCATCCTTGAGATGTGTCTATGGCTTAAGTGGAGTCCAACTGGGGTAAATTCAGTTGATTGGACATGATTTGAAAAGACACCTGTCTACATATAAGGTCCCACAGTTGACAGTGGATGTCAGAGCACAAACCAAGCATGAAGCCAAAGGAATTGTCTGTAGACCTCTGAGACAGGACTGTCTCGAGGCATAAATCTGGGGAAGGGTACAGAAACATTTCGCTGCTTTGAAGGTCCCAATAAGCACAGTGGCCTCAATCATCTGTAAATGGAAGACGTTTGGGTCCACCAGGACTCTTCCTAAAGATGGCCACTCGTCTAAACTGAGCAACTGGGGAGAAGGGCCTTAGTCAGGGAGGTAACCAAGAATCCAATGGTCACCCTCTCAGAGCTCCAGCATTCCTTGGTGGAGAGAGGAGAACTTTCCAGAAGGACAACCATCTCTGCAGCAATCCACTAATCAGAGTGTATGGTAAAGTGGCCAGATGGAAGTCACGTCTGAGGAAAAGGCACATGGTGTGAGACAAAGATTGAACTCTTTGGCGTGAATGCCAGGCATCATGCTTGGAGGAAACCAGGCACCATTCCTACAGTGAAGCATGGTGGTGGCAGCATCATGCTGTTTTTCAGCAGCAGGAACTGGGACACTAGTCAGGATTGAGGAAAAGATGAATGCAGCAATGTACAGAGACATCCTGGATGAAAACCTGAGCCCTCTTGACCTCAGACTGGGGCGACGGTTCATCTTTCAGCAGGACAGTGACCCAAAGCACACAGCCAAGATATCAAAGGAGTGCCTTCAGAACAACTCTGTCCTTAAGCAGTCCAGCCAGAGCCCAAATCTGAATCCAATTAAACATCTCTGGAAAGATCTGAAAATGGCTGTGCACCAATGCTCCCCATCCAACCTGATGGAGCTTGAGAGGTGCTGCAAAGAGGAATGGGCAAAACTGCCCAAAGATAGGTGTGCCAAGCTTGTGGCATCATATTCA
This sequence comes from Thalassophryne amazonica, assembly GCF_902500255.1. Classification (NCBI taxonomy): domain Eukaryota; kingdom Metazoa; phylum Chordata; class Actinopteri; order Batrachoidiformes; family Batrachoididae; genus Thalassophryne; species Thalassophryne amazonica. Next base: position 70,127,514 of record NC_047104.1, read on the forward strand.
AGAAGACTTGAGGCTGTAATTGCTGCCAAAGGTGCATCAACAAAGTATTGAGCAAAGGGTGTAAATACTTATGTAAATGTAATTTCTTCCTTTTTTTTTTTAATTTGCAAAAATAAAATAATAAAATAACCTTTATCATGTTGTCATTATGGGGTGTTGTTAGTAGAATTTTGAAGAAAAAAAATGAATGCACTGTTGTGACGCATTGTTAATGACGAACCCAAAATTGCAGACAGAGCAAAGTGGCAAAAAAATCCATGTGGTTCATTGGGCTGAGACAGGAGCTAACAGACCAAATCATTTCAGGAAGTAAAGACATGGCACTCAAAAGTAAATCCAAAAATGGTAGCCCAAAAACAAGGAGACAGCTGATCTAACTAGGGCTGAACGCACTTGAAGACCCCAGGTAAGCATGACAAAATATACAATACTCATGTAGAGGGCAGGGAGCAGACAAAAGAGAATGAAACCGCAGGGACTAATTAACAGGTGAGAACTTAAATACTGAATCAACTAATTGATGACAGGTGCAGGGAATCAGGGCAAGAACAGAACAGACAATGTGACACTGTAATTCAAGAACAAGACAATGGGACAGTCCTATTACCATTCCCAATGACAACCATCAGCTCCAACCCACCAGCTCCTCCTCCACCTCCATGCCTCTCTCCATTTATGAGATGGATGTCAACAGACTCTTCAAGAGACAAGACCCACGCAAAGCAGCCGGACCTGACTCTATCTCTCTATCCATGTCCATGTTGAAGAACTGTGCAGACCAACTGTCCCCGGTGTTCATAGACATCTTCAACACATCACTGGAGACATGGCAGGTGCCAACATGCTTCAAGGCCTAGACCATCATCCCTGACCCCAAAAAACAAAGAACTTCAGGACTCAATGACTATAGACCCGTTGCCCTGACCTCTGTGGTAATGAAGACCTTCAAGCGCCTTGTCCTCACACACCTCAAGGCCATCTCTGACCCACACCTGGATCCCCTGCAGTTTGCCTACAAAGCCAACAGGCCTGTAGACGACGCTGTCAACACAGCCCTCCACTTCATCCTCCAGCATCTGGACTCCCCAGGAACCTATGCCAGGATTCTGTTTGTGGACTTCAGCTCTATTTTCAATACGATCATCCCGGATTTCCTGCAGGACAAGCTCTCTCAGCTTGGCATATCTGACTCCACCTGCAGGTGGATCACTGACCTCCTGTCCAACAGGAGGCAGCATGTGAAGCTGGGAGGGCACGACTCCAACACACGGTCCATCAGTACTGATTTCTCCAACACTGTGTTCTTTCCCCTCTACTCTTCTCCCTGTACACCAACAGCTGCACCTCCAGTCACCAGTCCATAAAGCTCCTGAAGTTCACGGATGATACACCGGACTCATCTATGATGGGGACAAGTCTGCCTATGGACGGGAGATCGATCACCTGGTGTCCTGGTGCAGACAGAACAGTCTGGAGCGCAATGCCCTCAAGACAGTGGAGATGGTTGTTGACTTCAGAAAAAAACCCAGTCCTGGCCAACCCCATCACCCTGTGTGACTCTCCAGCTACTATTGTGGAGTCCTTTCGTTACCTGGGGATCACCATCACACAGGACCTCAAGTGGGACCTGAACGTCAGCTCTCTTATCAAGAGAACACAACAGAGGATGTACTTTCTGCGGCAGCTAAGGAAGTTCAACCTGCCAAAAACAATGATGGTGAACTTCTACACTGCCATCGAGTTCATCATGTCCTCTTCCATCACTGTCTGGTATGCTGCTGCCACTGCTACGGACAGGAGCAGACTGCAGCGTATCATCCACACAGCAGAGAAGGTGCTCGACTGCAATTTGCCATCCCTACAGGACCTGTATACCTCCAGGGCCCTGAGGCGATCAAGGAAGATTGTGGATGATCCCTCGTACTCAGGACACAAACGTTTTGTCACCAACCCTTCTGGCAGATGGCTGAGGTCCACCAGAACTAAAACCTCAAGACACAAAACAGCTTCTTTCCATCTGAAGCTAGACTAATAAATAATGCCAGAGACCCCATTTACCCTGCCCTCCTCCCCCAGTTCCACCAAGTACAGATTGGTCATCCCTGCACTGAAAGGTACTGTACATCTGCACACCAGTGACATGCTTTTGCACAGTCCCATTCCAGTATGTTATATTTATTTATTTTACAGTGAACATAGAGTTTTGCCTAATTGACTGTTTGAATCTTTTACTTCTTATCGAAGTGCTTTTTACTTTTCTTTTTATTCTTGTTTATGCACCAACAACACCAGATCAAATTCCTTGTATGTGAGCACTCACTTGCAGAGGTGTAAAACTCCGGCTTCAGAAAGTAAAAACCCTCCCATATGTTGCTTCTTCCTGTAGAACTAAAACAGGTGATCTCAATAATTACCTCATCCATCTGCCTGAAGAGCTGAACTAATTACAGTCAGCTGGTTTATTAGGAAGATGGAACAAATATGTGGCTGGACTTTTACTTTCTGAAGCCAGACTTTTACACCTCTGCTCACTTGCCAATAAATTTCATTCTGATTCTGAATAGAAGATAGACATGGAAAGTCAGCCTTGGCTGGCACCTAGCAGCTGACTTAGAACTGATGCAGACCAGGGGAATCCGAATGTTTAATTAAAAAAAGCAACAAAGGTGACTACCATGAAACAGAATACTGATGGTGCAAAAACAACGGAACACACATCTGAAGGTGAGTGAACAAAAATAAAACATAACAATAACCAACCATAACTGAAGGAGGGGAGAAATCATAAAACCACAAACCAATATAGAACTCAGGAGTTGATAAAGTGCAAGAGTGAAAGACATAACATAGTGACATTAAGAGGCTTACACGTAGCCAAAGGTGGGTCTGGATGGGCCTGGGCCCGCCCCATCCAATAAGAAGGCTGAGTCGACACTCGACAGTCACCTGTTGTTGCCTCATTGTATTCCTATGATATGGTATTGCATTAGCACTGAGCGACAATTAATAAATTTTGTCAAAAAAATCTGGTTCATCTTCTGTGATTTTTATTAATTAATTTTCAGAGTACAGTGGTCCCTCACTATAACGCAGTTCACCTTTGGTGGCCTCACAGTTTCGCAGATTTTTTTTAGTGCAATTTTGCATGCTTTTTTTTTTAAACGGCGCATTGTATTCTGCCTCCTTATCAGGCGGGCCATTCGCGGTACCGGTCGGCATCACCGTGATTGCTCTCACTGCCTCCGATGTGCTTTCTGCGGGCTCAGTAAACGCCGCAGTGGGCCAATCACACCACCGCCCTCCTGTCTGCTGTGCGGAATTGCGCCAAATCTGGCAACAGGTCCAGAGACTATGCTCGCTGTTTTGATCCGGATGTTGATCGCAGCCGCAGAGCTCCGTGGCCACCGAGAGAGGACTTGGATTCTTTGCGGGTCCCACATCCGTACCTTGGGAGGCAGTGAGCGAAGGGAGAGCACGCGCATTGTGTTCTGCGTGTGTCTGTTTATAATCTTCTCGCACAGAAGAAAAAAGAGTGTTTGCACAAGAGAGAAAAGAGAGTGTTCACACAGGAGAGAAAAGAGAGAAAATGTTAATGCCTGTTTGAGAAAAGTGTGTAGTGAGGGGTTTTACAGCCTTAAAACATCTATAATAATTGTAAAAAATAACGTTGACTACTTCGCGGATTTCGTTTATCGCAGGTTATTTTTGAATGTAACTCCCGCGATAATCGAGGGACCACATTTTTCCTCAAATAAATAGTCTTCTGCGGGCCCTCATCACAATGCCAATAACAACATGCACTGTCGAACAGCTGTTTTCTATTGTTAATCGGATAAAAACGTCCACCAGAACATCCAAATTGACTCACAGACTGAATGCACTCTCCGTGCTTTCCCTTGAAAGAGAACTGACCGAAATGTTGGACTATGATGATGTGATAAGAGAGTTCAACAAAAACCCCGTCATCTCCTGCTGTAGCATGCATTAAAAGGATTCATCAAATGTACGAGGTATGTTAGAAAAGTAGCCGACCTTTTTATTTTTTTCAAAAACCATATGGATTTGAATCACGTGTGATTGCATCAGCCAAGCTTGAACTTTCGTGCGCATGCGTGAGTTTTTTCACGCCTGTCATTTTGCGTCATTCGCCTGTGAGCACGCTTTGAGTGAGCACTGGTCCACCCCTCTCATCATTTTTTTATTGCGAATAAATGTCTGAACGATTTGGAGCTTTGCTGCATCAATTTTTTTCCAGAAACTGTGAGAGACCTCCAGGTGGACACCGTTCGGAAAATTAATATGGCTTTCAGGGACGATTTTATGGGGATTACACAGATTAAGGAGTGATCCAGACGGTTTAAAGACCGCCCACAACTGCTGAGAGTGCGCCACGCTCCGAGCGCAAATCGACAGGCTGACACCCCGCTGAAACAACCAGATTATTTCCAACGTGAAGGCTTTGTTGATCCGGGATGTCGTCTGACTTTCACAAAAAGGCAGAAGGCGTGGACATCAGCACTTTTTCGGCACATTCCACTGTTACAGGAGTTTTTTTCATGGAAAGAAAAGCGGAGGGACGCGCCACGGAACCGTTCATGACGTGGCACAAAAGCACCTCCATGTTGGTCTCACAGGACAGCTTTCAGGTGGATTTCAGACGGCTGTCGGTTGCTTTTCAGTCGTGTGATTATCCGAGAAATTCAGCATGAGCTGGACATGCCCCAACATGTCCTGTGAGGCTTCATCACGGCGTTGCTTTGCGCCATGCGGCTCCACCGCAATGCGCGGAATTCCGCTCCTCTTTCCATGACAAAAACTCCTGTAACAGTGGAATGTGTCGTTCATTTCTAAACTGGACGCTGTGTTGATCCGGTATGTCGTCTGACTAGCATAGGAATTGTGAAAAGATGTGGACATCAGCACTTTTTCGGCACATTGAGACAGACGTGCGGAGGAGTTCCGCGCATCTGGATCACTCCTTAATCTGTGTAATCCCCATAAAATCGTCCCTGAAAGCCATATTAATTTTCCGAATGGTGTCCACCTGGAGGTCTCTCACAGTTTCTGGAAAAAAATTGATGCAGCAATGCTCCAAATCGTTCAGACATTCATTCGTAATAAAAAAACGACAAGAGGGGTGGACCAGTGCTCACACAAAGCCTGCTCACAGGTGAATGACGCAACCGACAGGTGTGAAAAAACTCACGCATGCGCACGAAGGTTCAAGCTTGGCTGATGCAATTACACGTGATTCAAATCCATATGGTTTTTGAAAAAAATAAAAAGGTCGGATACTTTTCTAACAGACCTTGTAAGTGTGAGACCATTAATTACTTTTTTCTTCTAAATAGGCCTAATTGTTAATATTATATTGCAACTGCCACGAATCATGTTGGTATCCATTCTGATGGTTTTTAATGTGGCTGCCGAGCCATCGTTTCTATCGTTTATCAATTTCATAATTTGGCCGCCGAGCCAACCTGTTTTCATGTTGCAGATATATTTTGAGTTTTTATTTTAAAGGACTTTAAGAGTTGCTGCCTGCATTGTCCATGGGGTGCTTGTGTCTGACACTTTGCGTCTGTGTAACTGTGCACACAGTGTCTGTGCAGTTGGCTGAGATGTGTTCATCATTAAACTTGGAATTCATTTTTGAAACAATGCCTTATGTAAATGCCTATTGACATTTTGGGTTTAGGCCGAGCCAAGTAGGCTACCAGACTTGCACTGAATGTGTGTGTGTGGGGGGGGGGCTGCACTGCAGCTTGCATTATCCATGAAGAATACTTGTGTCTGACGTGTCACGTCTGTGTGCTCACTTTGCCAGTGCTGTAGGCTAAGTGATAACGTTGCTTGCGATGTCCAAACGAGGCATACTTTTCAAACGGTGTATTATAATACCTACACCTTACCTACAACCCCAAAGGTTGGGCCCGTCTGATTTTTTCTGGGCCCACCCATTTTATGATTTCTGCCTACGCCCCTGTTAGGTAGGAGGTGATCAGAACACAAAGACTAAGAACTATAATGACCAAAACCAAAAAACAAAGCTAAAGCAGAAAAGCAATGTGGAACTCAAACATGCGAAGGAGTGCAACAGGAAGACACAAGACTGATAGGTGAGGATGCAGGGGTGAAATGCGTGGGACCAGACCACCAGGACACAGACAGAGATCAGAAATGAACCATTGAAGCTATACAGAAAATATCACTAAATGAACACATACAGAAAATAATAATACTAAAATTATTCACCAACAACTGAATACATACAGAACATAATTAAAAGTACACAGATGGGGGAGCTAACCACAACATGTAGTCCATTTTGGAATAAGGCTGTAACATAACACAATGTGGAAAAAGTGAAGTGCTGTGAAACTTTCTGGATGCACAGTAATTCTTAGAATCAGAATCACCTTTATTGTCATTGCACAGCGATCAACACAACGAAATTTGCTTGTGCATCCTCATAAACAATGACCAATGAAAAAAGACATCAGGAGATTGGGGGGGGGTGTCAAGCTCGGAGACAAACATAACTCGTATTGCACTAAACCCACATTGTCATTATCCCATATTACACTTATCCCATGCTGCACATGTCCCATATTGCACGTATCCCTCTAAAACATCAATTAACAGTAAAAATATCCAACTTAATAAAACCCCTTAAATAGTATAAAAACAGTAATAAAATACCTAAAATTAAAAAATAATTAAAACAATAATTGCACATGTCCATCCTTATTTTAATTAGAATAATGCAATTGTTTCAACTGAAGCTTGGGCGTGTCTGTTCAGTTCTGTAACAGCTCGAGGAAAGAAGCTGTTTTTCAGCCTTGTGGTGTGGGCTTTAAAGGCCCGATAACGCCTGCCGGATGGAAGCAAAGAAAAAAGGTGATGTAAGGGGTGTGTTCCATCCTGCAGAATACTGCTTGCTCGGTGGAGGCAGCGAGTCCTAAAAACATCATCCAATGAGGGCAGAGGGAGACCAATGATCTTTTCTGCCGTTCTTATGACTTGTCTGATGGATTTCATATTGTGGAACTATTATTCATGACAGCTGTCCTGCTTGCACTCATTCATCCCTTTTTAAACTCACTTTTCAAAATGTATTTTTAGTACGGGCAGCACGGTGGCTTCATGGTGTTGCCAATGACAGTTTGCAGTGCCTAACAGTTGCCTAACAAGGAGAAGCACCCGGCTTCAAATCCAACCTGTGTGCAGTTTGTATGTTCTCCCCGTGCTTACATGGGTTCCCTCTGGGTGCTCTGTCTTCCTCCCACTTCCAAAGACACGGAGCCTAGGTGGATTGTTGACTCTAAATTTAGCGTAGGTGTCAGAGAGAATCTGAATGTGTTTGTCTGTCTGTGTTGTCCCTGTGATAGACTGGTGTCTTGTCCAGGGTGTACCCTGCCTCTCACCCAATAACTGCTGGGATAGGCGTCAGCTCCCCCCATGACTCTTAATTGGAATAAGTGTGTATAGAATATGAATTAATGAACAAATATTTCTTGCAATGGGCAGTACGGTGGCTTTGTGGTTCACAAGTATGAGGTTTAAATGCCTGGTTCTTTGTGTGTGGGGCTTGCATGTTCTGTGTTTGTGCAGGTTCCCTCTATGAGTCTTAATTGGAATAAGTGGGTTTAGAAAATTAATGAATTATTTTTCCCCACTTCTTGTATTCACATTTTCATTAAAAAAAAGCACATACAAGAAATTGTTGTGAAAAAAAGAAACCATCATCACAGTGGCTGATTTTTGCTCTCTCCTCTGTTTTTATTTAGCATTACAATTTGTCACCAGGGCTAATCCCTGCACACAGCACTAGCCACTACAGATTTTTGGCTAAATCTTGTGGGAAAACAGATTTCTCTCTCAGCCATCCTCCATTGTTGCATTTGAACAAACGAAGTGACCACAGCAGCCCAAGTCACACAATGACGGACAGCTTATTCAGCGACTTCATCTGTTGCGGCTCCCCAGGGACCGGGCTCTGATCTTTTCCCAGAGCTCCATCTTCCTTCATGAATCACCTTCTCTCTTGCCCCCTCTGTTCTTTCTTTTTCTGGCTTTCCTCTTTGACTGTGTTGAAGTGTGCAGGACTCCTACAAAATTTCAAAACAGCAACATTTTTTGTCTTAGTACGCGAGTTGATGCCAACCTGTTTGAAAATAAGACATTTTTCACTTTTCTTTGAGTAGATGAATGAGAAATTGTTGTTTTTATTGTCATTTCTCCCTGGGGGCTAAAGTAGTAAAGCGACCGTCATTCCTTCACAGACACCAGCTTCTATCAGCGCCTTCTGGACATTACTGGTGCATCGTGGGAACAACTTGGTTGGGACAATGATTGGCTAGAACAATGGTGCTGGGGGCAACACAAAAGACACGCCCACTTCATGATGGGAAAGAGCAGCGAAGGAAGCAGATGTTGCCACAGAGTGACACAGGAGGGGAGAGAGCGAGATAGACAGCAGATGTCTCTCTATCTCTCTCGCTCCGTTGGGTTTTATCAGGAACCTTCTCTTTAGCAGCAGGTGAGAAGAGGAAACTGCTCAACCTGCTTTTGATTTTCCTTTGTAGACATGAAATTGGTCAAACATTTGTACATTATTACACACCATCAATAAGAAGGTGAAGTGGGTCGTCCAGCAACCAAAGGGTGAGAGGATGAAATCCCCATTACTCCTGTCTGTGTGTCAAAGTGACTTTGATCAGGACCACAAACTGCCCCATCCTGGGTATGAGGGTAAACCTAATTCTGAACCTGCAGGTGGTTCTCCTGAGTCCTGTCCAGGCCCTGAGGCTGATCTGTGATGGTGCTCATATCAGTATACTGTAGCCTGAAGGGGATGTAAGTCTACAACTCTCCCTGGATGGGATTTATTTACCAACTAAAATACAAAGTTAAAACAAACAGTGAGCCTTTGAGAGTCCCAATCTGAATGAAGCAGTAGCTGATCCTTTGTAGCTACGTATTAGGGTTATTACACAGAGCACCGTTCCTTCTCGTTCATCCCGAATAGCAAATCGGGCTACATTTTGAAGCATCATAGCCACTCCTTGATCCATCATTTGTCATTCTTTTTTTCACCTGTCTGCATATATATAGTGATGGTGGTATATGCCAAAACTGGCAGAGCAAGTTGTTATATTATATATATATATATATACGTATACACACACAAACAACTGCACCTCAGGAAACCCCTCTGTTAAACTCCTGAAGTTTGCGGCCAACACCACCATCACAATCCAGGATGGTGATGAGGCTGCATACAGACAGGAAGTGGAACAGTTGGTCCTCTGGTGTGGTCAGAACAACCTGGAGCTGGACCCGCTCAAGACTGTAGAGATGATAGTGCATTTCAGGAGAACACCCCACCCCCGCCATCACTCCTTCCCTCTCCATCCTCAACAACACTGTCTACTGTGGACACTTCCCAGTTCCTGGGATCCATTATCTCCCAAGATCTGAAGTGGACCTCTCACATAGACACATCAGGAAAAAGGCACAGCAGAGGATGTACTTCCTGAGACAGCTCAGGAAGTTCAACCTGCCCCAAGAACTGCTCATCATCTTCTACACATCCATCACCCAGTCTGTCCTGTGTATCTCCATCTGTTTGCTTTCTCTCTGCCTCCAAACATGACAGGCACAGACTTCAACAAACTGTCAGGTCTGCAGAAAAGAGCTGTGTACATCAAAACTACCAGACACAGGAACAGTTTCTTTCCACAGGCATCACACTGATGAACAATTTAACCTGACAAAAAACTCACTCTGTCTGTTTTTCCTTTGCACACATTTTATTTGCACATTTTTTTATTGTGGATGTGAGTGTTTAGTGTATTTTTATACATGCTGGTGGCCAAGTGGTTAATGCGCTTGGTTTCAGTTCAGAAGGCTACGGGTTCAAATCCCACCCCTGCCACATTTCTCCATGTAATGTGGAGATGCATCAGGAAGGGCATCTGGCGTAAAACCTGTGCCAATTCAATATGCAGATCCACCTTGGATTTGCTGTGGCGACCCCGAGTGCAAAAATAAGGGAGCAGCTGAAGGGACTTACTTGTACAGAAAGAATACAGTTCAAACCAGAGCCAAGTTCCTTGTATTCTTGTAGCTACAGGGTGTCCCTGTATTTTTTTTTTTTCTTCATTCATTTCAGAAATTCTTTAATTTCGGACAACAATTTGGAAAACCGTTCCAGAAATTTACCCCTGTGTGCAGCAGCATGTCTCTGTCTGCATGCAGACTGGTTATTTACACCACAGGGGGTGCAAATTTGGTCACACTAAATCCTTATTTACACCACAGTGATGTAAATAGAGAACTACCAAATCTTTATTTGCACAATGATGGTGCAAATAAGGGGATATTCAACTTTAATTTGCACCACAGTAGTAGATGTTTCTAATATAAATTAAATTTGTGTAGATGAATGTGGTGCAAATAGAATTGTACTAAATCCTAATTTACACCTCAGTAGTGCTTGAGTCTTGATTTATTTTTTTTGTCATTAAAATTGGCCATCACTTCTCAAAATAAAATAACTTCTCAAGGTCAGGGCTTCTCAATGTCGAGACTAATTAGTCACAGAGGTGCACGGCGCAGATAGTAGGCTGACTGAGTCCGATCAAGGTTTGCCATTCAATGCGGGAACAGCTGCTGAGGCATCGTGCATGCATTTCATTTGCACTTTGAATGCGGAGGATTGTAGCTGTCCCTCTGCTCAGTGCTTTGCAGCTGCAGCGGAGGTGGGGAGACCTGTTGCCGCTCAGTGAGAACAGACACTAGATTAATACGTGTTTTCACTTTCACTTGAGTCACCAAACACCAGAAAAGTCTCCAGTGATGCAAGGAAAAGCAGCTAGATTTGTCGCTAGTAGTGTTTGAGAAAATAAGTTGTCAAGAGGGTTTGGAAAGTCGCCAGATTTAACGAGAAAGTCGCCAAGTTGGCAATACTGATTACCTCGCTCTCCGTCTTCTATGGCGTTTCTTCTTCTTCTTTGGTATTTAACAGCAGCCGGCATTCTTATTGCTGCATTGCTGCCACCTTCTGCATCAGTCCATTATAGCAGCACTAAAACCTCTCGAGTCCAGTGACAGACTTTTTATTTTTTCATGCGATCGCGACCGATTGGTTGGACACGCCAGATGTAGAGTGTTAACTCCAACGAACAATCGCAAACAGGAGCACATTAATGCCACTTAAGGCCGCTGAGACATGGAGATTTAGGAGGCCCCCCAAACTTTCAGCCACAGCCGTCGCTTATAGTGTATATATATATATATGTGAGCACATACCGTATGCAGGAATAAAGGCTACACGTTTGGATGTTACGTGATTGACACATAACTTGCATATATTCTGAAAGAACAATCTTTAAAAAAAAAAAAAAAATGTCAACTCACAGTAATCTTTGGCTCTGTGTTATTTATTTAATCTCAAAAGGCACATGACACAACTGCCCATAGGCTCCCACATGACACACACAACACAGACACATAGCATGTCATTTCATCGCATCAATAAGCTATTTCATTTTAAGAAAGTCACCAGCTCTGCCATGAAACAATTCAGTGAAAATAACACATGAGGCTATACATTAAAATAGCTCTAGGTAAAGAACCAGGACCAACCGAAGGCTGAAACAGAAGGATAAATGTCCAATTCTGTTTTCAACATTCATTAAACACATTGTAATAACTGATTATATAATAAGGCAAGGACTGGATGTCTTTTGTACCGTGTCTTGTTGGAGTATCCTTGAGTGCTGTAGGAAAGACTTTATGTCAAAGGAGCAATTACTTTGGGAGACTAAGATGAGGACATATTGGTCATTTAGCACATTCCTCTATGCATGATCCAGCACATAGACTCCTGAGTATTGAGGATTTCATTGGCAGGAGAAGGCCAAGAGGATGGCCGCACTTCACCTGCCTGTGGCAAACAGATGTTTATATTAGAAATGTGCAAATGGACCAGTTGTCTGTCTGGGTGGTTGCTATCCAGGACTCAAGGTGGTTCTGTGGTGTTATGGATACAGTGAAGCATTGCACCAGTACATGCTCCTAGATATGACTTGGTACAAAGAAGTACTTTTCAACCCAAAGACATGAAATCCAGGCTTAGACGAAAAGAGAGAGAGAAGAGCCTTTTGGTGTCACTGTGCATACATACAACAATATTTCTTTGTCTATTTCCTCTGCATTTAACCAATCTTAATTACAGTTAGACACAATCCAACCACTAGGAGCAGTGGGCAGCCACAGTCTGGCACCTGGGGACCAACTTTAGGGGAGGTGATGGTCTAGTGGTTAAGGTGTTGGGCTTGAGACCAGAAGATCCTTGGTTCAAATCCCCGCCTGACTGGAAAATCACTAAGGGCTCTTGGGCAAGGTCTTTAATCCCCTATTGCTCCCGGTGTGTAGTGAGCGCCTTGTATGGCAGCACCCTGACATCGGGGTGAATGTGAGGGTGCTGCCATACAAGGCGCATTATTTGTAAAGCGCTTTGAGCGTTTGATGCAGATGGAAAAGCTCTATATAAATGCAGTCCATTTACCATTTAACTCCAGATCTTGGTTTTAATTTAATTTAATTTAACCAGGTTAGTCCCATTGAGATCGAGATCTCTTTTGCAAGGGAGACCTTGGAAATGATAAAGTTTCCAAGATTTCAGGACCTTTTTGCTGTGAGGCAACAGTGCTAACCACTAAGCCCTGTGCTGCCAAATGTACAGTGTATGCCAAACTCCAAATGTAGAGACACCGCCTTGGTCAAGGGCAGAGAAAGGAGAGACCTGGCTCTCTGCTTTCTGGTAGACCACAGCTGAAATTTCAGGGTTTTTTTTTTTAAAGCTTTCTTTTTTCTTTGTGCTTATTGAATGATAGTGCTCTTTTGTAGCCTGTGCTGATTTTCTTAAAAGCTTGATTTAGTTGACTGGGCTGCTCATTGGGACATGCTGAAAATTTGTTGGATGTCATAGACGGCGTATATACAGGTACTGTGAGTGCTGTGCAGGATGGGGGCAGAGTCTCAGATGTCTTCCCAGTGAATTTTGCATTCATAATGGATGTGTTCTGGTTCGTAGCCTGTTCCGTGCTTGTATATAGACTGTATGTAGGGTAGAGTTATGGAGACCAGCAGTTTAGGTGCCTTTGTTGGAGAGGAAAAATTTACAGAGGTTGATTTTGTGGTCAGTGCTGCGATCTTTGGGGAATCAGTGGATGGAGTGATTGCAGTATCTGAGAAGCTGAGTGAGGAAGTGGATCAAGACTATGATGCCCCCAGTCCTTGTAAATGCGACTCTGCAGCAATAGACAAAAGCACCAGTTATTCCAATTGTGACACAGAGGCCAGCAGGAGTCACTGTGCATGCGGTAGTCAAGAGGCCTCACTCCCCTGATAGCCAAAGCCAGAGCCCGGGTTTTAGCCGACTGGTCAGAGTGTCTGCCTTCCATTCCGGAGAATGAGAGTATGTGTTCCAAGGGAAGTGAGTGGGAGGAGTCAAAAACAATGCACAGGAGCCACTACACATCCACAGACACTTGCAACTCTTTCAGATTTGTCACTGGGTTCTTGGACATTTCCCTTACTAGTATGTTTTGCATATTATCACTCTGTTATCAAAGTGAGTCTACATCAAAATGAGCATACTGTACCATGCTGTTTCCATTTATTTGAACTCCAAGAGATATTGAGTGACTGGAAATCTTCTTGTATCATCCCTTTATTTGTCTTCTTTTGTCTGGCTATGAATGCAATTATTTAGATGTGTTAAAGGTATATTCATATTTTTATTGAAATATGTTGTGCTCAGGTTGTACAATATACCCACTCACAGTGACACATTACAAGAAAATTGGCATAAATGAGACGAAAAAAGATGAATGTCGATGCTGCTACATGAGTGTACTGCAAGGTACAATTAAACATTTAACACCTACCCGTGCTCTGTAGCATGTATAAAAATGCTGACCAGACCCAGTTGGTTTTGGACCAGTGTGTCAGCACTCTCCACAAGTCATCATGGAATAATCATATCTCATCCCTCCAGCAAGATTCCAGAGACATGTTGAATCAATGCCAAGGAGCATCAAAGGTATTCTGGTGGCACATGGTGGCCCAAAATTTGACTCTGTATGCTGGTTTGTCTTTTGTCACCCAGTAGGTAGATACACAGTAAATTTTGCTGAGTAAAATTTACTCTGCCGGGATAACATTTGGTCCCAGTCTAAATAGAGTAAAATACACTCTATTCTAGAGTGAAATCAGCTCTACCATCTTGTGAAATGAAGTGTTTCCTACTCCAATAAGAGTTGATTTTACACTGTGATAGAGCTGATTTAGCAACTCTATTTGGACTGGGACCAAATGTTATCCCAGCAGAGTAAATTTTACTCTGCAAAATTTACTGTGTAGGTAGGCATGTATGATGGTAGGAAAGTACGAGTACGACAAAACCACAGCTGAATTAATCCCAGACAGCAAATGGATCCGGGCCGGATGTAGTCCAATATCCGGTACCAATCCTGAAAACACATCCGGTCCAGACAACTTTTGCACCCTGGCCCAGATCTGGTACGGCTCCACTTTACAGTTCTGGAACAGATCCAGATCAGATCTGAACCAGATCCGCAAAAGACCAACCATTTACAGCCCATATCTGTCACGGATCTGGGACAGATGTGGTCCGCATCACAGCACCGTGGCAGGAACATGGGGTTAGCATAACGATGAGCAATTTTATCTGCACTCGGCAGAAACTATCCATTAATGGTTATAAACTCAGGGCTGTGAAAACTCCGCGAATAATGGGGGGCGGAGGGGGGGTGTTAGTGTGTACTCTGTAATCGTGATCGTCACTGAGGTTTTTTAAATGCTTATCGCAAAGCGGTTTGTTTCTTTACGACAAGCAAGTTTTATAAGTCCACGGACACTGATCTGTGTGTTACAGATACAAATCAGTTTTCTCGGATCCACAGAACTTACCACTGTAAAACCTGTTCCTCTCAGCGTTTGGGCCTCTAGAGGGGGCCCAAACGCTGCCAACATGGCAGGACGCCATCTGGTGGTGGGCCAGCAATACCTCCTCTTCAGCGGCCCACACAACAGGACCCCCCCCCCCCCCCCCCAACGGGTGCCTCCTGGCACCCGCCCCGGCTTGTCTGGGTGCTCCCGGTAGAAATCCGCCAGGAGGGCGGGATCCAGAATGAAGCTCCTCTTCACCCAGGAGCGCTCTTCTGGGGATACCCCTGCCAGTCTACCAGATATTGATACCGCTGGCCCCTCCGACGAACATCCAGGAGTTTCTTCACCGTCCAGGCAGGTTCTCCATCGATGATCTGGGCAGGAGGCGGCGTGGAGCAGAGGTCCGACGTGTGGTAAGGTTTGATCTGGGAAACATGAAAAACCGGGCTGATCACTTTAAGGATCTTGAAGGGTCCAATGTAATGGTTGGTTAGTTTTGGGGAGTCTGTTTGCAGAGGGATATTCTTTGTGGAGAGCCAAACCTCCTACCCCGGCTGGTATGTTAGGGCCGGGGAACGTCGGTGGTCCGCATGGTCCTTAGCCCGTGTCCGGGCCTTCAGGAGAGCAGAACGGGCTTTCTTCCACACCCGACGGTATCTCCTGAGGTGGGCCTGGACCGAGGGCACCTCGACCTCTCCCTCGATGGCCGGAAACAACGGGGGTTGATACCCCAAGCAGACCTCGAACGGGGAGAGGCCGGTAGATGACGACACCTGGCTGTTGTGTGCGTACTCGATCCAGGCCAGGTGTTGACTCCAGGCCGTCGGGTGCACAGATGTGACGCATCTCAAGGCTTGCTCCAAGTCCTGGTTAGCCCGCTCTGCTTGATCGTTAGTTTGTGGGTGGTACCCGGACGACATGCTCACCGTGGCCCCCAGCTCCCTACAGAAACTCCTCCAGACCTGCGAGGAGAACTGAGGACCACGGTCTGATACAATGTCCGTGGGGATACCATGCAGACGCACGATGTGGTAGACCAGGAGGTCTGCAGTCTCCTGGGCAGTCGGGAGGTTCGGGAGGGCGACAAAGTGGGCCGCCTTCGAGAACCGGTCCAATATCGTCAGGATGACTGTCTTCCCCTGGGAGGCAGGGAAACCCATGACGAAGTCCAAGCCAATGTGGGACCAGGGGCGACGAGGCACAGGCAACAGCTGGAGGAGCCCCTTCTCCGGCTGGTGGGAAGCCTTGCCCCTGGAGCAGGTGGTGCATGCCAGGATGTAGTCCCTGGTGTCGGCTTCGACTGACGGCCACCAGAACTGCTGCCGGACCACTGCCACGGTCCTTCGCACCCCCAGATGGCAGGAGAGCTTGGAACCGTGACAGAAGTCCAACACGGCAGTCCGAGCGTCTGGTGGCACGTACAGTCTGTTGGATGGTCCACCTCTGGGATCCGGGTGTCGTATCAGGGCCTCCCTAACAACTCCCTCCACGTCCCACGTGAGGGTTGCAACGATAGTGGATTCCAGTATGATGGTGTCCGGTGGGTCCAACAGCCTTGCTTTAACTTCCTCTTCATGCACCCGGGACAGGGCGTCAGACTGGACATTCTTGAAGTCAAAGCGTCCAAAAAACAATGACCACCGGGCTTGCCTGGGGCCCAGCCACTTGGCGGTCTGGATATATTCCAGGTTCAGGTGGTCAGTGAAAACCACAAATGGGACCACAGCTCCCTCCAACAGATGTCTCCACTCCTCAAGGGCCTCTTTCACAGCCAGGAGTTCCCGACTGCCAACGTCATAGTTCCGTTCGGCGGGGGTTAACCTGCGGGAGAAGTAAGCACAAGGGTGGAGAACACTATCGGAGTCCCTGCTCTGGGACAGCACGGCTCCTATCCCTGAGTCAGAGGCATCCACTTCAACAATAAACTGGCGGGCATGCCAGAACAGGGACTGGACTGGGCTGCACCAGAACTGGTGCAGTTGAAAACCGGTGTTTCAACTCCCTAAACGCGGCTTTGCACCGATCCGACCAGGTGAAGGGGACTTTGGTGGAGGTCAGGGCTGTAAGGGGGCTACTTACCTGGCTATAGCCCTTAATAAACCTCCTGTAAAAATTGGTGAACCCTAGGAACTGTTGCAGCTTCCTACGATTTACCGGTTGGGGCCAATCTCTCACCGTAGCTACCTTAGCCGGATCGGGTGCGACGGAGTTGGAGGAGATAATGAACCCCAATAAGGACAGAGAGGTGCGATGGAACTCACACTTCTCGGCCTTCACAAACAGCCGGTTCTCCAATAACCGCTGAAGGACCTGACGGACATGCTTAACATGAGTCTCAGAGTCCTGGGAGAAGATGAGGATTTCGTCTAGGTATACGAAGATGAATCGGTGCAGGAAATCCCGCAGCACATCAATAACCAAAGCCTGGAACGTTGCTGGGGCGTTAGTGAGGCCGAACGGCATGACCAGGTACTCAAAGTGCCCTAAGGGGGTGTTAAATGCCGTCTTCCACTCGTCTCCCCTCCTTATCCGAACTAGATGGTAAGCATTCCTAAGATCCAACTTCGAGAATATTTTGGCTCCATGTAGGGGCGTGAACACTGAATCTAAGACAGGTAATGGGTATCGGTTGCGAACCGTAATCTCATTCAGCCCTCTATAATGAATGCATGGACGGAGACTGCTGTCCTTCTTGCCCACAAAAAAGAAACCTGCACCTAACAGGGATGAAGAATTTTGGATTAGCCTGGCAGCGAAAGAGTCCCGGATGTAGGTCTCCATTGATTCGCGCTCAGGACGTAAGAGGTTGTACAGCCTACTGGACGGATACTCAGCGCCCAGAATCAAATCAATGGCACAATCATACGGTCGATGTGGGGGCAGGGTGAGGGCCAGATCATTGCTGAAGACGTCAGCAAGGTCATGGTACTCAGCTGGCACCTCCGTAAGATTGGGGGGACTCTGACCTCCTCCTTAACTTCATCGCCAGGTGGCACCGAGGATCTTAAACACTCCCGGTGGCAGGTTTCACTCCATTGAGCCACAACCCCAGACAGCCAATCAATCCGGGGATTGTGTTTCATCATCCATGGATAGCCCAAAATAACTCTGGAGGTAGAAGGTGTTACATAAAACACAATCTCCTCCCTGTGATTACCAGAGACGACCAAGGTTAAAGGCCATGTCTGGTGTGTGATTTCTTGTAGTAGGGTGCCATCTAGTGCCCGCACCTTCAATGGCGAAGGAACGGCCACCAGAGGGAGCCCCACTGCCTTAGCCCAACTACTATCCAGTAGGTTCCCTTCCGATCCGGTGTCAATCAGTGCTGGAGCAGTATGCGTTAAATCCCCACAGAGGATTGTGACTGGGAGTCGTGCGCATTTTTGTGGAACGCCCGTATGGTTAGTATGGCTCACCCTTAGCCCAATCTCTAAGGGTGAGCATTGGAGTTTACCCGTTTGGGGCAGTTCTTCTGCACATGCTCATTTGAACCACAGTAAAAACACTCTCCATGGGCCAGCTTCTTTTGTCTTTCTTTTACTTTCACTTTCGCCCTGCTCGTGTCCATAGCTTCGTCAGCAGGGGGAGCTGGTGCAACGTGGAGAGCCCTGGCTTTGGAGCGGGGAGAGGACAGCGCTACTTCAGATCTGGAAGGGAGAGGGACGGCGTGTACCCGACCACGCCCTTCGTCTCGCTCCCGCTTGTATTCTTCTAACCGATGGTCAAGATGAATAACCAGATCGATAAGCCCGTCTAACCGGCTGATCTTTAGCCACCAGATGCTCCTTTAGGGCTGGAGACAGCCCGTTTACAAAGGCGGCGCGGAGTGAGACTGAATTCCAACCGGACCTCGCTGCCGCAACGCGGAAGTCGATTGCGTACTCAGCTGCACTCCGTCGTCCCTGTCTCATAGACAGCAGCATATTTGAAGCAGTCTCGCCTCTGTTGGGATGATTGAACACCTGTCGAAATTCCCTTATGACCCAGTGTAAGTGGAGAGGATCCGTGAGTCTTGTTCCCAGAGCGCTGTAGCCCAGGCGAGGTCTGTTAGAAAAGTATCGGACCTTTTTATTTTTTGCAAAAACTATATGGATTTGAATCACATGTGATTGCATCAGCCAAGCTTGAACCTTCGTGCGCATGCGTGAGTTTTTTCACGCCTGTCGGTTGCGTCATTCGCCTGTGAGCACACTTTGAGTGAGCACTGGTCCTCCCCCCTCATCGGATTTTCATTGTGAGGAAATGTCTGAATGGCTGGAGCAGCGCTGCATCAAATTTTCCAGAAACTGTGAGAGGACAGCCAGGTGGACACCATTCGGAAAATTCAGATGGCTTTCAGGGACGATTTTATGGGCATCACAGAGATTAAGGAGTGTTACAGCCGGTTTAAAGACGGCGCACAATGGCGGAGGGCGCGCCGCGCTCCGAGCAGCGATCGACAGGCTGAAACGACCAGATCATTTCCAAACTGAATGCTGTGTTGATCTGGGACGTCATCTGACTACTACAGAAATGGCAGAAAAGGTGGACATAGCACTTTCCCGGCACATTCCACTGTTAAAGGAGATTTTGTCATGAAAACAGGAGCAGAGGAATCCGCCACGGAGCCGCTAATGGCGTGGAACAAAAGCACCTCCATGTTGGTCTCACAGGACATGTTGTGGCATGCCCAGCTCTTCGACAATTTCTCGGATACTCACTCGACTGAAAAGCCACCCAAAGCCGTCTGAATCTTCCGAATGGTGGAAGAGGTGGGCATGTCCCATGAGACTTCCAACACGGAGGTGGTTTTTATTCTACGCCATTAGCGGCTCCGTCCTGACGCACGAATTCTGCCGCACGTCTTTCATTACAAAATCTCCTGTAACAGTGTAATGTGCCGAAAAAGTGCTATGTCCACCTCTCTTGCCATTTCTCTGGTAGTCAGACAACGTCCCGGATGAACACAGCCTTCACTTTGGAAATGATCTGGTCATTTCAGCCTGTCAATGGCCGCTCGAAGCGCGGCACGCCCTCAGTAGCTGTGGGCCATCTTTAATCCGGTTGTAATGCTCCTTAATCTGTATGATGCCCATAAGATCTTCACCGAAAGCCATCTGAATTTTCCGAATGGTTTCCACCTGGCTGTCTCTCACAGTTTCTGAAAAAATTTTGATGCAGCAAAGCAGCAGTCACTCAGCCAATTTCCTGACAATGAAAATCCGCCGAGGGGGCTGGACCACTCCTCCCACAAAGCGTGCTCACAGGCAAATGACGCAACCGACAGGCGTGAAAAAACTCATGCATGTGCACAAAGGTTCAAGCTTGGCTGATGCAATCACACGTGATTCAAATCCATATGGTTTTTGCAAAAAATAAAAAGGTCCGTTACTTTTCTAACAGACCTCGTACTTGTTGATAGGAAGGTAGGTATATTTGTTGTTAACTGGTAGATAAATAGGAAGGTAGGTATATTTGTTGTTAACTGTAGATAAATAGGAAGGTAGGTATGTTGGTAGTTGGGTTGGAAGCTAGGTGAGTGGTTAGATAGACAGGAAGGGAGGCAGACTAGTAGGTACAGTAGGTATACTGGTAGAGAGGAAGACAGATGGCAAGACACTGTATACACAATTTCCTAATGTCCTGACTGCTTACTGCTCTGATCAATATAATTTCTGTATTATTTAATTGTATTGTATTGTACTTAATTGTAAACTAACCTAGCAAGTTATCCTCAGGAAAAACCCTTAGTTAAGCATACGAAAAAAGTAATGCACAAAAATTCACACATTTCTCATGTATTCGGTGGCTGGTGGCTGTGCTCACATGACCAAAATTGGTCTTATTCTTACCGCAACTTTAATCCACATTTCTTAAAAAAAACGAACAAATAAACAAAACAATGTACGTGTTGTGCGTGGAAGTGTGTAGGAAAGGGCATTTCTCACTCAACACTGTCTTTTAAAAAAAATTATATAACAGATTACAGATCATTTCTTCCAACTCCAACTTGTGCAGACCCTGATATAATTTATTAAAGTAAAATAAGCCAGAGTGTGTCTGAAAAATGCACGACAGATTCAGACATTTTTTATCCTCAATTGTTATGTAGAGTCGGCAACTGACTTATAGCTGTCTGAAAGTCACCCCGCCTGCATCCAGGTACAGTCCTCTTCATGCTTACACCATGAATCCAGGTTGCTTTTTGTCTACAAATGTAATACGGCGTTCAACTCAAATTTTTGTATTTTACGATCAACATATGTCTGTCTTTGGCTCTTTGTAACTTGTTGGTGTATTCAGAGAAAAAAAAACAAAAACAAAGCAACAAAAAACCATCACACACTGTATGTCTCAATAAGATTGAATAATAATAATAATAATAGTAATAATTACACACCCTCAAAGCCGCGCTGCTGATTTTACTCCTGTTGTGTTTGCAGAGTCATGTAGAATTAATGTTCAGCTGAGTGACACTGTTCATTTGTCCACAGTAAACGCCATTCCTCCACCAGACTCGCTGGCTCCCGATAACTATTAGCATGGTGGTCCATAATACACACACCAATAACACAAGCAGCTGGAAGCTGGTCCACGCCACGCCTTTTCTGTTAACAGTGGTCACAGTCGTCATTCGTCGTCACGTTTGCTCTGAGTCTCCGTGATCAAAGATGAAGGTCAGTATGACACAACGCGGTGGCACCAACCACTAACAAGGCCAGTTCCACGCTTTCAGGAGAGGCAACAGGCTTTGAGTTCTCTTGGCCACACAAATGCATA
Organism: Thalassophryne amazonica; assembly: GCF_902500255.1. NCBI lineage: Eukaryota > Metazoa > Chordata > Actinopteri > Batrachoidiformes > Batrachoididae > Thalassophryne > Thalassophryne amazonica. Next base: position 70,149,258 of record NC_047104.1, read on the forward strand.
GGATAGAATCCATGGTCAGATCCGTTTTTTGAAGACCACTCCCACGCTGTGCTTGGCTTCATCTGTGCAGTCTGTCTGAGAAGCACTTAAAAAAGGCTCCCACTTTCCTTCTCAAAATCTTATCTTTGGGAAAACTGTCCACCTAATAAAATCACGAGTGCTGTTGCTGCATGCTCCCAAAACACACCTGCTCACCATATCGACATATACACTGTCAAAGTATATAAAAAAACAGATTTCAAGCTATAAATATTCCGGCTTTCCAACCATTTCAATGTATGGGTTTGAGGGGGCAGTGCCTCACATAATGTCACAGAAGTCTACTTTTGTCACAGAGTGACATTTCATCTGCCCTTTATCAGCGGCAGATGAAATCAAGCTAAATTCCCCAGGTTTCTTATTTAATTTCTCCTATTTAAATTTCTCCTAAATATTTTCATAATTCTTTATTTATTTATAAAAGGTAGCTCATTTGACATTTCATTTACCAGAGATATGCACTTTAACTTTTTGAAAGACATCTGTAAAGTGCTTCAAGAGAATACCTTGAAAATGGAGCTATGCATTAAACATGCTACAGATCTCACAGTGCCCTATGACACTGTGGGGAGAATTTAAATTTCTACATTGTATTTAATGTGATTACACACATTTCAAGAATGTATTTTTGTTGCAGTCTTATATACCACTTTCTTGTAAATGTTCCTTTACTTTCCACGATACAGTTCAAGCTTCTTTTTGCATCATATTATGCATTTTGTATGAGGCTATATTCTCTGTATCAATGTCATTTTTAGCAATAATATTCTTACTATACGACTTTAAACCTGTGGAATTCAGAGGGAATTCATTCCATCATGGAGGCTGTTTGTTATGTTCTTTTCTTGCCTTTACACTTTAGAAATGTGCACATTGTGCATTTCTTTGTGTACATTCTGTTGTGAAAGTGACGTGACACGGACCCACAACAGGGGGCGTTAATGAACGGACAATGGATAAGCCAAAAAGTAACAATTTAATGTTGTGAATCGCACAACGATGTACAGACAATAACAATATAGTGACTGTCAATCATACACCAGGTGACGTGTGGGCAGGCTCGACGATAGAAGACGCCTGGCGAGAGAGAAGCCGGATCCACACAGCTTCCACCACCAATGGAGCTGAAGAACACCGGAGCCGCCAAGCCCTGCGCCCCAGGTGGCCGCTGTCTTCAGCAGTCAGACCTCGGTACTGCTGGCAGAGAACAAAGACAGTCCAGATGAGTGTGAGGACGCACACTCAGTAATCCCACAATCTGTATGCAGTAAGGAGGGAGCACCTCCACCTCCAATCACACACTCGTGCAGCTCCTGATTAACCACTTATCTGGTCTGGGGTGTGAGGCGAAGCCGTCGCTGTCACACCAAACGCCAATCCCACAGATAAGGTAAACACCAGGAAAACGGCTGCAAAAGAAGTTCAGATTATTATTCGACGTTCGAGTCAGCAGAGAAAATTACCTGATTGGTAGTTGATTTCTCGGCGGGGAGGTGGAGTTGCAGTCCGGTCTTTATGGTGGTGGTGATGAGTAGTGGATGAGTGACAGCTGGTACGGATGATGAGTGACAGCTGTCACTCCTGGTCGCTCCGACGCCCTCTCGTGCTTGAAGCCCGCACTTCAAGCAGGGCGCCATCTTGTGGTGGTGGGCCAGCAGTACCTCCTCTTCAGCGGCCCACACAACAGGACCCCCCCCCCTCAACGGGCGCCTCCTGGCGCCCGACCAGGCTTGTCCGGGTGACGGGTGTAGAAGTCGGCCAGGAGGGCCAGGTCCAGGATGAAGCTCCTCTTCACCCAGGAGCGCTCTTCGGGGCCATAACCCTCCCAGTCCACCAGATACTGGAACCCCCGGCCCTTTCGACGGACGTCCAGGAGCCGGCGTACCGTCCACGCGGGCTCCCCGTCAATGATCCGGGCAGGAGGCGGCGCTGGTCCTGGGGCACACAGTGGGGAGGTATGGCAGGGCTTGAGTCTTGACACATGAAACACGGGGTGTATCCGCAGTGAAGCTGGCAACTTCAGCTTCACTGCGGCCGGACTGAGGACTTTGAGTATTGGAAATGGTCCGATGTACCTGTCCTTAAGTTTCTGGGATTCCACCTGCAGGGGGATGTCCTTAGTGGATAGCCAAACCTCCTGCCCGGGCTGGTATGCAGGGGCCGGGGAACGCCGGTGGTCTGCATGGGCCTTAGCCCTCGTCCGGGCTCTGAGCAGGGCAGAGCGGGCGGTACGCCACACCCGACGGCACTTCCTCAGATGGGCCTGGACCGAGGGCACCCCGACCTCTCCCTCCACCAGTGGAAACAATGGGGGCTGGTACCCCAAACACACCTCAAACGGGGAGAGGCCGGTGGCAGATGAGACTTGGCTATTATGAGCGTACTCGATCCAGGCCAGATGGTCACTCCAGGCCGTCGGGTGCGTGGAGGTCACGCAGCGGAGGGCCTGCTCCAGTTCCTGGTTAGTCCGCTCTGCCTGCCCGTTCGTCTGGGGGTGGTACCCAGACGAGAGACTGACGGTGGCCCCCAGTTCCCTGCAGAAACTCCTCCAGACCTGGGAGGAGAACTGAGGACCACAATCCGAGACAATGTCTGATGGAATCCCATGCAGACGCACGACGTGGTGGACCAGGAGGTCTGCAGTCTCCTGGGCCGTCGGGAGCTTCGGGAGGGCCACGAAGTGGGCTGCCTTGGAGAACCGGTCCACTATTGTTAAGATGGTGGTGTTGCCCTGGGACGGCGGGAGGCCCGTGACAAAGTCCAGGCCGATATGAGACCAGGGGCGACGAGGCACAGGCAGAGGCTGGAGGAGGCCTTGGGCCTTGTGATGGTCAGCTTTGCCCCTGGCACAGGTGGTGCAGGCCTGGACATACTCCCGGACGTCGGCTTCCATAGACGCCCACCAGAAGCACTGCCGGACCACTGCCACGGTCCTTCACACCCCTGGGTGACAGGAGAGCTTGGAACCATGACAGAAGTCAAGGACCGCAGCCCTGGCCTCTGGTGGGACATACAGTTTGTTCTTCGGACCTGTCCCCGGGTCCGGGCTCCGTGTCAGGGCCTCCCGGACGGTCTTCTCCACGTCCCAGGTAAGGGCGGCCACGACATTGGACTCGGGTATGATGGTTTCAGGGGGGTCTGACAGCTCGGTCTTGACCTCCTCTTCGTGCACCCGGGACAGGGCGTCAGATCGTTGGTTCTTTGTCCCGGGGCGGTAGGTGATCCGGAAGTCAAAACGCCCGAAGAACAGCGACCAGCGGGCTTGCCTGGGGTTCAGACGCTTCGCGGTCCGGGTGTACTCCAGGTTCCGATGGTCCGTGAAAACCGTAAATGGCACCGATGCTCCCTCCAACAGGTGTCTCCACTCCTCAAGAGCCTCCTTCACCGCAAGAAGTTCCCGATTGCCGACGTCATAGTTCCGTTCAGCTGGGGTCAACCTGCGGGAAAAGTAGGCACATGGATGGAGAACCTTGTCGGACTCCCCGCTCTGGGACAGCACGGCTCCTATCCCTGAGTCAGAGGCATCCACTTCAACAACAAACTGGCGCTTGGGATCGGGCTGCACCAGAACCGGTGCAGTCGAGAACCAGCGTTTCAACTCCCTGAACGCAGCTTCGCACCGATCCGACTAGGTGAAGGGGACTTTTGTGGAGGTCAGGGCTGTCAGGGGGCTAACTACCTGACTGTAGCCCTTGATGAACCTCCGGTAGAAATTTGCAAAACCGAGGAACTGTTGTAGTTTCCTACGGTTCGTTGGTTGGGGCCAATCTCTCACCGCCGCAACCTTGGCCGGATCAGGGGCAACGGAGTTGGAGGAGATGATGAACCCCAAGAAGGACAAAGAAGTGCGGTGGAACTCACACTTCTCGCCCTTCACAAACAGCCGGTTCTCCAACAACCGCTGTAGGACCTGACGTACATGCTTAACATGGGTCTCAGGATCCGGAGAAAAGATGAGTATATCGTCTAGATATACGAAGACAAACCGATGCAGGAAGTCCCGCAAGACGTCATTAACCAATGCTTGGAACATCACGGGCGCATTAGTGAGGCCGAACGGCATGACCAGGTACTCAAAGTGACCTAACGGGGTGTTAAATGCCGTCTTCCACTCGTCTCCCTCCCAGATCCGAACCAGGTGATAAGCATTCCTAAGATCCAATTTCGTGAAAATTTGGGCTCCATGCAGGGGCGTGAACACTGAATCCAACAAAGGTAACGGGTATCGGTTGCGAACCGTGATCTCGTTCAGCCCTCTGTAATCAATGCATGGACGGAGTCCGCCGTCCTTCTTGCCCACAAAAAAGAAACCAGCACCCATCGGGGAGGTGGAGTTCCGGATCAACCCGGCAGCTAACGAGTCCCGGATGTAGGTCTCCATTGATTCGCGTTCCAGACGTGAGAGGTTGTACAGCCTGCTGGACGGGTACTCAGCGCCCGGTATCAAATCAATGGCATAATCGTACGGACGGTGCGGGGGCAGCGTGAGTGCCAGATCCTTGCTGAAGACGTCAGCAAGGTCGTGGTACTCGGCTGGCACCGCCGCCAGATTGGGAGGGACAAAAACCTCCTCCTTAGCTGTCACACCGGGTGGAACCAAGGATCCTAAACACTCCCGGTGGCAGGTTTCGCTCCACTGAACCACAACCCCAGACGGCCAATCAATCCGGGGATTGTGTTTTAACACCTATGGAAAACCCAAAATCACTCGGGAGGTAGAAGGTGTTACATAAAACACAATCTCCTCCCTGTGATTCCCAGACACCACCAATGTCACTGGCTGTGTCTGGTGTGTGATTAGTGGAAGAAGGGTGCCATCTAGCGCCCGCACCGACAATGGTGACAGTAAGGCCACTAGAGGGAGCCCAACCTCCTTTGCCCATCTGCTATCCAGCAGATTCCCCTCTGACCCCGTGTCCACCAGTGCTGGGGCGTGAAGGGTTAGATCCCCACTCAGGATCGTGACTGGGATTCGTGCAGATCGTCGGGGTTTCCCCACGTGGGTGTTGTGACCCACCCTTAGCCCAGTCTCTAAGGACGAGTGCTGTTGTTGTGACCGTTTGGGGCATTCTCTCTGTATGTGCTCGGGAGAGCTGCAGAGAAAACACTCTCCACGGATCAGCCTCCTTTGTCTCTGATCTGATCGTTTTTTGGCCCTGCTTGTTTCCATAGCAACGTCAGCAGGGGGAGCTGTTGTCACGTGGACAGCCCTGGCAGCAGAGCGTGGGGAAGTCGGCTTCCTTTCGGACCCAGGAGGAAGAGGGACGGCTTGAGCCGGGCCACACCCCTCGTCTCGTTCCCGTCGGTGTTCCGTTAATCGGTTGTCTAACCGTATAACCAGGTCAATAAGCCCATCTAAATCCCGCGGCTCGTCCTTCGCCACCAGGTGCTCCTTAAGGACCACAGACAGTCCATTTACAAAGGCGGCGCGGAGCGCAACAGCATTCCAGCCGGCTCGTGCTGCCGCGATGCGAAAGTCGACTGCATACTTTGCTGCGCTCTGACGCCCCTGCCGTATCGACAGCAGCACACTTGAAGTGGTCTCGCCTCTATGAGGGTGGTCGAACACCTGTCGGAACTCCCTCACAAACTCAGTATAAACCGTTAGGAGCGGTGAATTCTGCTCCCAAAGCGCCGTAGCCACCCGGCTGGCGTCTGCTGCGTACATGATGGGACGCTGTGAAAAGACGAGCGAGCACTGCATCAAGAAGTCCGCGCACGTCTCCACACAGCCTCCGTACGGCTCCGGAGGGCTTATGTATGCTTCAGGGGAAGGTGGGGGGGTTCGTTGAACGACCAGCGGAATGTCTGTTTCTGGCACACGGTCAGCAGGAGGAGGTGCTGCAGCAGCGCCCTGAGAATGCGCTTCCACCTGGGCGGTGAGAGCCTCCATCCTACGATTGAGAACACTGCTCTGCTCAGTAATTAAGTCCAACCGAGCGGTAAAGGCGGTTAAGATGTGCTGCAGCTCACCCAACACGCCTCCTGCCTGTGCACCTCGCTCTCCCATTGGCTGTTCAAGCGATGGTTGACGCCCCTCGGGATCCATGACGCTGGCCGAGAAATCCTGTTGTGAAAGTGACGTGACACGGACCCACAACAGGGGGCGTTAATGAACGGACAATGGATAAGCCAAAAAGTAACAATTTAATGTTGTGAATCGCACAACGATGTACAGACAATAACAATATAGTGACTGTCAATCATACACCAGGTGACGTGTGGGCAGGCTCGACGATAGAAGACGCCTGGCGAGAGAGAAGCCGGATCCACACAGCTTCCACCACCAACGGAGCTGAAGAACACCGGAGCCGCCAAGCCCTGCGCCCCAGGTGGCCGCTGTCTTCAGCAGTCAGACCCGGTACTGCTGGCAGAGAACAAAGACAGTCCAGATGAGTGTGAGGACGCACACTCAGTAATCCCACAATCTGTATGCAGTAAGGAGGGAGCACCTCCACCTCCAATCACACACTCGTGCAGCTCCTGATTAACCACTTATCTGGTCTGGGGTGTGAGGCGAAGCCGTCGCTGTCACACCAAACGCCAATCCCACAGATAAGGTAAACACCAGGAAAACGGCTGCAAAGAAGTTCAGATTATTATTCGACGTTCGAGTCAGCAGAGAAAATTACCTGATTGGTAGTTGATTTCTCGGCGGGGAGGTGGAGTTGCAGTCCGGTCTTTATGGTGGTGGTGATGAGTAGTGGATGAGTGACAGCTGGTACGGATGATGAGTGACAGCTGTCACTCCTGGTCGCTCCGACGCCCTCTCGTGCTTGAAGCCCGCACTTCAAGCAGGGCGCCATCTTGTGGTGGTGGGCCAGCAGTACCTCCTCTTCAGTGGCCCACACAACACATTCATAATACTGGGACATATCTGATACCAAATTTACACAATACCTGCAAATTGATAAAATGGAGAGGAAAAAAGTACAGCTTAATATCTACTGACAGGCCAATACGGGAACGTCATCATTAATTAACATTTAAAAAATGTCATCAAGTCTTCTCTTGGTTGGCCAGTGTGTTAGACAAATGTTTGGGGAGAAGGGCATGACGAAGGCCGAGGAAATTGTGTACCACAATGTTTCTGTGATTAGACATTGTGTTTGTGTGTGTATGGCCTTTGTTTTGATCAGTGCGGCGTGTATGTGTGGGAATGGACCCTGCTCTGAATTGTTGATTAATGGCTAGTGTGTGTATGTGTGAAAACACTCCTCGTCCTGTTTCCATGCTAATGAGCAGAAGCAGATGGGAGCGAGGAGGCCGGACCAACAATGAACACATCGGATGACATCCAACATAAAAGAGACCAAATACACCCTCCTGGAGGGAGTGTTTCCTTGGACACAAACACTGACACTGTACTTTTCTTTTTTGGAGGGAAGGAACAACAGCAATATCCCGGAAACAATTATGACAAATTGAGTTGTGATAGCAAAGACAAAGTGCCTAATTGCATTTATTGTGATGTTACTGTGTGACCCGGGTGTCTTCATGCATTCCTTAAGACAGTGTGAATATTGAATGTATGCTGTAGAATTACATCAGCTTTAAAGGCTGTCTGCACATATGCCACTTCCTGACAGTTAATGAATGTCCTGTACAGACATATTGCATTTTATTACAGCTTATCAGCTGTAACAAAGCTGTTTGTTAAGCTTCATTTGCTCAGTCATTATTATTATCATTATTGTTATTATGTGAAAACATAAGGATTCCTTGGCTCCATGATCAACCACTCTCTCAACCACAGTTTGGTACAACCCCATTACTAAAACAAATACATACAACCAAACCTCTTGCAAAGGGTTCTGACCACAGTTTTATATAAAATTGCACTATGGCCACCCCCATTCAGTTGGAACAAACGGGAAGAAACAGCTCTGTAGTACTGTAGACAACACAGCCCACAACACTTCCAAATTAAGACAAACTACGCACCTGCATCAATCCAGCAATAGGTAATTGCATCAAAAATATTTAGTAAACTGAATGAAATATTAACACAGAACACAAAAAAATGTAATCAGGTACTAACAGGGCTGGACTGGGACTGGCCCTGCACTTTTTGGTCCAGACTGGCCCACCACTACAATCCACGTGCAGATATTGTGCCAACTCACCCCCACCCCCAACCTCCCCTGTTGAAGTATATTTAATCACACAAGCCCTTAATAACACTACTATACTGAACAATATCCCTTTTTATTATATGGCTGCAAAGTTATGCACGTTCTAATTGGCTGATTTCTGGTCTGATATCCCGTGTTGCAGAGTGAACGGTTCCCCCCCTAAAAATTGGTCCGTCCTGCCTTCACTGCGCATGTGTCATTTGGGACCACAGCAGCTGTCTGAGACTGACTCTCTACACCCAAAGTGATCAAAGGGAATAATGTGATTATTAACCATCAGATGATAAAGTAAAACTTCTTAAATCATTCTAAAGTCAGTTTTAAGCAGAAACGTGGTGATAATCAGTGAGTCACTACTGACGCTTTGAAATTACGGAGGCGCAGTGAACGCAGCAGCAGCAGCAGCTCATCTGGTTACATCACTCTGATCGCTTCCTCTGTCTTTTATGTTGAAATAATGCTGAATTTATGTGGAAATGATTGATGATAGATGATGACTGGGGTGCAGTTTTAAGCAGAAACAAGGCGATAATTGGTGAACCACGGCTGACGCACAGATATGACACATGCGCAGTGAAGGCAGGACGGACCGATTTTTAGAGTGGACCGTTCGGTCAGCAACACCAGAAGGCGTATCACATTTGTTACAAACCAGAAAGCTAAAAACACGATTAGAAAAACCAAGTTGGTCATGAAAATACTCCATAAATATCTAAACAGCTTCATAAAAAACACACAGATTGAAAGCTTACCAGCTAACGACCGGACCACCTGTTAGCAAGTTCGACATGGAGGTGAAGCAAACAGGACTGACTACAAGCCATCAGCAGCTTTCATATTCGGGCGATACTGTAAGTTTGCATGTTTATTTATATATAGTAGCCATATAATAAACAAATTATTAACCTCGCTTGCTTGGTCTGTACGGGAATATTAGATCTCTGTGTTTTTCACTAACACTCGGTCCGTACTGTCAAAACTTCGGTCTGATATTTTCCCGTACAGACTTTGCCCTCAGTAAATAATCCTTTAATATTCTGGAGCCTTGAATAAAATAAATGATAAATACACAGTATCTTGCTCACTTGGTCTTAAGAAGGATGGTAGAGAAAGGATTTAAGATTTAAGAGTGTTTATTTATCACTGTCTCACTCATAGACAGTGAAACTGTCATGGCATTGGCAGGCTGGCAGCAAGGTACAAATAGAGAGTCCTTTGAAAGGCAGACAACAAAAGATGTATCCACTATTTAAGTGATTACTGAACAAGATCCATGCAAGTTGTCAAGTCTTAACTAAAATAAATGTATAATAGGTAGCTAAGAAGGCAGTACGGTGGATGAGTGGTTAGCACTGTTGCCTCACTGCAAGAAGGTCATGGGTTCGATTCCCACCTGTGGCCTTTCTTTCTGTGTGGGGTCTGCATGTTCTCCCCGTGTTTGTGTGGGTTTTCCATGGGTGCTCTGGCTTCCTTCCACATTGAAGAATATGCAGGTTAGGTGGACTGGATACTTTAAATTGTCCGTAGGTGTGCTTGTGTTTGTTTGTCTATACAGTTGTATGCAAAAGTTTGGGCACCCCTGATCATTTTCATGATTTTCCTTTTGTAAATCATTGGTTGTCTGGATCAGAAATTTCAGTTAAATATATCAAATATGATATAGCAGATGAACACACTGATATTTGAGAAGTGAAATGAAGTTTCTAGTATTTACAGAAAGTGTGCAATAATTATTTAAACAAAATTGGGCAGGTGCATAAATTTGGGCACCCTTGTCATTTTATTGATTTGAATACATTTAGCACTAATTATTGGAACACAAAATTGGTTTGGTAAGCTCATTGACCCTTGACCTCCTTACACAGGTGAATCCAATCATGAGAAAGGGTATTTAAGGTGGCCATTTACAAATGCTTCCCCTCTTTACATCTCTTCTAATGAGTGGCAACATGGGAGCCTCTAAACACCCCACAAATGACCTGAAACAAAGATTGTTCAACATCATGGTTTAGGGGAAGGATACAAAAAGCTATCTCAGAGATTTCAGCTGTCAGTTTCCACTGTGAGAAACGTAGTGAGGAAGTGGAAGACCACAGGCACAGTACTAATTAAGGCCTGAAGTGGCAGGCCAAGAAAAATCTCAGATAAGCTGAAGCGAAGGATGGTGAGAACAGTTATAGTCAACCCACAGACCTGCTCCAAAGACCTACAACATGATCTTGCTGCAGATAGTGTCTCTGTGCATCGTACAACTATACAGCGCATTTTGCAAAAAGAGATGCTGTAATGGAGTGGAAGCCTTTTCTGCGTACACGCCACAAACAGAGTCGCTTGAGGTATACTAAAGCACATTTGGACAAGCCAGCTTCATTTTGGAATAAGGTGCTGTGGACTCATGAAACTCAAAATGAGTTATTTGGACATAACAAGGGGCATTGGCTGTGTGGTCAGTACAGGTACTGGGAATCTTGTTAAAAGGTCACATGGATTCCAGTCAATATCAGCAGATTCTTGAGAACAATGTTTATGAATCAGTGTCAAAGTTGAAGTTGCGCCGGGGCTGGATCTTTCAACAAGACAACGACCCTAAACACTGCTCAAAATCTACTAAGGCATTCATGCAGAGGAACAAGTACAATGTTCTGCAATGGCCAGCTCAGTCCCCAGACCTGAATATTGTTGAAAATCTGTGGTGTGATTTTAAGCGGGCTGTCCATGCTCGGAAACCAACAAATCTGACTGAACTGGAGATGTTTTTTAAAGAAGAATCGTCCAAAATACCTTCAACCAGAATCCAGACTCTCATTGAAAGCTAAAGGAAGCACTTAGAGGCTGTTATTTCTGCAAAAGCAGGATCTATTAAATATTGATGTATCTTTTCTGTGCCCAAATTTATGCACCTGCCTAATTTTGTTTAAAGAATTATTGCACACTTTCTCTAAATCCTATAAACTTTAACTTCTCAAATATCACTGTGTTCGTCTGCTATATGATATATTTAACTGAAATTGCTGAACCAAACAACCAATGATTTATAAAGGAAAATCATGGAAATCATCAGGGGTGCCCAAACCTTTGCATACAACTAACTGTATGTGTGTACCCCGCCTCACACCCTATGTCTGCTAGGATCGACTCCATCCCCCCGCGACCCTTAACTGGAGTAAGTGGTTGAAGATGAGTGAGTGTGGTAGCCAAGAAAAGAGGAAAGTAAATGTATTGCTCTTACAAGGAGGATGCTGGCTGACTGGCTAAATAGTTGAATATTTCATTTATATAGCACCAAATCTCAACAAATGTGTCTCAAGGCACTTCACACAAGTAAGGTCTAACCTTACCATCCCCAAGATCAAGCACACAGGTGACAGTGGTAAGGAAAAACTCCCTCTCCACACGCAGCCAAAAGCATCATTTCCTTCTCTACTGTAGCAGCGACCGTGGTGGGAAGAAATATGCCTCCTTCTTCCTCATTGGTTGGCTGGCTCGTGAATTTTCCACCAATCAGAAGTCACTAACCACACGTTGTTCTCTAACCCTACGTGTGTTTGATCACCAACAGTGTCTTCAGGTGGACAACAAGAGGAGTGACACACTGTGGAAGTGTCAGGCCTGCGATGTGCCCCTCTGTGTTGTGTTGGACAGGAATTGTTTTTCTGAATGGCACAAATAATTTGTGTTGCATCTTATTTTTACATCTGATTGTTTTGTAAATAGATTAGCATTAGCATTTCCTGTACTATATGTTTTTGAAATGTACAATTTATATTTACATTCTAAATCTTATTGTGATATCTGTGTTGGGAAGGTGTCGTAACACGGACCCACAACAGGGGGCGCAAATGAACGGACAATGGATAAGAAAAGGAGTAACAATTTAATGTTGCGAAAGAACACAACGGAATATAAACAAGAATAATGATGCCAATCATACACAGGAGGACTGCGGGCAGGCTTGAAGATAGGAGACCTCGGATGAACGAAGAGCCGGGGGCCACACTGCTTCTACCACCAACGGCCTGAAGAACACCGAAGCCGCCAAGCCCTGAGTCCCCAGGTGGTCTCTGTCCTCCGTTGTCGGCCCTGGTACTGCTGGCAGACAGAAACAGAAGGTGGTGAGTGTGAGTCCTCACACCCAGCAACCTTTATAAGTAATTCCTCCGGGAGGGATAACCTCCACCTCCAGGAACGTCTTTACTCGTGCAGCTCCCGTTTGTCCCTCTCCTGGGTCTTCACGGGCATGCGACTGCACACAGAACAATATTAGATTAACAGTAATCACAGCAGAGAAGGTTACCTCTAGTCGTAGAAGATTTCTCGGCGAGGAGGTGGAGTTGCCGTCCGGCCTTTATGGTGATGGTGATGAGATGAATGAGTGACAGCTGGTGTTGAGGATGAGTGACAGCTGTCACTCCCAGTGGCTCTGGCGCCCTCTTGTGCTTGAAGCCCGCACTCCAAGCAGGGCGCCATCTGGTGGTGGTGGGCCAGCAGTACCTCCTCTTCAGCGGCCCACACAACAATCTGACTGTTTTGTAAATAATTGTACAAAAAATGCCTGAAATGCCAACGATTTACATAAATGCATGTAACATGCATTTATGTAAATAGTTGTATTTAACTTTGTTTTTTTGCTACATTTGTACATATGTTTTGAAATTTACAATTTATATTTACATTTTAAGTTATGAAAGTGATTTGTTAAACAAGTTTGTGGTTTTCAGTCAAAAAACAAACTTTTTTCTACTTGGATTTTATGATTTTGTATGATTTTAGGTTCACTGTGTTAATACAGTAGGTCAGAATGAATGACAAACTGTAAAGTCAAACAGGTGAGGTTGTGCTGAAAAAAAAATGACACCAAACAAGACCAGGTAAACACTTTTTAAAGGTAAATTATAAAGGTAAAACCAAAAGTAGTCAAAAATGCCCAATATACCCTGGACTCCAGAGGGTTAATGTTGCATGGTAATGGCATTTGCACTTTTAGCAGCTCTCGGTACCTTCACCCATTAGCTCCACTTAATTATCATTACTGGAAAAATACGCAGCTCATAACTTATAATGTCCACAACAAAGTAAACCATTAGGAGAATCACTGCGCCGTCCCTACAAATATGACTTAATAAACACCCGAAACCCAGGTTAGGTGGTTCAGACTTCATAGAGTCATGTTCAGGCATCTTTCGTCACATGTAGAGCCATGCATGTTCCACCCCTTTGTGTATTTCTGATTGGTTGAGAAATGTACATATTGCCAGAAGTATCCTACAAAAAATATATTGCAGGCCGGGAGAGTTACCAAGAAAAAAAGGGCAGCCATCGGCCTATGTATTGATTGGCCCACCGGGAAAAATCCTAGTACTCTCAATAGCCAATCCACCGCTGGGTATTAATGGAATTATTAACAACACAAAAAGAGGTTTCTGCCTGGAGGACTTTAACTAACCTTTTAATGCATCACAACACTCTGCCTTTTATTTCTACCTGTTCAGCAGAGCTTTTAAGGTAGCGTTTATTATTTTAATTGTAATGACTTTAACAGCAGAAGTTACTTAAAGGTATCTAAAAATCGCTAGTGCCTGAGGTGCATGACACACCACACACGTGAGCCTGAGTCGTAGAGGGAGCACTGGTGAAAAACTCATTTTCTTGGAGATCACAGAGCTGGACCTCTGAACCAAAGTGACGAAAAAGATACTTGATGCATGCTTTTACAGTTAGAGTTGAAATTTTTATACATCTATTTTTATTTTTATTGGGCGTGGGAGCACTCTTCTAAAAATTAAAGGGGCATCTGGTCTGTCTGCTTCCGGGCACACACAGAACAAAAACAGTGTACACAGAATATGTTGAAATAAACTAAACAGGCATTGTGTAACTATTCTGGCATGAATCAGACCACAGCAGCTGGAAAAGGTCAAAGGGGATGCCTACATATCACCTGGTTGCAGCAAACAGATGGAGACGGACCGGTGGTCTACCTGGGTGGATGCCAATCAGGACATAGGGCAGCTCCACAGTTTAGTAGATGGGGTATGCGCACACACCCCTGGACCTCACCTCACCAGCTCATGCTCCCCTTCACTGGTTTTATGACCTCCAGGGCAAAGGTCACCATAATAATGAACCAACACTGCTCAGACTGTAATGATTTGCAAATGTTGTGGAAGACTTGAATGTTTTGTGTCAAGAGAGAAGGCAAAAAGATGGAAATAGTGTTCAGTTTTTTAAAAGCTTGCTGCCACATATGAAATATGTCTTGTGACAGACGTAAGAAATTCTCAGTGTCGTTTGTAGAAGCTCACTCACTCTCACTCAACTGTTTACTCCAATTAAAGGTCACAGGGGCTGGAGCCTATCCCAGCAGCAGGGTACACCCTGGGCAAGATGCCAGTCTGTCGCAGGATCACATACAGATAAACAAATGCATTCACACCCACCTACGGACAATTAAAAGTTTCCATTCCACCTAACTTGCATGTATTTGGATGTGGGAGGAAGCCGAAGCACCTGGAGGGAACCCACGCAAACACAGGCAGAACATGCAAATTCCACAGTTGGGAATAGATCTCATGACCTTCTTGCTGTGAGGCAACTGTGCTGACCACTAATCCGCTGTGCTGCCCCATTTGTAGCAGCTGTGAAGAGGAAAATGGATTTCCAGAGACAGGAAGTAACTTCGTGGAGAAAGGAAGTGTTTACCAGTATCCACCCTCTGTGCACTGGATGGGGAAGGAAGAGGGGATAGAGGAATCTGAGAGAGAGTGAAAAGGAGAACAACAGAATAACAGAGAGAAAGAAATGGAGAAGTGGATCAGGAAGAAGAAAGAAAGTTTAGATGAGCCACCCAGATGATGTCCAACATCTTTTAAAAAACACTCATCTTGATATTTTACTCTTCTCAATTATTTTTATTAAGAATTCTTGTCACAAGCTTTCCCAAATAAATTCAGCAAACTGGATCACATCTGCAGATGTTTCATTTGAGATTGTGAAAAATACCAAGGGGTGGTTCAAGTACCACAGGTAGTACTCATGCCACAGTGTGAGAACCTTTAACATAGAAAGGTAGAACACCAAACAGTCATGTGAGACAGCATGAACAAACCTTTTACAGTTGTAACATGCACTGGTCCAGCTGGTATTGATTTTTAACACGTTTGCTTCTTCATGGGCTGCATTACATTTCAGAATAAGAATCAAATTTATTTCAAAGTAAGTTCTGACATACAATGAATTCTGGTGCCATTGGTGCATAAGCAACAGTTAAAAAGAAAAAGAAACAATACTTATGTACGAAGTAATTGGTGCATAAACAACACTCAAAACTAAAAAATACTTCTGTGAGAAGTAAAGGAGTCAAATAGACAAAGGAACACCTCCGTTTCGGAGTGCTAAAGGACAAGTTGGGACATGCCTATCTCGGCTTTCAGTGCTTACCAGTCAAGTGAGTATAAGAGAAATTGTGGAGAGCTGGGCTTGTCCCAACTTGTCCTTTAACACTCCGAAACGGAGGTGTTCCTTTGTCTCGCTTCAACAGTGAATCGGTCGTGATGCGCGAAGCCTCCGCACGGCTTTCCATGACAAAATCTCTTGTTAAAAGTGAAATCTGCCGGAAATGGCTGATGTCCAGCTCTTGTGATAACCAGAGAAATTGCTCACGACGGTCCCGGCTCCACACAGCGATCCGTTTAGAAATGATGTGGTGGGTTCTGCCTCTCGATGGCGGCTCGGAGCGCGGTGTGCCGTGCGCCATTGTGGGCAGTCCTTAAAGCTGTAGTAACAGTCCTTATTCTCTGTGAAGCCCGTAAAATTTTCACCGAAAGCCAGATAAATTTTTCGAATGGTTTCCAGCTGCCTGTCTCTAACAGTTTCTGAAAAAATTCTGATGGAAAAAAAGCCCAAATCATTCCGCCATTTCCTCGCAATGAAACAACGACGAGAGGGGTGGACCAGTGCTCACTCAAAGCCTGCCCACAGGCGAATGACGCAACCGACAGGCGTGGAAAAAGTCACGCATGCGCACGAAGGTTCAAGCTTGGCTGACGTAAAAACATATGAATCAAATCCATATATTTTTTGCATAAAATAAAAAGGTCGGATTCTTTTCTCACAGACCTTGTATTTGTAGCCAAATACAGTAACATTAATAATCAACAATAATTATATAATAATAATCATTATATATAATAATAAATAATTATTATTTATTATAATAAATATAATAATCATAATAATAATAATTTAACAATCACGGCATAGAATCGCTATAAATTGTTCATGTAATTATTACTCTGTTACACTATACAGGAGCATGTCAAATATATTTGAACCAATGAAATGCTTTAGAACTCACCATTTGATGAAGCCGGTGAAATTTGATGAAGCTGTTCGGCTGCATGCTGCTAACCACCAGCTTCTTGTTTTTGAATTCAGCCTGTGAGACTAGCTTCGGTTCAAAGCTTGGATATTCGAGTGCTTCGACTGTGATCGTTGCCCGGAATTATGATATTCTACCTTAATACCAAACGTTATAAATCAATAACTAAGTATCGTCGTTCATGTAATGTATGCATATGAAAGGTCATATATGCTGTATGTCCCTGGCCGCTGCCCGTACTTCCTGGTTCTTCAAGTAAACACAGCTAGAGCAAAGCTGGTCTCATTCTTGTCTTCTCGTACTTACACACCATAAGTACATTACATGGTGTCAGAAAACTGTCAAGAACAGTACCCACGCAACTGTGACAATGCAGTTTGACCGCCCAAAAATCGACTGGGATGCAGCGGACTGCCTCGTGCCATTAGATTGCACAATACTCTGACCTAGCAAGAGAGTCCTGTGTCTTTTTATGTTTGTATAACTTTATAGTCTGTTAGTTTTACAACTGACAGACTGTTTTTAATGTAATGTTATTGTATTTTAGTCATTTATTTGCTGTGTGACTGATGTTTTGTGAGCAGCAGGCCAAATGTAATTTCCTTCGGGATTAATAAAGTTTTTATCTATCTATCTTGTATCAGGAGTTTCAGAGATTTCGCAGCCATGTGAGCTTCGTGTTTGTGGGTCCACTAGCCACGCTCGAGCCGAAACACAAGGCAGGCTGGATCGGCACATGGATCGGTGAGCAGGGCAGAGAAATCTACGCAACGCTCGACTGGGCTGAGGGTGAAAAAGATGACCCGAATGAAGCCCTGGATAAGTTTGCTGGCTATGTGAGACCGCAGAAAAATAAGCGGATTGCCAGGCACCGTTTCAAGCAAAGGAAACAGGGACCAAGTGAAAGTTTTGATCACTTTCTGAAGGATTTGAGGCTACTTCTACTGGATTGTGAGTACAGTGATCCCGATGACGTGCTGATTGATGTGATTGTAGCGGGATGAAAGTCCCGGGTCCCAATTGAAAAGACGTTCCCACTAGCTTGGCTAATGGGGAGTTCCCCTTTGGCTGACCTGGTAGAGGAACGGTCTTTTGTGCGAGCCGCATGGGTTCGATCCCCACCATCGTCCCGGCCACGAAGGTCCTGCTGCTTCAATCTGGCGTCACGAACAGGATGTGGGTCACAGAGTATGCTAACATGCACCTGTGACTTCGGGACGAAGTCAAAAATGGTGGGGAGATGTGTAGCGGGATGAAAGTCCCGGGTCCCAATTGAAAAGACGTTCCCGCTAGCTTGGCTAACGGGGAGTTCCCCTTTGGCTGACCTTGTCTTTTGTGCGAGCCGCGTGGGTTCGATCCCCACCGTTGTCCCGGCCATGAAGGTCCTGCTGCTTCATGATAATAGAGGGCGTCAGAGAAAAGCGTGTCCAAGAGAGGCTACTTGACAAAGGTAAAGATTTGACACTGGCCAAAGCAATAGAAATCCCCCAGCAGTTTGAATTGTCACAAATGCAAATGAAAATTGTTCGGGAGGAGGATGTGCAGGTCTCCGCAGTGTCAAACAATCCAAAGTTCACGGTACAAAACAACAAGTCGTACAAATCCAGTCAGCAAAAGCCCGTACATTCAAAACAAGGTGTGCATTGCAAAAATAAAACTTGCTCAAAATGTGGAAAAGACCCCAAATACAAGTGGAATCAGGGAAAGTGTCCAGCTAAAGGCTCAATATGCTCCTGCTGTCACAAACCAAACCACTGGGCGTCAGTATGTCGTAGTCGCTCTGTTAAAGCAGTCAATCTTGATTCGAATGACACAAGTGAGGAGGAAATTTTGGACATAAATCTGACAACAGATGCAGTTCCAACTGCAGTAGTGGGTGATGATAAGTGGTTAGTAGACATTGCCATATTGTCTCAAATGGTGCAGTTTCGGATAGATACAGGTGCAAAGTGCAACACACTGACTCTGAACTGCTATCAGTCTCTCGACCACTCAGGTGAGCTGAAGTCATCTAAAAGAGTGCTCAGAACCTACTCAAACCACAAAATAAAGCCAGTTGCAGCAGTCGACCTCCCACTGCAGTACAAAGAGAGCAAAACCAAAGCAGAGTTAGAAATAGTGGACATTGCACAAGAGAATGTGCTCAGCGGCACAACGGCAGAGGCTTTAGGCCTGATCCTGAGAGTGGACTCTCTACAAAACAGCAATGTTGTGTCTAAAGTGAGCCAAGTAAACAAAACTTCCACAAACACGCCTGCTGGTCTAGAAACTTTCCCAGAGCTCGTGCGTACTACAGGAACATTGCC
Source organism: Thalassophryne amazonica (assembly GCF_902500255.1). NCBI lineage: Eukaryota > Metazoa > Chordata > Actinopteri > Batrachoidiformes > Batrachoididae > Thalassophryne > Thalassophryne amazonica. The sequence continues at coordinate 70,168,115 of NC_047104.1, forward strand.
AGGTAAATACACAATCAAGATTGATCCTGAAGTAAAACCTGTCGTTCATCCTGTGCGCCGGCAGCCAGTTGCACTCAGAGCCAAAATCATCAAAAAGCTGAACGAGATGGTTAAGGATGACCATGGGTCAGTTCCATGGTAGCGGTCACAAACAAGGACAAACTCAGAATCTGCATTGATCTAGTGACCTGAATAATGCCATCAAAAGAGAACACTATCCAATGTGCACAAGAGAAGAAGTCGTGTCCACAGTGCCTAATGCTGAAGTATTCTCTGTGCTCAATGCAAAGTCAGGTTTTCTACAAATTGAACTGGATGAGGCTTCATCTTTCCTGACGACCTTCAACACTCCAATAGGGAGATACAGATGGCTGAGATTGCCATTTGGTGTCAAATGTGCACCAGAGCTCATGGACCAAATGCTCTAGGGCATCAGCGGAGCTACTGGCATAATGGATGATATCCTGATTGCAGCGCCAACAATGAAAGAACACAATGAAATCCTGAAAAAGGTTGTAGAGAGAACTACAAGTTACAACCTGAAACTTAACTTCAACAAATGCCACATCCGACAAAGTGAAGTGCCATACGTGGGACATTTGATTACATCTGAGGGACTGAAACCCGACCCTGCTAAAACAGAGGGTGTCAGGTGCATGCCGCCACCTACGGACAAAGAGGGGGTACGTCGCTTCCTGGGATTTGTAACATATTTGTCGAAGTTCATCCCCAAACTAAGTGAGATAGATGCCCCACTCAGACAGCTCATCAAAAGTGATGTAGAGTTTGCATGGCAGCCTGCACAACAGCGAGCATTTGACAAGCTCAACCACCTTTGCAGTCATCACCCAGTGCTGAAGTTTTATGATGTATCCAAACCAGTGGAGATCTATTGTGATGCTAGCAGCACAGGCCTAGGAGCTGGCCTGTTGCCTTCTCCTCGAGATCAATGACTGATGCTGAGACACGCTACGTGCAGATTGAGAAGGAGATGCTCTCTATTGTCCATGCATGCACTAAGTTTCACCACTACATATTTGGAAAACATGTCACAGTCTTCAATGATCACAAACCACTGGAGGACATTTAGAAACCATTGCTATCTACTCCAATGCGCATCCAGAGAATGCATTTGCGGCTTCAGTGGTACGACATCTCGGTCAAGTACAGAAGAGGAAAGGACATGGCGCTTCCAGACACTCTGTCCAGAGCACAACTGTCTGACAAAATGCCAGAGGCAGGTACTTTAGAGTGTGTCTCTATGCTAAGCTTCCTATCTGTGAGTGATGAGAACTATGCTGAGTTACAAAAACGCACCGATGGGGAACTGAGTATTCTCCAGCAGGTCATTCAGAAAAGCTGGCCAGAATACAGGAGAGAGTTCCCACACAAGTACAACCATACTGGGACTCAAGAAGCCAACTAGCGGTCATTGATGGCATAGTGTACAAAGGGATGCGAATTGTAGTTCCCCCCACAATGAGAAAACACATGCTAAGCCTCATACATCAGTCCCACCTGGGAATGGTGAAAAGCAAACAACGCGCTCGTGAAGTGTTGTATTGGCCAGGTATGAACACCGAGATTGAAAACATGATCAGAGACTGTTCTAAGTGTGCTGAACATCAAAACAGACTTCCCAAACTCCCACTAATGTCAACAGAAACACCTGAGTTCCCCTTTGAAGTAGTAGCTTCTGATTTGTTTGAGTTTGAGGACAAGCACTACATGCTATTAGTGAACTATTATTCTAAGTTCATTCAAGTTGACAGGCTGAAGGACCAACGCAGCCGCACAGCTATAGATACTCTGAAAGCTCAGTTCAGCATGCATGGAATCCCCGCCATTCTGAGGACTGACAATGGTCCACAATATGCATCAGAGGAATTCAGAGAGTTTTGCGAGAGTTATGGCATCCAGCATAAAACATCTTCACCACACACACCACACTCCAATGGTGAAGCAGAGCGGGCAGTGGCAAACGGTCAGGAGACTGTGGAGCAAAGCACCACATAAACATGTTGCACTGTTAGATTACAGAACAACACCGCTTGAGTCAGGTGGACTGTCACCCGCTCAGTTGCTTATGGGCAGGAGGCCACGCAACAAAGTGCCTACAGCTCGTGCACTACTCAAACCAATGAACTATGTCCCCTTTCAAGTTAAACGTCTACTGGACAAGACCAAGAGTACACAGAAACTGTACCACGACAGGACAGCAGCTCGTCCACGCCCAGATCTGCAGCCCGGAGATGAGGTCAGGATGGAACCATATCCTGGGAACAACAACTGGACCCCTGCAGTCGTCGTACAGCCACACAGTGCTCCTCGGTCCTACGTGGTGGACAGCAGAGCCAAGCTGTATCGCCGCACCAGTCAGCATCTCTGCACCAGCACTGCAACTGCCAACCGGTCACGTCACACCCCTGGTGATGAAGTGCCCTGGCAGGAACAACACCAGACACCAGTAGCTGAGGTGCAGCAGCCCACTGCCCCTCCAGAGCCACCCACTTCACCTCTGGTGAGACCCCAGCGCTCTCAACCCCAGGCAGGTGACCTCTAGCGCACCAGACGTGGCAGAGCTGTGAAACCCCAGGACAAACTGACTTTATAAACTTCACATCTGAATGCAGTTTGTAGTCAGGGGCAGGCCTGAGCCAAGTGCCTGATGGAAGTGATGTAACAATACAATAATTACAATAATTATTAACAATAACCTTATTATATATATATATATATATATATATATATATATATATATATATATATATATATATATATATATATATATATATATACATAATATAATAATAAAGTTAATATAATATAATAAAGTTATTGTTAATGTTAGAATGTTAATGTTAGTTATGTTGTTTACAACAACATAAGCGGACTAAAATAAGTTAAGAATATTTGCTGAATAAAATAGAGGTTCTAAGTAAATGAAACATAAAGCTAAAGTTAAAATAAAGGTTACATACTGTTAAAGTAAAGTAAATATTTGGGTAGCTATTGCACTACTTTTCCTCATTTTTATTACTGAGAAAGGAGGATGTAATGTATGCATGTGAAAAGTCGTATATGCTGTATGTCCCTGGCCGCTGCCCGTACTTCCTGGTTCTTCAAGTAAACACAGCTAGAGCAAGGCCGGTCTCATTTTTTTCTTCTCGTACTTACACACCGTAAGTACATTACAGTTCAGTCCACAGTTGGCTCCTTGTTTTGAATACAGCCAGCGAAACCTTTAAATTCACAGCTTTGCAGTGCACTTCAAGATTCCAAGAGTGCTTCACAGTGATCTTTGCTTCAAATGATGCTGTGTGATGATGCAAAAGCACACAGACAAAATAAGACAAAAACAGCTGTAAGTTCGGCTTGGAACACAAAAACTGTGTCAGTCAATGGTGTACTGATAATTTCGGGCCAGTTTGACAGCAGGTGAGTGAAACTCCTGCACACGGCGTAAGTGATTTGTTCAATGTCCAATAAAATTTGCTTAAAAAAAAAACAAAAAGTGAAAAACCATGCCAGTTAGTCCAGGATGCACATAAGTTTGATGCTCAACTTAAAACTCAGTGTTGGGTGGTGTCAAGTGTTAAGTGCGCTTGCTTCCAGTGCGAAAGATTCCGGTTCAAACCCACCCCCACCCATTCTCCAATATGAAGTTGCTTCAGGAAGGGCATCCAACGCAAAACAACCATGCAGATCCACCTCAGATCTGCTGTGGTGACCCAGAGAGAAAACAAGGGAGATGCCAAAGGGACTTACTTAACAGTATGACGAGTCACCCACCAGGAAGTGGGCTTTATTGTCCTAACCGAAATGAAGGAAAAAAAAAAATGAAGACACTGAAATGAAGTGTTGGAACAGATTTAAATGCACGCTGACGCTAACAGGCACTTGCATACAGTGAGCAAACCATACTTATTTCTTAATTATATTGTCATATGTTCTTTTCTCAATATCTTGAGGAGGCAGCACCTTAGCATGCTCTGGTGACCAGGCACCCCTGATTACATGCTCAGACTAATAAAAAAAAAAAAATTATTTTACCCCATCACCATCATCTCTCACTCAAGTGTCAACTCACTCAAGATGTGAGTGACTGCATGTATGTAGGCTTTAATGTGTCATCACAGCTGTCCCAAGAGGGAGCTTGCCTGAAGTGAAAGGTCAGGTGCCGTCCACTGTATGTCTGGCTCTGTGGCCTGTCTGTCATGGTAACTAGTTGAGGCGTTTCCAAAGCTGTGAGAATGAGCAATATACCACATACAGCTTTGCTATATTGCATCTGTTCTATCACCATGGTGACTAATAGACTTGTCCCCAAAATTTCCATCAGTCTTTACATCAATATGTAGGTATAGACTTTAGTCACGTAGTTCATTAACCAGTCAGCTGTGTGACTTTCAGACAGCCAGTCACAAAGGAAATTATCTACAACATTAATGATAACGAATGAAGTAGGTAGCGTTCGATGCATGACACAAAATAAAAAGCATTTGTATATCAGTCTGTGGGGTGAATTTGTGAACAATTTGGAGCTGGAGCTAAAACAGAGTATAAAAATATCAAGCTGGTTAAAAGAAGTACAAAAAGTTTTGCTAAAGAGATATATGGAAGAGAATGTGTGTTACCGGTGCTGATATCGTGTTGTATATAGTGTAAGAACAGATATGTACAGTTGTGCTCAAAAGTTACCGCAGAACTTTAGTTTTTTTTTTTGTTTTTGTCCATATTTCAGAGAATATGAATGATAACACAAAAACTTTTTTTTTTCACTCATGGTTAGTTGGGTGAAGCCATTTATTTAAAAACTGTTTACTATTTTTATTGAAAAGAGTAAACACAGTTGTTCACATGAATGACTTCACAGTTGGAACAAAAGAGTTTGTGTTATCATTCATATTCTCTGAAAAATGGCCAATAAATAAATAAATTCTTTCAGTGTATGTAAACATTTGAGCACAACTGCATATTCATTTTGTACAGGGGAGTGGGATATATGCTTATAGTGTTATTGTATGGGTTGTATATAGGGATAGTATTTATATTTGATAGACATTGAATAGTACAGGAATTATGACGACTAGAGGAACAAATAATGAAAACTTCTTCCTATTCTTTTTCAGACTGTAATTTGGTAAAATTTAAATGGTTAACTTTGATATTGTTTATGTCTTTTGTTAATTTGCTCATATAAAATTGTATTTTTTTTCTTTTTGTGTGTTTGAAATAAAGAAATATTATTTATCCATTCATTCATTCATTCAATTAGTGGTTTGAAATGCAAGTACATCCTTGTCAAACACTGACATTATAGTATTAGTGATTCAACTAGATCGTTCTAAGAGTATTTTAAAATATTAGTGCACAGCATCAAGTCCAGTTCCACATGTCTGCTCTGGAACAGCTTGTACACCATCCATAATCCTTTAGTTAACAGTGGTTGTCTTTGGTTGCCCCTAGGGTGTCCAGAGTCCCCACACCAGAAACACCATAGATCTGCATGGGGATTTAGCACAAAATTTGACTACGGATGCCCTTCCTGAGGGCCCTTTCATACATAGTACAAATGTGGTTGAATTGTGCATGATGCAAGAATCGTATGCAATACGTGTCAAATCGGAGCTTGCCTCCAACGCCTCATACACCTGTTGCTACAACTATTGCAACACACCAGCGCTGAAAGACAGAGTGTGCACTGTGAGAGCCCATTGAATCCTCTCGCGGCAGGTGTTGGCCAAATTCCAGGTGACACACACGAACATCTAACACCGCTCACTTGGCACTGAGATAATGTGTGGCCATTCGTGCTATTAGCATGAAAACAGTCAGCAGACGATCACTTTCGAGCTGGGCGTGAAATTTGTCTAAGTGCCCACAGCGAGTGTGGCGTTGCAAAAAGAAACACACATGTGGGTGCATGTGTCTCACACATGCGCACGTGTCGTGCCTCCCACCCCCCGAACCCCCCCTCCCTTCCGCTCCCTCCAACATATGTGGTGTGTCGGGGGGGGGGGGGGCACCCTTGCATAAAATGCTTATATGTATGTACAGATCTGATCACATGGGGGCCAGAAAGCGAGGTCTGATCACACACAGCAAAGGCATCGATTTCAGGCATTTTCCGCACCATTTACAAGCCAGTGATGGTAGCACAGTGGTAAAGTGTCTGGCTTGCATTAGAGCTTTTGTAAATTGCAGGTTCGAATCCTGTGGGTGGCATGTATTTTTTTTTTTTCACAACAGCTGCACAATGTGGTTACACATGCTCTAGCTGCTCATACTGTGTTCCTGCGGTGATGGTGTTGTGCATAAAACCATCGCAGCGGGATCATTCACGCCTGCCCATTGGCTCTGTGTTTTCATGGTTCATTAATACGAGCTGTTCCGCCGTGATTTGCCCTGAATTGTACTTATTTGTACTATGTGTGAAGGGGCCCTGAAGCACATACAACTCCTGTTTCCCAAGTTGTCTCACACCCAAGCACTAATCAGGACCAATCTGCTTCTCTTATGAGATGTGATGCCATCAGGTGTACACAAAGCAGCATGGTTCTGAGTGTTGCTTAAATGTAACATGTTTTTCTACTTCCTAAAACAGAGGCAGTATTGTAGACATAGTGGGACATACCTGCACAGACTCACACACAGATCATATTACTTTACATTATTATGTTACAACCCCAATTCCAATGAAGTGAATGTTGTGTAAAATATAAATAAAAACAGAATACAATGATTTGCAAATCCTCTTCAACCTAATATTCAATTGAATACACCACAAAGACAAGATATTTAATGTTCAAACTGATAGACTTTTTTGTTTTTTGTGCAAATATTTGCTCATTTTGAAATGGATGTCTGCAAACACGTTTCAAAAAGCTGGGACAGTGGTATGTTTTACCACTGTGTTACATCATCTTTCCTTCTAACAACACTCAATAAGCGTTTGGGAACTGAGGACACTAATTGTTGAAGCTTTGTAGGTGGAATTCTTTCCCATTCTTGATTGATGTATGACTTTAGTTGTTCAACAGTTCAGGGTCTCCGTTGTCATATTTTGCACTTCATAATGAGCCACATATTTTCAATGGGCGACAGGTCTGGACAACAGGCAGGCAAGTCTAGTACCTGCACTCTTTTACTATGAAGCCACGCTGTTGTAACACGTGCAGAAGGTGGGCTTGGCACTGGCTTGCTGAAATAAGCAGTGATGTCCCTGAAAAAGACGTTGCTTGGATGGCAGCATGTGTTGCTCCAAAACCTGGTTGTACCTTTCAGCATTGATGGTGCCATCACAGATGTGTAAGTTACCCATGCCATGGGCACTAACACACCCCCATACCATCACAGATGCTGGTTTTTGAACTTTGTGCTGGTAACAATCTGGATGGTCTTTTTCCTCTTTTGTCCGGAGGACATGACGTCCATGATTTCCAAAAACAATTTCAAATGTGGACTCATCAGACCACAGCACACTTCTCCAGTTTGTGTCTGTCCATTTCAAATGAGCTCAGAGAAGGCGGCGGCGTTTCTGGATGTTGTTGATGGATGGTTTTCGCTTTGCATGGTAGAGTTTTTAACTTGCACTTGTAGATGTAGCAACGAACTGTGTTAACTGATAATGGTTTTCTGAAGTGTTCCTGAGCCTACGCGTAAGATCCTTTACACAATGATGTTGGTTTTAATGCAGTGCGGCCTGAGGGATCGAAGGTCACGGCATTCAATGTTGGTTTTCGGCCTTGCCGCTTACGTGTAGAAAGTTCTCCAGATTCTCTGAATCTTCTGATTATATTATGGACTGTAGATGATGGAATCCCTAAATTCCTTGTAATTGAATGTTGAGAAACATTGTTCTTAAAGTGTTGGAGTATTTTTCATGCAGTTGTTCACAAAGTGGTGATCCTCGTCCCATCTTTTTTTGTGAACGGCTGAGCCTTTTGGGAATACTCCTTTTATATCTAATCATGACACTCATCTGTTCCAATTTAGGTGTTCTTTGAGCATTCATCAACTTTCCCAGTCTTTTGTTGCCGTCCCCAGCTTTTTTGAAATGTGTTGCAGGCATCCATTTCAAAATGAGCAAATATTTGCACAAAAACAAAAAAGTCTATCAGTTTGAACTTTAAATATCTTGTCTTTTTTTGTGTATTCAATTGAATATAGGTTGAAGAGGATTTGCAAATCACTGTATTCTGTTTTATTTACATTTTATACAATGTCCCAACTTCAACTTGGAATTGGGGCTGTACTCAGAGCTATGTGCAATACTGTCAACATCTTGTGCAAGTGTCTTCATTCATTTTGCATAAATATGTTGTACTCACTGTTCTCACTGTAAAAAAAAAAGAAGAAAGAAAATAGCAATGTTTACTTTGGGATTAATAAAATAGTTCTTATTCTTCTTCCTATTATTCATTTATTATTGAGAAGTGGCCACAAGTTAGTCACCGCGATCACTCAGTGACAGTTTATATACGTATATAAAAACCCTTAATCTTAAGTATCTTTCTGCACGTATTTCCAATCAATGTTTGAACCAGCAATCAAATTATTGTCCTTGTATAGTTATGTTCTTGCTTTAATGAGTATTTCACTCAGTTTTTAAATCAGTTATAGGTATGTGATCATCCTATACTATTTAAATAACAGTTTAAGAAAAGCCTAATAAATAAGATGATTTAAATGGTCATATAGACCCTTTTTACATTTAAAACTGCATTTTTTACAACTATCAAATGCAGTCAAAATTAATTTTATGATGCATTAAACTTGTGGCTTAAACAAATGTAATGTGAGTCAACTGTTGCTGAACTGTTGTGCTCCTGGAAGGAAAGCAGGATCTGTGTGTGTGTGTGTGTGTGTAGATGGTACTCAATGGGCAGATGGTCTTTTGTGACTCCTGACACCTGCCAGCTGCTGCTTTGCTCCTCTTCACCTCTTTTATTCCATGCCATTCTCCTCTCACCTCATCTTTTGCCTTTTCTTTCTTTTTGCTCTCCTTTCTATTCTCCTCCGCCTTTTCGGCTGTATTCTTTACTTATTTCTTTGTCTTCAACCTTTAGCTGCTATTCGCTGAAATCATTAGAAGATCAAACGGTTTCTTGAATACGGAACAGGATAAGATGTATTCAATTCAGCAGGTCAGTGAAGATCACATGGACAAATATATTACCCCCCCAAAAACATCATTGGTGGGTCTAATAACAAATCTGAAACATAGAAACTTTTCACTGGCCTCAGTCATGGGGGTGGATAATGTGTTGGTGTAATTACAATATGGGTCCTCCAAAGGTTAATAAATAAGTTGCATATTTCTGTGTGTCCTGCCCACCTGGGTTAAATTTTATTAATACGTTACTGTCCAAAGGCATTACACATCCTAGAGTTATAATAAAAATAGTGTTTGATGTCTCCCCCCATGCCTCCACCCATTTTATTGGCATGTCAACACAAAATCAGTTCCAACAAAGTGAGTATGTATTTTTTATTCCATAATAATAATTTCTTTGTAAGTGTACTGGCTAGTAGAAACACAGTTGCAATGATCATGCAACATTAAAATGATTGTAAAGCACAATTACTCATACTTTAAGTTCACTTATAGTCTGGTGCGACTTACATAACGGGGGGGATCACACATAAGTAGAACCCATTTTTCACATCGATTATCAGTAAAGTTGAAATCACACATTTAATTTATTTATGAATGTATCATGATTTCATAATTTTGAATGCTTTTATGATGCATTAAATGTGCCTATAATCATTTGCAAAGTACTGTACATGAAAGTATGAAAGAAATAATATTATATATATAAAGCAGGAAGCAAAATGAATTTAATTGAAGCATTTGGGGATCCATGGGCTCTAGATTGGATGGTATTATAAAATGGGTAGCTGACATTTTTGAAGGGTGGTAATAAATTAAGCAAAGCTTGTATCATGAGTTGGAATGGGGTGTGAGTCCAGAATGTTTGAATGTTAGACCTCAACAATTTTTAGAAGACGAACACAACCTTTTTATTTTCGTTAATTATGTAATGTTTTTTGTTGTGTGTTGGGGGGTTTGGCTGGACATTTTGGGTGTTCTTTTCTTTTCTTTGCTCTCCAGGTGGTATGAAAACTGATTTATTGTCTGTGGAGAAGGTGCTGGCAGAAGAGTCCTTCACCCTCATCAACGTGATATGCAGCACCTGTGGATGATGCTCACAGTGCAACCTTAAAGACTTCAGCTGAAGCAGATAATGAGATGGCGTTCTGCATTTAAGCCATGTGTGATTCAAGCAGAATTGCCGGGAACTCGACCTTGTGATGTTCGTTTGTGAGACGCTGAGGACCGCGCCTGGGTTTGACACATGTGCCTGTGAAGGAGGACGGGTGAGGGACACATGCTGTCAGCACACATCAGAGGTGATTGATTGTCTGAATAAGTATTAACAGTAATTTGGTATTTTGTTACGCAGTATATGTGAATATTGATGAGAATTGTCCAGCTCGCTTTTCACGGCCGTGGCGTGCGGACAGATGATCCTCCACCTGTTGTGAGAAGCTGCTCATTTACATAAAGCTTAAATTCAGACCTGAATGTGTTGCTGATAGTGTGTGCCTTTGAAGGATATTAGTTGTAGCTGCTGACTTACCTCACCTTTTCTATCCTTCGCAGAGTCGGTTTGTCGTGTCCACCTGGGGGGTGTTTGGCGGTGAACGTGGGTCCAGAAGCGCCGGGCTTCGATCCCTTTGGGCGCTGGAGAGCGCGCCGTCCTTCGCTCCGCCAGATAAACGCACTTTTTGTTTGTACACTGAGTATTGCACAAAAGGGGGAAAATAAATTGTTTTGTTTTTTCTGGAACCGCGTTCTGGTTATTTAGCGCTGGGTTCAGTCAGACGCAGGTCCGCTCCTCAACCCGCGTCGGCACATAACAGTTTTTAATGTTAATTCACTGTCTTAATGTACGAGGTCTGTCAATAAAGTAACGGGCCTTTTTATTTTTTTAAAAACTATATGGATTTCATTCATATGTTTTTACGTCAGACATGCTTGAACCCTCGTGCGCATGCATGAGTTTTTCCACGCCTGACGGTTATGTCATTCGCCTGTGAGCACGCCTTGGGAAGGAGTGGTCCCGCCCCCTCGTCGGATTTTCATTGTCTGGAAATGGCGGAATGAAAAGGACTTTTTTCCATCAGAATTTTTCAGAAGCTGTTAGAAACTGGCACCTGGAAACCATTAAAAAAATTTATCTGGCTTTCGGTGAAAATTTTATGGGCTTCACAGAGAATAAGGACTGTTACTACAGCTTTAAGGACCCCTTTAAGGACGTTCGGTGCGCCGCGCTCCGAGCTGCGACGACGGCACAAGCCACCGGACCATTTCTAAACGGATGGCTGTGGATACGAGACCATTGTGTGCTCTTTCTCTGGTTATCACAAGAGCTGGACATCAGCCATTTTCCGGCAGATTTCACTTTTAACAAGAGATTTTGTCATGGAAAGCCGCGCGGAGGCTTCGCGCGTAAAGACCGATTTGCTTTGGAAGCGAGACAAAGGAACACTTCCGTTTCGGCGTGTCAGAGGACAAGTTTGGACATGTCTATCTCGGCTTTCAATGCTTACCAGTCCAGTAAGTATCAGAGAAATTGTGGAGAGCTGGACATGTCTCTGGACAGAGAAAGAGCACACAACGGTCTCATATCCACAGAGCCATCTGTTTAGAAATGGTCCGGTGGCTTGTGCCGCGTCGTTGCAGCTCGGAGCGCGGCGCGCCGAATGTCCTTAAAGGGGTCCTTAAAGCTGTAGTAACAGTCCTTATTCTCTGTGAAGCCCGTAAAATTTTCACCGAAAGCCAAATAAATTTTTTGAATGGTTTCCAGGTGCCAGTCTCTAACAGCTTCTGAAAAATTCTGATGGAAAAAAGTCCTTTTCATTCCGCCATTTCCAGACAATGAAAATCCGACGAGGGGGCGGGACCACTCCTTCCCAAGGCATGCTCACAGGCGAATGACGTAACCGACAGGCGTGGAAAAACTCACGCATGCGCACGAGGGTTCAAGCATGTCTGACGTAAAAACATATGAATGAAATCCATAAGTTTTTGAAAAAAATAAAAAAGGACCGTTACTTTATTGACAGACCTCGTCTTTAGAAATTGTTTAGGCTGTTATCATATACATATATATTATTATTATTATCAGTATTATTATTATTATGTTATTTTATTATTACTTCTATTTTGTCAATTGATTTTGAAATGGACCACAATGGAAATAAGTGTTTTCACTTTCTTGTGTCATCCATGTATTTGCAATTATATTATTACCTGAACTTACTAAATGAAATCACACATGCACAAAGATGATTTACTGTCCCTTGCTGGAATAGCATGCGAGTCCGAATGTAGTTAACAATTTTAGCTAATATCCGTAGTTTCTCCAAAAATATTAGTCCTGTCAATGTTCCGTTTTGGCACCGTTCATCCTTGACCCAAAAGACATAAACATACCAAACGGCAAATGTCAGCTCTCCGCTGTTTCTCAGTGACTGTAGTTGTTCACACGCACCCACAGAGAGCTTTTTTGTCTTTTCCGCATTCTGCTGCAAGCAGGTGCTTCTAGTTTCAGACATGCAGAAACAGAGATGGTGGCAGAAGACATCAAATGCAATACTCTTCTGACTTATGCTTCGCCTCATTGAATTTCACCGAATTAAATATTCGTACAATTGAACTTGTAAACTTTCATTATTTGTATACTATTCACCAAAAAACACATTATCCCCTCCCCAATTATGTATTCTGGGAAGATCATACTAAACATGATACTTTTGTTGGGTGAACAACTACACCAGTGTGCAAATTTCTTCCTTGTCTGTAAAAGGAGCCATGCTGGCAGCAATCCCACAATGCAAGACACACATCGGTTAGATAATGGATGCAAATGTAACTTCATATTCGGTAGGTCTTCACTGTTAAGTCCATGTGGGGTGACATATGGGTTAAAAAAAAGAAAATCTGAGTGAATTCCAGACACAGGCACAGCCTGAGAAAACAATCCCATCTTCCTGCTTAACTGTCACTTTCAGATGAGCACTGACACACACATCTGGGTATGTGAAGGTATCTGCGTTTATGTGTGATCCTAAGAGGTCAGAGGTCATGCTATGGGTCGCAGAGTGCCATGTTTTCCCCTCCCAACAGGAAGGGAGGTACTGTCCATATGCCGTCTTCACTCACACGCAAACGCATTCTCATGCACGTGGAGTCGTACATGCACGACAACACACAGCGGCTCAGCACTAACGCTGTTTAAGACCGCGGTGTGAAGGCTTGGGAATATGGTGTCATATGAAGACACTCTACTCAAGTTCTCTCACTTTCCCTCAAATACAAACACTTTTTTTTTTGAAAGCACACTCACTGACAGTTGGCTCTCGCTTACTGATTAACCCTTTGTGTTTACACTCCGTCTGCCAGTGGAATCCAGACACATGAAGCCAGAACACAGCTGCACAAAGCGGCTGCTTTATAGGGTTTGACTTCTTTTACAGGCTTTACAAAAGCATGCACGCACGTTAAGGAGACAGCATTTTGAATTTATTGCACCTTCAAACAAACCGTTAAAGGATACAACAGAAGGGCAGCTGCTTTCACAGACATGCACATTGCATTTTTATACTTTTTAGATAAACAAATGTAAATGTGACTGCAGTGCTGACGGAGCTGTTGACGAGGTTTAGTGGTGATAATGGTTATCATCGCTTGATGGGTATTCCTGCAGTGTGGCCAGCTCATGGTTACTTGCCATTAATGTGTACAATGTTTAATGATAACAAGCCAGTATAGGAAAACCCGACAGTGTCACGATGAGTTTTTTCCTCCATGCTTGATTACTTGATGGAACCAAAGTTTGCTTGATTTGTTTCAGTCCAAAACCTTTCCCAGTGACGTTACTGTATCACTAGTTAGCATGCTACCATCTGTCAGATGCCTTGCAAAGCACTTTAGAGGTGTTATCTGGTTACAAAAGCAGTGTTTTTAGATTTAGAAGTGTTTATTTCTCGCAAATGTTTAAAAATTCAGATGAAAGATGTCAGCCATATTAGATTTATACAGAAATATAGGTGTTTCCGAGCATGCGGCATTCTTGATTATTTGTTCAAGTGAGCAGCCAGTTGATGTCACGCTGCCTCTTTACTCTGATTGGCACTCACCATGTCGCATCTCATCTCATCAGCATTTGCATAGAACTGACCAGGGTTGCCAACTCTCACACGTCTGGCATGACACTCACACTTTCAGCATCAATCTCACGCTCTCACACAAACAAGAAATGTAACGCCAAAATAAAAATTTCTCACATTAAGTTTTCTGTTGATGACTAGATTAGAGTAGACCAGACCACAGCACATTGTTTCTTAATGAAAGGAGAGGAGTTTAAGAAGCACACCCGAAACAGCTATTAACATCTGCTCACAAAGTTCTCGCTGCAGTATTCTCTGATTGTTAATTTGCTGAAAAACTGGCACCTGATATGTCAGCTGCGCATGAAGAGTTCAGAGAGAATCTAGCGTAGGTTCGAAGCTTGTTTCTGATTCAACCACTTTTTGGATGACAAGGTAAGCCAACATAATCTATTGTCTAATAAATTTGGGACCATTGTTACCACAGACATAGTCTAATCAGTAAATTGTGTGTTGAGACAGAGGCTACAGAGTTTAACTAGTTGCAAACTAGGTAATTTAAAGGACATGTCATACATTAATGTCCTGGTTAGCATGATTTTATGTCTATCCGTGTACATGCGCTAAAAAAAATGTGCTTACTGATGTAGTTTATAGCTAAATTATTACTGACAGAGAAACCAAAGTGCTTTGAACCACTGAATAAATATGAAGCAATTGTGTTGAAATGGTTCAGTGTTTAGAGCATTTGATACAGTTAAGCATGGCGACATCTACTGGCCAATCTTGCATGGAACAATTAAAGAGGGCACTGTTATGTATGTTAAATAATAAAGGTTCTATGTGCATCTTGAAATTTTTGACTACATTTCAATTAAAGACATTAGCAATACGAGGTCTGTTAGAAAAGTATCGGACCTTCTATTTTTTTCAAAAACCTGATGGATTTGAATCACGTGTGCTTGCATGAGCCAACCTTGAACCTTCGTGCGCATGCGTGATTTTTTTCACGCCTGTCGGTTGCGTCATTTGCTTGTAAGCAGCCTTTGTGTGAGGATGGTGTAGTCTCTCGTTTTTTCTTTGCAAGGAAATGGTGGAACGACTGGAGCAGCACGACTGCATCAAATTTTGCCACAAACTGGGCAATAGCCAGGTGGAAACCATTCAGATGGCTTTCGGTGATGATCCTCTGGGCATCACACAGATTAAGGAGCGGTACAACCGGTATAAAGACGGCCGCACAACGGTGGAGGGCGCGCCGCGCTCCGATCGGCATCAACACGCTGAAACGACCGGATCATTTCCAAAGTGAACACTGTGATGATGTGGGACCTTCGTGTGATTATCCGAGAAATTGCGGAAGAGGTGGACATCAGCACTTTTTCGGCACATTCCACTGTGAAAGAAGATTTTGCCATGAAAAGAGTGGCGGCGAAATTCATTGGCACGAAGCTGATGGCACAGCAACAGCGCCTCCGTGTTGAAGTCTCACAGGACATGTTGTAACATGCCCAGCTCGTCAACCATTCGGAAGATTCAGACGGCTTTCGGTGGCTTTTCAGTCGTGTGACTATCCGAGAAATTGTGGACAAGCTGGACATGTCAGGGCATGTTACAACATGTGTGAGACTTCATCACAGAGGCGCTGTTGCTGCGCCATCAGCTTCGTGCTGATGAATTTCGCACGAATAATCACACGACGGTCCCGCATCACCACAGCGTTCACTTTGGAAATGATCCGGTCATTTCAGCGTGTTGGTGCCGATCGGAGCGCGGCGCGCTCTCCACTGTTGTGCGGACATCTTTAAACCGGTTGTAATGATGTAATGATGAGGTTGTACGGCTCCTTAATCTTGTGATGCCCAGAGGATCGTCACCGAAAGCCATCTGAATAATCTGAATGGTTTCCACCTGACTATTGCCCAGTTTGTGGCAAAATTTCATGCAGTCGCGCTGCTCCAGTCGTTCCGACATTTCCTTGCAAAGAAAAAATGATGAGAGACTCCACCCATCCTCACACAAAGGCTGCTTGCAAGCGAATGACGCAACGACAGGTGTGAAAAAAATCATGCATGCGCACGAAAGTTCAAGGTTGGCTCATGCAAGCACACGTGATTCAAATCCATCAGGTTTTTGAAAAAAATAAAAAGGTCCGATACTTTTCTAACAGACCTCGTATACTTGTGTTATATTTGATTGTGCCATAATAAAATATTGATTTGGGGGCTTCAAATGGGTTTTATTTAAAAATAAGATCATTTCAGTGGTGTTAAGCTTGAGTCCTCCTCTCCAATTTGGAGAAGACTCACACTGCACAGGAGTTGGGCATATGAAGATAGATTTTGTCCAGCTTGTAAAGAGTTGGATAAACAGTTGCCTCCCTATCTGTCCTTGCAAATTCACTGCAGAAAATGGTTCTGGGAAGCATTAGCATGGCTAAAACCCTTCAGCTTCAGGGCTCATTTGATCCCCAGCCAATTTTAACATTTTCTTTATTTGCCTCTCACATGCCTGTAGATGACCTTACTGAAATATTTCAGAAAATGGAAGGAGGATGTAGAGGAGAAAAATCAAGCAGAGTTTCCCTTCTATTATTATTTTTATTAGTAAACGAGAACTCTTTAAAAAAAATTAGGGTTAGGGTAATCAAAAATTTTTGGCGCACGCTATGTGCGCGCAGAGTCTCACTCCAGCCAAAGTCCTAAAGTTGGCAACTCTGACAGACTTCTCGTCTATTTTTGCTGCACCCAGCTGCAGAACAGCGACCGTTGTCTCTTGTTGTTGCAAAATGGCCATTCTGAAAGTATAAGTTGCACCGCAGTATAAGCTGCATACGAGGTCTGTTAGAAAAGTATCCGACCTTTTTATTTTTTGCAAAACCATATGGATTTGAATCACGTGTGATTGCATCAGCCAAGCTTGAACCTTCGTGCGCAGGCGTGACTTTTTTCACGCCTGTCGGTTGCGTCATTCGCCTGTGAGCACGCTTTGTGGGAGGAGTGGTCCAGCCCCCTCGGCGGATTTTCATTGTCAGGAAAATGGCTGAGCGACTGCCGCTTTGCTGCATCAAAATTTTTTCAGAAACTGTGAGAGACAGCCAGGTGGAAACCATTTGGAAAATTCAGATGGCTTTCGGTGAAGATCTTATGGGCATCATACAGATTAAGGAGCATTACAACCGGATTAAAGACGGCCCACAGCGGCTGAGGGCGCCCGCTTCAAGCGGCCATCGACAGGCTGAAACAACCAGATTATTTCCAAAGTGAAGGCTGTGTTGATCCGGGACATCGTCTGACTACCAGAGAAATGGCAAGACAGGTGGACATAGTACTTTTTCGGCACATTACACTGTTACAGGAGATTTTGTAATGAAAGACGTGTGGCGGAATTTGCGCGTCAGGATGGAGCCGTGAAATGGCGCAGAACAAAAAGCACCTCCGTGTTGGAAGTCTCACGGGACATGCCCAGCTCTTCCACCATTCAGAAGATTCAGACGTCTTTGGGTGGCTTTTCAGTCGAGTGAGTATCCGAGAAATTGTCGAAGAGCTGGGCATGCCACAACATGTCCTGTGAGACCAACACGGAGGTGCTTTCGTTCCGCGCCATTAGCGGCTCTGTGGCAAATTCCTCCGCTCCTGTTTTCATGACAAAATCTCCTTTAACAGTGGAATGTGCCGGAAAAGTGCTATGTCCACCTTTTCTGCCATTTCTCTGGTAGTCAGATGACGTCCCGGATCAACACAGCATTCAGTTTGGAAATGATCTGGTCGTTTCAGCCTATCGATCGCCGCTCGGAGCGCGGCGCGCCCTCCGCCATTATGCACCATCTTTAAACCGGCTGTAACACTCCTTAATCAAATCAAATCAATTTCACAACAAACAGTTGCCCCAAGGCGCTTTATATTGTAAGGCAAAAGCCATACAATAATTACAGAAAAACCCCAACGGTCAAAATGACCCCCTATGAGCAAGCACTTGGCAACAGTGGGAAGGAAAAACTCCCTTTTAACAGGAAGAAACCTCCAGCAGAACCAGGCTCAGGGAGGGGCAGTCTTCTGCTGGGACTGGTTGGGGCTGAGGGGAGAGAATCAGGAAAAAGACATGCTGTGGAAGAGAGCAGAGATCAATCACTAATGATTAAATGCAGAATGGTGCATACAGAGCAAAAAGAGGTGAATAAAAAGAAACACTGGGTGCATTATGGGAAACCCCCCAGCAGTCTAAGTCTATAGCAGCATAACTAAGGGATGGTTCAGGGTCACCTGATCCAGCCCTAACTATAAGCTTTTTCAAAAAGGAAAGTTTTAAGCTTAATCTTAAAAGTAGAGAGGGTGTCTGTCTCCCTAATCCGAATTGGGAGCTGGTTCCACAGGAGAGGAGCCTGAAGCTGAAGGCTCTGCCTCCCATTCTACTCTTAAAAACCCTAGGAACTAAAAGTAAGCCTGCAGTCTGAGAGCGAAGCGCTCTATTGGGGTGATATGGTCCTATGAGGTCCCTAAGATAAGATGGGACCTGATTGTTCAAAACCTTATAAGTAAGAAGAAGAATTTTAAATTCTATTCTGGAATTAACAGGGAGCTAATGAAGAGAGGCCAATATGGGTGAAATATGCTCTCTCCTTCTAGTCCCTGTCAGCAATCTAGCTGCAGCATTTTGAATTAACTGAAGGCTTTTAAGGGAACTTTTAGGACAACCTGATAATAATGAATTACAGTAGTACAGCCTAGAAGAAATACTGTAAATGCATGAATTAGCTTTTCAGCATCACTCTGAGACAAGACCTTTCTACTTTTGGAGATACTGCACAAATGCAAAAAAGCAGTCCTACATATTTGCTTAATATGCGCATTGAAGGACATATCCTGATCAAAAATGACTCCAAGATTTCTCACAGTATTACTGGAGGTCAGGGTAATGCCATCCAGAGTAAGGATCTGGTTAGACACCATGTTTCTAAGATTTGTGGGGCCAAGTACAATAACTTCAGTTTTATCTGAATTTAAAAGCAGGAAATTAGAGGTCATCCATGTCTTTATGTCTGAAAGACATTCCTGCAGTTTAACTAATTGGTGTGTGTCCTCTGGCTTCATGGATAGATAAAGCTGGGTATCATCTGCGTAACAATGAAAATTTAAGCAATGCTTTCTACATAATAACTGCCTAAGGGAAGCATGTATAAAGTGAATAAAATTGGTCCTAGCACAGAACCTTGTGGAACTCCAATATTAACCTTAGTCTGTGAAGAAGACTCCCCATTTACATGAACAAATTGTAATCTATTAGATAAATATGATTCAAACCACTGCAGCGCAGTGCCTTTAATACCTATGGCATGCTGTAATCTCTGTAATAAAATTTTATGGTCAACAGTATCAAAAGCTGCACTGAGGTCTAACAGGACAAGCACAGAGATGGGTCCACTGTCTGAGGCCATAAGAAGAAAATTTGTAACCTTCACTAATGCTGTTTCTGTACTATGATGAATTCTGAAACCTGACTGAAACTCTTCAAATAGACCATTCTCTGCAGATGATCAGTTAGCTGTTTTACAACTACCCTTTCAAGAATTTTTGAGAGAAAAGGAAGGTTGGAGATTGGCCTATAACAGGGGTAGGCAACCTGTTCCAGAAAGAGCCATGAGGGTGCAGGTTTTCTTTGCAGCCACTGACTCCACCAGGTGATTTTACTGATTAATATCACTTTGAGCAGATGGAATCAGTTAATCAGTGAAATCACCTGGTGGAGTCAGTGGCTGCAAAGAAAACCTGCACCCTCATGGCTCTTTCTGGAACAGGTTGCCTACCCCTGGCCTATAATTAGCTAAGATAGCTGGGTCAAGTGATGGCTTTTTAAGTAATGGTTTAATTACTGCCACCTTAAAAGCCTCTGGTACATAGCCAACTAATAAAGATAGATTGATCATATTTAAGATCGAAGCATTAACTAATGGTATGGCTTCCTTGAGCAGCCTGGTAGGAATGGGGTCTAATAGACATGTTGATGGTTTGGAGGAAGTAACTAATGAAAATAACTCAGACAGAACAATCGGAGAGAAAGAGTCTAGCCAAATACCAGCATTACTGAAGGCAGCCGAACAGAAAGATATGTCTTTGGGATTGTTATGAATAATTTTTTCTCTAACAGTTAAAAATTATTTGCAAAGAAAGTCATGAAGTCATTACTAGTTAAAGTTAAAGGAATACTCGGCTCAATAGAACTCTGACTCTTTGTCAGTCTGGCTACAGTGCTGAAAAGAAACCTGGGGTTGTTCTTATTTTCTTCAATTAGTGATGAATAGTAAGATGTCCTAGCTTTACGGAGGGCTTTTTTATAGAGCAACAGACTCTTTTTCCAGGCTAAATGAAGATCTTCTAAATTAGTGAGACGCCATTTCCTCTCAAGCTTACGGGTTATCTGCTTTAAGCTGCGAGTTTGTGGGTTATACCAGGGAGTCAAGCATTTCTGATTTAAGGCTCTCTTTTTCAGAGGAGCTACAGCATCCAAAGTTGTGCTCAATGAGGATGTAAAGCTATTGACGAGATAATCTATCTCACTCACAGAGTTTAGGTAGCTACTCTGCACTGTGTTGGTATATGGCATTGAAGAACATAAAGAAGGAATCATATCCTTAAACCTAGTTACAGCGTTACAGCGCTTTCAGAAAGACTTCTACTGTAATGAAACTTATTCCCCACTGCTGGGTAGTCCATTAAAGTAAATGTAAATGTTATTAAGAAATGATCAGACAACAGGGGGTTTTCAGGGAATACTGTTAAGTCTTCAATTTGTATGCCATATGTCAGAAAAAGATCTAAAGTGCGGTTAAAATGGTGGGTGGTCTCATTTACATTTTGAGTGAAGCCAACTGAATCTAATAATAGATTAAATGCAGTGTTGAGGCTGTAATTCTCAGCATCTATGTGGATGTTAAAATCACCCACTATAATTATCTTATCTGAGCTAAGCACTAAGTCAGACAAATGGTCTGAAAATTCACAGAGAAACTCACAGTAACGACCAGGTGGATGATAGATAATAACAAATAAAACTGTTTTTTGAGACTTCCAATTTGGATGGACAAGACTAAGAGTCAAGCTTTCAAATGAAGGGGTCTGGTTAGGTTAAAAACTCCAGCTTTTGTTGGCTTCTGGTTTATTCTTCTCTACAAGAGTCAAGACAGAAGTCAGACTACCAGAGCAAGAATTTTAGCTGAGTAAGCTTCTGTGATTTGAAGCGAAACGTCCTCACGTCAAGCAACCCAGTCCAGTCGAAGATTCAAGCTTCTCTACTATGGAAACCAACTGGACAACTGAGAGCCTACACAGAAACTTTCAAATGAATTAAAGCTCTGTATGGTCTTTAATTAATAAGCTGGAGTGGAAGATTGCTGCTAATCCTCCTCCTCGACCCGTGCTTCGAGCATTCTGACAGTTAGTGTGACTCGGGGGTGTTGACTTATTTAAACTAACATATTCATCGTGCTGTAACCAGGTCAATATGTTGATCAATTATTATTACTGGTCTAGGAGCAGGCGCTGTCTCTACGGGGATGGGGTATTGGGGGGATGGCAGGGGGAGAGAAGGTGCAGAGGGGTGTGTAAGACTACAACTCTGTTTCCTGGTCCCAACCCTGGATAGTCACGATTTGGAGGGTTTAATAAAATTGGCCAGATTTCTAGAGATGAGAGCTGCTCCATCCAAAGTGGGATGGATGCCGTCTCTCCTAACAAGACCAGGTTTTCCCCAGAAACTTTGCCAATTATCTATGAAGCCCACCTCATTTTTTGGACACCACTCAGACAGCCAGCAATTCAAGGAGAACATGCGGCTAAACATGTCACTCCTGGTCCAACTGGGGAGGGGCCCAGAGAAAACTACAGAGTCCGACATTGTTTTTGCAAAGTTACACACCGATTCAATATTAATTTTAGTGACCTCCGATTGGCGTAACCGGGTGTCATTACTGCCGACGTGAATTACAATCTTACCAAATTTACGCTTAGCCTTAGCCAGCAGTTTCAAATTTCCTTCAGTGTCGCCTGCTCTGGCCCCCGGAAGACATTTGACTATGGTTGCTGGTGTCGCTAACTTCACATTTCTCAAAACAGAGTTGCCAATAACCAGAGTTTGATCCTCGGCGGGTGTGTCGCCAAGTGGGGAAAAACGGTTAGAGATGTGAACGGGTTGGTGGTGTACAGGGGGATTCTGTTTAGAACTATGCTTCTTCCTCACAGTCACCCAGCCGGCCTGCTTTCCCGGCTGCTCGGGATCTGCTGGGGGACAGCTAACGGCGGCTAAGTTACCTTGGTCCACACCAACTACAGGGGCCTGGCTAGCTGTAGGATTTTCCAAGGTGCGGAGCCGAGTCTGCAATTCGCCCAGGCCAGGCTGGATGAGCTACACTTATTACAAGTACCGTTACTGCTAAAGGAGGCCGAGGAATAACTAAGCATTTCACACCCAGCACAGAAAAGTGGGGGAGAGACAGGAGAAGCCGCCATGCTAAATCGGCTAAGAGCTAATAGCTGCTCTAAGCTAGCGGATTCCTAAAAACACACAAAGTGAATAATGTGTGACTAATTTAGAGGTGATTCAGCAGAGAGAGTGCTTTAATTAAGGCATGTGAAGATTACACTGTGAAATAAATCGTTATCTAGATCAATCTAACTACGCAGATTAAACAGCTAACAGATACAGCAAAGCAAAACTTAATCTGTGTGATACCCATAAAATCGTCCCTGAAAGCCATCTGAATTTTCCAAATGGTGACCACCTGGCTGTCTCTCAGAGTTTCTGGAAAAATTTGATGCAGCGCTGCTCCAGCCGTTCAGACATTTTCCTCACAATGAAAATCCGACGAGGGGGGTGGACCACTCCTCACTCAAAGCCTGCTCACAGGTGAATGACGCAACCGACAGGCGTGAAAAAACTCACGCATGCGTACGAAGGTTCAAGCTTGGCTGATGCAATCACACGTGATTCAAATCCATAAGGTTATTGCAAAAAATAAAAAGGTCAGATACTTTTCTAACAGACCTCGTATATAATGCACCTGGAAAGTATTCACAGCACTTAACTTTTGTCCACATTTTGTTATATTACAGCTAGGGATGCACCAAAAACACTTTTTTCCAGACTGATTACAAGTACGAGTACATACATTTTGATATTCGTTGATACAAAGTACCGACACGAATACTTAATGATACAATTTTATGATGACCTTGAAAACATGTTTTATTCATCAGTTGGTCCACAAAGTATTTGTGCTCAGGGCATCTAAATCAAAGATAGACTTTTCATAAAGTCAAAATATGTAAATGGTCATAATCGGAAATATTCTGTCATGGTAATCCACACGTGGACTTCTGTATGTAAACATCTTTGTGAAGGGAAATCAAGTTGAAAACTGACCAGTGACAGTCGTGGTGATGCAGTTCTGCAAAACCACGTTTGATGCTGACTACAATACAATGAACCCTTTCATCATCACAGATCTGTAGGTTCTAGGATCTAGGGTGCACCTCCAACACAGTCTTCACCCTGGTACATCAGAGGTACAAAGCAGGGTCACTACTCACCACAAGATAACGATCAAGCTCTCAAAACTGACCACAAATAGAGATCAAGATACTGCATATAATAAATGTCTATATACTGCAGCCGAAATTAAAATGTACTTAACTTACTTTGATTGGTCCATGGATTATAATATACGAGGTCTGTTAGAAAACTATCCAACCTTTTATTTTTTAAAAAAACTATAAATCTACTAAGGCATTCATGCAGAGGAACAAGTACAATGTTCTGCAATGGCCAGCTCAGTCCCCAGACCTGAATATTGTTGAAAATCTGTGGTGTGATTTTAAGCGGGCTGTCCATGCTCGGAAACCAACAAATCTGACTGAACTGGAGATGTTTTTTAAAGAAGAATCGTCCAAAATACCTTCAACCAGAATCCAGACTCTCATTGAAAGCTAAAGGAAGCACTTAGAGGCTGTTATTTCTGCAAAAGCAGGATCTATTAAATATTGATGTATCTTTTCTGTGCCCAAATTTATGCACCTGCCTAATTTTGTTTAAAGAATTATTGCACACTTTCTCTAAATCCTATAAACTTTAACTTCTCAAATATCACTGTGTTCGTCTGCTATATGATATATTTAACTGAAATTGCTGAACCAAACAACCAATGATTTATAAAGGAAAATCATGGAAATCATCAGGGGTGCCCAAACCTTTGCATACAACTAACTGTATGTGTGTACCCCCCTCACACCCTATGTCTGCTAGGATCGACTCCATCCCCCCGCGACCCTTAACTGGAGTAAGTGGTTGAAGATGAGTGAGTGTGGTAGCCAAGAAAAGAGAAAGTAAATGTATTGCTCTTACAAGGAGGATGCTGGCTGACTGGCTAAATAGTTGAATATTTCATTTAATAGCACCAAATCTCAACAAATGTGTCTCAAGGCACTTCACACAAGTAATCTAACCTTACCATCCCCAAGATCAAGCACACAGGTGACAGTGGTAAGGAAAAACTCCCTCTCCACACGCAGCCAAAAGCATCATTTCCTTCTCTACTGTAGCAGCGACCGTGGTGGGAAGAAATATGCCTCCTTCTTCCTCATTGGTTGGCTGGCTCGTGAATTTTCCACCAATCAGAAGTCACTAACCACACGTTGTTCTCTAACCCTACGTGTGTTTGATCACCAACAGGTCTTCAGGTGGACAACAAGAGGAGTGACACACTGTGGAAGTGTCAGGCCTGCGATGTGCCCCTCTGTGTTGTGTTGGACAGGAATTGTTTTTCTGAATGGCACAAATAATTTGTGTTGCATCTTATTTTTACATCTGATTGTTTTGTAAATAGATTAGCATTAGCATTTCCTGTACTATATGTTTTTGAAATGTACAATTTATATTTACATTCTAAATCTTATTGTGATATCTGTGTTGGGAAGGTGTCGTAACACGGACCCACAACAGGGGCGCAAATGAACGGACAATGGATAAGAAAAGTAACAATTTAATGTTGCGAAAGAACACAACGGAATATAAACAAGAATAATGATGCCAATCATACACAGGAGGACTGCGGGCAGGCTTGAAGATAGGAGACCTCGGATGAACGAAGAGCCGGGGGCCACACTGCTTCTACCACCAACGGCCTGAAGAACACCGAAGCCGCCAAGCCCTGAGTCCCCAGGTGGTCTCTGTCCTCCGTTGTCGGCCCTGGTACTGCTGGCAGACAGAAACAGAAGGTGGTGAGTGTGAGTCCTCACACCCAGCAACCTTTATAAGTAATTCCTCCGGGGGATAACCTCCACCTCCAGGAACGTCTTTACTCGTGCAGCTCCCGTTTGTCCCTCTCCTGGGTCTTCACGGGCATGCGACTGCACACAGAACAATATTAGATTAACAGTAATCACAGCAGAGAAGGTTACCTCTAGTCGTAGAAGATTTCTCGGCGAGGAGGTGGAGTTGCCGTCCGGCCTTTATGGTGATGGTGATGAGATGAATGAGTGACAGCTGGTGTTGAGGATGAGTGACAGCTGTCACTCCCAGTGGCTCTGGCGCCCTCTTGTGCTTGAAGCCCGCACTCCAAGCAGGGCGCCATCTGGTGGTGGTGGGCCAGCAGTACCTCCTCTTCAGCGGCCCACACAACAATCTGACTGTTTTGTAAATAATTGTACAAAAAATGCCTGAAATGCCAACGATTTACATAAATGCATGTTACATGCATTTATGTAAATAGTTGTATTTAACTTTGTTTTTTTGCTACATTTGTACATATGTTTTGAAATTTACAATTTATATTTACATTTTAAGTTATGAAAGTGATTTGTTAAACAAGTTTGTGGTTTTCAGTCAAAAAACAAACTTTTTTCTACTTGGATTTTATGATTTTGTATGATTTTAGGTTCACTGTGTTAATACAGTAGGTCAGAATGAATGACAAACTGTAAAGTCAAACAGGTGAGGTTGTGCTGAAAAAAAAATGACACCAAACAAGACCAGGTAAACACTTTTTAAAGGTAAATTATAAAGGTAAAACCAAAAGTCAAAAATGCCCAATATACCCTGGACTCCAGAGGGTTAATGTTGCATGGTAATGGCATTTGCACTTTTAGCAGCTCTCGGTACCTTCACCCATTAGCTCCACTTAATTATCATTACTGGAAAAATACGCAGCTCATAACTTATAATGTCCACAACAAAGTAAACCATTAGGAGATCACTGCGCCGTCCCTACAAATATGACTTAATAAACACCCGAAACCCAGGTTAGGTGGTTCAGACTTCATAGAGTCATGTTCAGGCATCTTTCGTCACATGTAGAGCCATGCATGTTCCACCCCTTTGTGTATTTCTGATTGGTTGAGAAATGTACATATTGCCAGAAGTATCCTACAAAAATATTGCAGGCCGGGAGAGTTACCAAGAAAAAAAGGGCAGCCATCGGCCTATGTATTGATTGGCCCACCGGGAAAAATCCTAGTACTCTCAATAGCCAATCCACCGCTGGTATTAATGGAATTATTAACAACACAAAAAGAGGTTTCTGCCTGGAGGACTTTAACTAACCTTTTAATGCATCACAACACTCTGCCTTTTATTTCTACCTGTTCAGCAGAGCTTTTAAGGTAGCGTTTATTATTTTAATTGTAATGACTTTAACAGCAGAAGTTACTTAAAGGTATCTAAAAATCGCTAGTGCCTGAGGTGCATGACACACCACACACGTGAGCCTGAGTCGTAGAGGGAGCACTGGTGAAAAACTCATTTTCTTGGAGATCACAGAGCTGGACCTCTGAACCAAAGTGACGAAAAAGATACTTGATGCATGCTTTTACAGTTAGAGTTGAAATTTTATACATCTATTTTATTTTTTTGGGCGTGGGAGCACTCTTCTAAAAATTAAAGGGGCATCTGGTCTGTCTGCTTCCGGGCACACACAGAACAAAAACAGTGTACACAGAATATGTTGAAATAAACTAAACAGGCATTGTGTAACTATTCTGGCATGAATCAGACCACAGCAGCTGGAAAAGGTCAAAGGGGATGCCTACATATCACCTGGTTGCAGCAAACAGATGGAGACGGACCGGTGGTCTACCTGGGTGGATGCCAATCAGGACATAGGGCAGCTCCACAGTTTAGTAGATGGGGTATGCGCACACACCCCTGGACCTCACCTCACCAGCTCATGCTCCCCTTCACTGGTTTTATGACCTCCAGGGCAAAGGTCACCATAATAATGAACCAACACTGCTCAGACTGTAATGATTTGCAAATGTTGTGGAAGACTTGAATGTTTTGTGTCAAGAGAGAAGGCAAAAAGATGGAAATAGTGTTCAGTTTTTTAAAAGCTTGCTGCCACATATGAAATATGTCTTGTGACAGACGTAAGAAATTCTCAGTGTCGTTTGTAGAAGCTCACTCACTCTCACTCAACTGTTTACTCCAATTAAAGGTCACAGGGGCTGGAGCCTATCCCAGCAGGGTACACCCTGGGCAAGATGCCAGTCTGTCGCAGGATCACATACAGATAAACAAATGCATTCACACCCACCTACGGACAATTAAAAGTTTCCATTCCACCTAACTTGCATGTATTTGGATGTGGGAGGAAGCCGAAGCACCTGGAGGGAACCCACGCAAACACAGGCAGAACATGCAAATTCCACAGTTGGGAATAGATCTCATGACCTTCTTGCTGTGAGGCAACTGTGCTGACCACTAATCCGCTGTGCTGCCCCATTTAGCAGCTGTGAAGAGGAAAATGGATTTCCAGAGACAGGAAGTAACTTCGTGGAGAAAGGAAGTGTTTACCAGTATCCACCCTCTGTGCACTGGATGGGGAAGGAAGAGGGGATAGAGGAATCTGAGAGAGAGTGAAAAGGAGAACAACAGAATAACAGAGAGAAAGAAATGGAGAAGTGGATCAGGAAGAAGAAAGAAAGTTTAGATGAGCCACCCAGATGATGTCCAACATCTTTAAAAAACACTCATCTTGATATTTTACTCTTCTCAATTATTTTTATTAAGAATTCTTGTCACAAGCTTTCCCAAATAAATTCAGCAAACTGGATCACATCTGCAGATGTTTCATTTGAGATTGTGAAAAATACCAAGGGGTGGTTCAAGTACCACAGGTAGTACTCATGCCACAGTGTGAGAACCTTTAACATAGAAAGGTAGAACACCAAACAGTCATGTGAGACAGCATGAACAACCTTTTACAGTTGTAACATGCACTGGTCCAGCTGGTATTGATTTTTAACACGTTTGCTTCTTCATGGGCTGCATTACATTTCAGAATAAGAATCAAATTTATTTCAAAGTAAGTTCTGACATACAATGAATTCTGGTGCCATTGGTGCATAAGCAACAGTTAAAAAGAAAAGAAACAATACTTATGTACGAAGTAATTGGTGCATAAACAACACTCAAAACTAAAAATACTTCTGTGAGAAGTAAAGGTCAAATAGACAAAGGAACACCTCCGTTTCGGAGTGCTAAAGGACAAGTTGGGACATGCCTATCTCGGCTTTCAGTGCTTACCAGTCAAGTGAGTATAAGAGAAATTGTGGAGAGCTGGGCTTGTCCCAACTTGTCCTTTAACACTCCGAAACGGAGGTGTTCCTTTGTCTCGCTTCAACAGTGAATCGGTCGTGATGCGCGAAGCCTCCGCACGGCTTTCCATGACAAAATCTCTTGTTAAAAGTGAAATCTGCCGGAAATGGCTGATGTCCAGCTCTTGTGATAACCAGAGAAATTGCTCACGACGGTCCCGGCTCCACACAGCGATCCGTTTAGAAATGATGTGGTGGGTTCTGCCTCTCGATGGCGGCTCGGAGCGCGGTGTGCCGTGCGCCATTGTGGGCAGTCCTTAAAGCTGTAGTAACAGTCCTTATTCTCTGTGAAGCCCGTAAAATTTTCACCGAAAGCCAGATAAATTTTTCGAATGGTTTCCAGCTGCCTGTCTCTAACAGTTTCTGAAAAAATTCTGATGGAAAAAAAGCCCAAATCATTCCGCCATTTCCTCGCAATGAAACAACGACGAGAGGGGTGGACCAGTGCTCACTCAAAGCCTGCCCACAGGCGAATGACGCAACCGACAGGCGTGGAAAAAGTCACGCATGCGCACGAAGGTTCAAGCTTGGCTGACGTAAAACATATGAATCAAATCCATATATTTTTTGCATAAAATAAAAGGTCGGATTCTTTTCTCACAGACCTTGTATTTGTAGCCAAATACAGTAACATTAATAATCAACAATAATTATATAATAATAATCATTATATATAATAATAAATAATTATTATTTATTATAATATATAATAATCATAATAATAATAATTTAACAATCACGGCATAGAATCGCTATAAATTGTTCATGTAATTATTACTCTGTTACACTATACAGGAGCATGTCAAATATATTTGAACCAATGAAATGCTTTAGAACTCACCATTTGATGAAGCCGGTGAAATTTGATGAAGCTGTTCGGCTGCATGCTGCTAACCACCAGCTTCTTGTTTTGAATTCAGCCTGTGAGACTAGCTTCGGTTCAAAGCTTGGATATTCGAGTGCTTCGACTGTGATCGTTGCCCGGAATTATGATATTCTACCTTAATACCAAACGTTATAAATCAATAACTAAGTATCGTCGTTCATGTAATGTATGCATATGAAAGGTCATATATGCTGTATGTCCCTGGCCGCTGCCCGTAATTCCTGGTTCTTCAAGTAAACACAGCTAGAGCAAAGCTGGTCTCATTCTTGTCTTCTCGTACTTACACACCATAAGTACATTACATGGTGTCAGAAAACTGTCAAGAACAGTACCCACGCAACTGTGACAATGCAGTTTGACCGCCCAAAAATCGACTGGGATGCAGCGGACTGCCTCGTGCCATTAGATTGCACAATACTCTGACCTAGCAAGAGAGTCCTGTGTCTTTTTGTTTGTATAACTTTATAGTCTGTTAGTTTTACAACTGACAGACTGTTTTTAATGTAATGTTATTGTATTTTAGTCATTTATTTGCTGTGTGACTGATGTTTTGTGAGCAGCAGGCCAAATGTAATTTCCTTCGGGATTAATAAGTTTTTATCTATCTATCTTGTATCAGGAGTTTCAGAGATTTCGCAGCCATGTGAGCTTCGTGTTTGTGGGTCCACTAGCCACGCTCGAGCCGAAACACAAGGCAGGCTGGATCGGCACATGGATCGGTGAGCAGGGCAGAGAAATCTACGCAACGCTCGACTGGGCTGAGGGTGAAAAAGATGACCCGAATGAAGCCCTGGATAAGTTTGCTGGCTATGTGAGACCGCAGAAAAATAAGCGGATTGCCAGGCACCGTTTCAAGCAAAGGAAACAGGGACCAAGTGAAAGTTTTGATCACTTTCTGAAGGATTTGAGGCTACTTCTACTGGATTGTGAGTACAGTGATCCCGATGACGTGCTGATTGATGTGATTGTAGCGGGATGAAAGTCCCGGGTCCCAATTGAAAGACGTTCCCACTAGCTTGGCTAATGGGGAGTTCCCTTTGGCTGACCTGGTAGAGGAACGGTCTTTTGTGCGAGCCGCATGGGTTCGATCCCCACCATCGTCCCGGCCACGAAGGTCCTGCGCTTCAATCTGGCGTCACGAACAGGATGTGGGTTCACAGAGTATGCTAACATGCACCTGTGACTTTCGGGACGAAGTCAAAAATGGTGGGGAGATGTGTAGCGGGATGAAAGTCCGGGTCCCAATTGAAAAGACGTTCCCGCTAGCTTGGCTAACGGGGAGTTCCCCTTTGGCTGACCTTGTCTTTTGTGCGAGCCGCGTGGGTTCGATCCCCACCGTTGTCCCGGCCATGAAGGTCCTGCTGCTTCATGATAATAGAGGGCGTCAGAGAAAAGCGTGTCCAAGAGAGGCTACTTGACAAAGGTAAGATTTGACACTGGCCAAAGCAATAGAAATCCCCCAGCAGTTTGAATTGTCACAAATGCAAATGAAAATTGGTTCGGGATGAGGATGTGCAGTCTCCGCAGTGTCAAACATCCAAAGTTCAACGGTACAAAACAACAAGTCGTACAAATCCAGTCAGCAAAAGCCCGTACATTCAAAACAAGGTGTGCATTGCAAAAATAAAACTTGCTCAAAATGTGGAAAAGACCCAAATACAAGTGGAATCAGGGAAAGTGTCCAGCTAAAGGCTCAATATGCTCCTGCTGTCACAAACCAAACCACTGGGCGTCAGTATGTCGTAGTCGCTCTGTTAAAGCAGTCAATCTTGATTCGAATGACACAGTGAGGAGGAAATTTGGACATAAATCTGACAACAGATGCAGTCCAACTGCAGTAGTGGGTGATGATAAGTGTTAGTAGACATTGCCATATTGTCTCAAATGGTGCAGTTTCGGATAGATACAGGTGCAAAGTGCAACACACTGACTCTGAACTGCTATCAGTCTCCTCGACCACTCAGGTGAGCTGAAGTCATCTAAAAGAGTGCTCAGAACCTACTCAAACCACAAAATAAAGCCAGTTGCAGCAGTCGACCTCCACTGCAGTACAAAGAGAGCAAAACCAAAGCAGAGTTAGAAATAGTGGACATTGCACAAGAGAATGTGCTCAGCGGCACAACGGCAGAGGCTTTAGGCCTGATCCTGAGAGTGGACTCTCTACAAAACAGCAATGTTGTGTCTAAAGTGAGCCAAGTAAACAAACTTCCACAAACACGCCTGCTGGTCTAGAAACTTTCCCAGAGCTCGTGCGTACTACAGGAACATTGCCAGGTAAATACACATCAAGATTGATCCTGAAGTAAAACCTGTCGTTCATCCTGTGCGCCGGCAGCCAGTTGCACTCAGAGCCAAAATCATCAAAAGCTGAACGAGATGGTTAAGGATGACCATGGGTCAGTTTCCATGGTAGCGGTCACAAACAAGGACAAACTCAGAATCTGCATTGATCTAGTGACCTGAATAATGCCATCAAAAGAGAACACTATCCAATGTGCACAAGAGAAGAAGTCGTGTCCACAGTGCCTAATGCTGAAGTATTCTCTGTGCTCAATGCAAAGTCAGGTTTTCTACAAATTGAACTGGATGAGGCTTCATCTTTCCTGACGACCTTCAACACTCCAATAGGGAGATACAGATGGCGAGATTGCCATTTGGTGTCAAATGTGCACCAGAGCTCATGGACCAAATGCTCTAGGGCATCAGCGGAGCTACTGGCATAATGGATGATATCCTGATTGCAGCGCCAACAATGAAAGAACACAATGAAATCCTGAAAAAGGTTGTAGAGAGAACTACAAGTTACAACCTGAAACTTAACTTCAACAAATGCCACATCCGACAAAGTGAAGTGCCATACGTGGGACATTTGATTACATCTGAGGGACTGAAACCCGACCCTGCTAAAACAGAGGGTGTCAGGTGCATGCCGCCACCTACGGACAAAGAGGGGGTACGTCGCTTCCTGGGATTTGTAACATATTGTCGAAGTTCATCCCCAAACTAAGTGAGATAGATGCCCCACTCAGACAGCTCATCAAAAGTGATGTAGAGTTTGCATGGCAGCCTGCACAACAGCGAGCATTTGACAAGCTCAACCACCTTTGCAGTCATCACCCAGTGCTGAAGTTTTATGATGTATCCAAACCAGTGGAGATCTATTGTGATGCTAGCAGCACAGGCCTAGGAGCTGGCCTGTTGCCTTCTCCTCGAGATCAATGACTGATGCTGAGACACGCTACGTGCAGATTGAGAAGGAGATGCTCTCTATTGTCCATGCATGCACTAAGTTTCACCACTACATATTTGGAAAACATGTCACAGTCTTCAATGATCACAAACCACTGGAGGACATTTAGAAACCATTGCTATCTACTCCAATGCGCATCCAGAGAATGCATTTGCGGCTTCAGTGGTACGACATCTCGGTCAAGTACAGAAGAGGAAAGGACATGGCGCTTCCAGACACTCTGTCCAGAGCACAACTGTCTGACAAAATGCCAGAGGCAGGTACTTTAGAGTGTGTCTCTATGCTAAGCTTCCTATCTGTGAGTGATGAGAACTATGCTGAGTTACAAAAACGCACCGATGGGGAACTGAGTATTCTCCAGCAGGTCATTCAGAAAAGCTGGCCAGAATACAGGAGAGAAGTTCCCACACAAGTACAACCATACTGGGACTCAAGAAGCCAACTAGCGGTCATTGATGGCATAGTGTACAAAGGGATGCGAATTGTAGTTCCCCCCACAATGAGAAAACACATGCTAAGCCTCATACATCAGTCCCACCTGGGAATGGTGAAAAGCAAACAACGCGCTCGTGAAGTGTTGTATTGGCCAGGTATGAACACCGAGATTGAAAACATGATCAGAGACTGTTCTAAGTGTGCTGAACATCAAAACAGACTTCCCAAACTCCCACTAATGTCAACAGAAACACCTGAGTTCCCCTTTGAAGTAGTAGCTTCTGATTTGTTTGAGTTTGAGGACAAGCACTACATGCTATTAGTGAACTATTATTCTAAGTTCATTCAAGTTGACAGGCTGAAGGACCAACGCAGCCGCACAGCTATAGATACTCTGAAAGCTCAGTTCAGCATGCATGGAATCCCCGCCATTCTGAGGACTGACAATGGTCCACAATATGCATCAGAGGAATTCAGAGAGTTTTGCGAGAGTTATGGCATCCAGCATAAAACATCTTCACCACACACACCACACTCCAATGGTGAAGCAGAGCGGGCAGTGCAAACGGTCAGGAGACTGTGGAGCAAAGCACCACATAAACATGTTGCACTGTTAGATTACAGAACAACACCGCTTGAGTCAGGTGGACTGTCACCCGCTCAGTTGCTTATGGGCAGGAGGCCACGCAACAAAGTGCCTACAGCTCGTGCACTACTCAAACCAATGAACTATGTCCCCTTTCAAGTTAAACGTCTACTGGACAAGACCAAGAGTACACAGAAACTGTACCACGACAGGACAGCAGCTCGTCCACGCCCAGATCTGCAGCCCGGAGATGAGGTCAGGATGGAACCATATCCTGGGAACAACAACTGGACCCCTGCAGTCGTCGTACAGCCACACAGTGCTCCTCGGTCCTACGTGGTGGACAGCAGAGCCAAGCTGTATCGCCGCACCAGTCAGCATCTCTGCACCAGCACTGCAACTGCCAACCGGTCACGTCACACCCCTGGTGATGAAGTGCCCTGGCAGGAACAACACCAGACACCAGTAGCTGAGGTGCAGCAGCCCACTGCCCCTCCAGAGCCACCCACTTCACCTCTGGTGAGACCCCAGCGCTCTCAACCCCAGGCAGGTGACCTCTATCGCACCAGACGTGGCAGAGCTGTGAAACCCCAGGACAAACTGACTTTATAAACTTCACATCTGAATGCAGTTTGTAGTCAGGGGCAGGCCTGAGCCAAGTGCCTGATGGAAGTGATGTAACAATACAATAATTAACAATAATTATTAACAATAACCTTATTATATATATATATATATATATATATATATATATATATATATATATATATATATATATATATATATATATACATAATATAATAAATAAAGTTAATATAATATAATAAAGTTATTGTTAATGTTAGAATGTTAATGTTAGTTATGTTGTTTACAACAACATAAGCTGACTAAAATAAGTTAAGAATATTTGCTGAATAAAATAAGAGGTTCTAAGTAAATGAAACATAAAGCTAAAGTTAAAATAAAGGTTACATACTGTTAAAGTAAAGTAAATATTTGGGTAGCTATTGCACTACTTTTCTCATTTTTTATTACTGAGAAAGGAGGATGTAATGTATGCATGTGAAAAGTCGTATATGCTGTATGTCCCTGGCCGCTGCCCGTACTTCCTGGTTCTTCAAGTAAACACAGCTAGAGCAAGGCCGGTCTCATTTTTTTCTTCTCGTACTTACACACCGTAAGTACATTACAGTTCAGTCCACAGTTGGCTCCTTGTTTTGAATACAGCCAGCGAAACCTTTAAATTCACAGCTTTGCAGTGCACTTCAAGATTCCAAAGAGTGCTTCACAGTGATCTTTGCTTCAAATGATGCTGTGTGATGATTGCAAAAGCACACAGACAAAATAAGACAAAAACAGCTGTAAGTTCGGCTTGGAACACAAAAACTGTGTCAGTCAATGGTGTACTGATAATATTTCGGGCCAGTTTGACAGCAGGTGAGTGAAACTCCTGCACACGGCGTAAGTGATTTGTTCAATGTCCAATAAAATTTGCTTAAAAAAAAACAAAAAGTGAAAAACCATGCCAGTTAGTCCAGGATGCACATAAAGTTTGATGCTCAACTTAAAACTCAGTGTTGGGTGGTGTCAAGTGGTTAAGTGCGCTTGCTTCCAGTGCGAAAGATTCCCGGTTCAAACCCACCCCCACCCATTCTCCAATATGAAGTTGCTTCAGGAAGGGCATCCAACGCAAAACACCATGCAGATCCACCTCAGATCTGCTGTGGTGACCCAGAGAGAAAACAAGGGAGATGCCAAAGGGACTTACTTAACAGTATGACGAGTCACCCAACCAGGAAGTGGGCTTTATTGTCCTAACCGAAATGAAGGAAAAAAAAAAAATGAAGACACTGAAATGAAGTGTTGGAACAGATTTAAATGCACGCTGACGCTAACAGGCACTTGCATACAGTGAGCAAACCATACTTATTTCTTAATTATATTGTCATATGTTTCTTTTTCTCAATATCTTGAGGAGGCAGCACCTTAGCATGCTCTGGTGACCAGGCACCCCTGATTACATGCTCAGCTAATAAAAAAAAAAAATTATTTTACCCCATCACCATCATCTCTCACTCAAGTGTCAACTCACTCAAGATGTGAGTGACTGCATGTATGTAGGCTTTAATGTGTCATCACAGCTGTCCCAAGAGGGAGCTTGCCTGAAGTGAAAGGTCAGGTGCCGTCACTGTATGTCTGGCTCTGTGGCCTGTCTGTCATGGTAACTAGTTGAGGCGTTTCCAAAGCTGTGAGAATGAGCAATATACCACATACAGCTTTGCTATATTGCATCTGTTCTATCACCATGGTGACTAATAGACTTGTCCCCAAAATTTCCATCAGTCTTTACATCAATATGTAGGTATAGACTTTAGTCACGTAGTTCATTAACCAAGTCAGCTGTGTGACTTTCAGACAGCCAGTCACAAAGGAAATTATCTACAACATTAATGATAACGAATGAAGTAGGTAGCGTTCGATGCATGACACAAAATAAAAAGCATTTGTATATCAGTCTGTGGGGTGAATTTGTGAACAATTTGGAGCTGGAGCTAAAACAGAGTATAAAAATATCAAGCTGGTTAAAAAGAAGTACAAAAAGTTTTGCTAAAGAGATATATGGAAGAGAATGTGTGTTACCGGTGCTGATATCGTGTTGTATATAGTGTAAGAACAGATATGTACAGTTGTGCTCAAAAGTTACCGCAGAACTTTAGTTTTTTTTTTTTGTTTTGTCCATATTTCAGAGAATATGAATGATAACACAAAAACTTTTTTTTTTCACTCATGGTTAGTAGTTGGGTGAAGCCATTTATTTAAAAACTGTTTACTATTTTTATTGAAAAGAGTAAACACAGTTGTTTCACAATGAATGACTTCACAGTTGGAACAAAAGAGTTTTGTGTTATCATTCATATTCTCTGAAAAATGGCCAATAAATAAATAAATTCTTTCAGTGTATGTAAACATTTGAGCACAACTGCATATTCATTTTGTACAGGGGAGTGGGATATATGCTTATAGTGTTATTGTATGGGTTGTATATAGGGATAGTATTTATATTTGATAGACATTGAATAGTACAGGAATTATGACGACTAGAGGAACAAATAAGTGAAAACTTCTTCCTATTCTTTTTCAGACATGTAATTTGTAAAATTTAAATGGTTAACTTTGATATTGTTTATGTCTTTTGTTAAATTTGCTCATATAAAATTGTATTTTTTTTTCTTTTTTGTGTGTTTTAAATAAAGAAATATTAATTTATCCATTCATTCATTCATTCAATTAGTGGTTTGAAATGCAAGTACATCCTTGTCAAACACTGACATTATATTATTAGTGATTCAACTAGATCGTTTCTAAGAGTATTTTAAAATATTAGTGCACAGCATCAAGTCCAGTTCCACATGTCTGCTCTGGAACAGCTTGTACACCATCCATAATCTTTAGTTTAACAGTGGTTGTCTTTTGGTTGCCCCTAGGTGTCCAGAGTCCCCACACCAGAAACACCATAGATCTGCATGGGGATTTAGCACAAAATTTTACTACGGATGCCCTTCCTGAGGGCCCTTTCATACATAGTACAAATGTGGTTGAATTGTGCATGATGCAAGAATCGTATGCAATACGTGTCAAATCGGAGCTGCCTCCAACGCCTCATACACCTGTTGCTACAACTATTTGCACACACCAGCGGCTGAAAGACAGAGTGTGCACTGTGAGAGCCCATTGAATCCTCTCGCGGCAGGTGTTGGCCAAATTCCAGGTGACACACACGAACATCTAACACCGCTCACTTGGCACTGAGATAATGTGTGGCCATTCGTGCTATTAGCATGAAAACAGTCAGCAGACGATCACTTTCGAGCTGGGCGTGAAATTTGTCTAAGTGCCCACACGAGTGTGGCGTTGCAAAAAGAAACACACATGTGGTGCATGTGTCTCACACATGCGCACGTGTCGTGCCTCCCACCCCCCGACCCCCCCTCCCTT
The DNA here is from genome assembly GCF_902500255.1 of Thalassophryne amazonica. Lineage (NCBI taxonomy): Eukaryota > Metazoa > Chordata > Actinopteri > Batrachoidiformes > Batrachoididae > Thalassophryne > Thalassophryne amazonica. Next base: position 70,206,091 of record NC_047104.1, read on the forward strand.
CCGCTCCCTCCAACATATGTGGTGTGTCGGGGGGGGGGGGGGCACACTTGCATAAAATGCTTATATGTATGTACAGATCTGATCACATGGGGGCCAGAAAGCGAGGTCTGATCACACACAGCAAAGGCATCGATTTCAGGCATTTTTCCGCACCATTTACAAGCCAGTGATGGTAGCACAGTGGTAAAGTGTCTGGCTTGCAATTAGAGCTTTTGTAAATTGCAGGTTCGAATCCTGTGGGTGGCATGTATTTTTTTTTTTCACAACAGCTGCACAATGTGGTTACACATGCTCTAGCTGCTCATACTGTGTTCCTGCGGTGATGGTGTTGTGCATAAAACCATCGCAGCGGGATCATTCACGCCTGCCCATTGGCTCTGTGTTTTCATGGTTCATTAATACGAGCTGTTCCGCCGTGATTTGCCCTGAATTGTACTTATTTGTACTATGTGTGAAGGGGCCCTGAAGCAACATACAACTCCTGTTTCCCAAGTTGTCTCACACCCAAGCACTAATCAGGACCAATCTGCTTCTCTTATGAGATGTGATGCCATCAGGTGTACACAAAGCAGCATGGTTCTGAGTGTTGCTTAAATGTACATTTTTTTCTACTTCCTAAAACAGAGGCAGTATTGTAGACAATAGTGGACATACCTGCACAGACTCACACACAGATCATATTACTTTACATTTATTATGTTACAACCCCAATTCCAATGAAGTGGAATGTTGTGTAAAATATAAATAAAAACAGAATACAATGATTTGCAAATCCTCTTCAACCTAATATTCAATTGAATACACCACAAAGACAAGATATTTAATGTTCAAACTGATAGACTTTTTTGTTTTTGTGCAAATATTTGCTCATTTTGAAATGGATGTCTGCAACACGTTTCAAAAAGCTGGGACAGTGGTATGTTTACCACTGTGTTACATCATCTTTCCTTCTAACAACACTCAATAAGCGTTTGGGAACTGAGGACACTAATTGTTGAAGCTTTGTAGGTGGAATTCTTTCCCATTCTTGATTGATGTATGACTTTAGTTGTTCAACAGTTCAGGGTCTCCGTTGTCATATTTTGCACTTCATAATGAGCCACATATTTTCAATGGGCGACAGGTCTGGACAACAGGCAGGCAAGTCTAGTACCTGCACTCTTTTACTATGAAGCCACGCTGTTGTAACACGTGCAGAATGTGGCTTGGCACTGGCTTGCTGAAATAAGCAGTGATGTCCCTGAAAAAGACGTTGCTTGGATGGCAGCATGTGTTGCTCCAAAACCTGGTTGTACCTTTCAGCATTGATGGTGCCATCACAGATGTGTAAGTTACCCATGCCATGGGCACTAACACACCCCCATACCATCACAGATGCTGGTTTTTTGAACTTTGTGCTGGTAACAATCTGGATGGTCTTTTTCCTCTTTTGTCCGGAGGACATGACGTCCATGATTTCCAAAAACAATTTCAAATGTGGACTCATCAGACCACAGCACACTTCTCCAGTTTGTGTCTGTCCATTTCAAATGAGCTCAGAGAAGGCGGCGGCGTTTCTGGATGTTGTTGATGGATGGTTTTCGCTTTGCATGGTAGAGTTTTAACTTGCACTTGTAGATGTAGCAACGAACTGTGTTAACTGATAATGGTTTTCTGAAGTGTTCCTGAGCCTACGCGTAAGATCCTTTACACAATGATGTTGGTTTTAATGCAGTGCGGCCTGAGGGATCGAAGGTCACGGGCATTCAATGTTGGTTTTCGGCCTTGCCGCTTACGTGTAGAAAGTTCTCCAGATTCTCTGAATCTTCTGATTATATTATGGACTGTAGATGATGGAATCCCTAAATTCCTTGTAATTGAATGTTGAGAAACATTGTTCTTAAAGTGTTGGAGTATTTTTCATGCAGTTGTTCACAAAGTGGTGATCCTCGTCCCATCTTTTTTTGTGAACGGCTGAGCCTTTTGGGAATACTCCTTTTATATCTAATCATGACACTCATCTGTTCCAATTTAGGTGTTCTTTGAGCATTCATCAACTTTCCCAGTCTTTTGTTGCCGTCCCAGCTTTTTTGAAATGTGTTGCAGGCATCCATTTCAAAATGAGCAAATATTTGCACAAAAACAAAAAAGTCTATCAGTTTGAACTTTAAATATCTTGTCTTTTTTTGTGTATTCAATTGAATATAGGTTGAAGAGGATTTGCAAATCACTGTATTCTGTTTTTATTTACATTTTATACAATGTCCCAACTTCAACTTGGAATTGGGGCTGTACTCAGAGCTATGTGCAATACTGTCAACATCTTGTGCAAGTGTCTTCATTCATTTTGCATAAATATGTTGTACTCACTGTTCTCACTGTAAAAAAAAAAAAGAAAGAAAGAAAAATAGCAATGTTTACTTTGGGATTAATAAAATAGTTCTTATTCTTCTTCCTATTATTCATTTATTATTGAGAAGTGGCCACAAGTTAGTCACCGCGATCACTCAGTGACAGTTTATATACGTATATAAAAAACCCTTAATCTTAAGTATCTTTCTGCACGTATTTCCAATCAATGTTTGAACCAGCAATCAAATTATTGTCCTTGTATAGTTATGTTCTTGCTTTAATGAGTATTTCACTCAGTTTTTAAATCAGTTATATGGTATGTGATCATCCTATACTATTTAAATAACAGTTTAAGAAAAGCCTAATAAATAAGATGATTTAAATGGTCATATAGACCCTTTTTACATTTAAAACTGCATTTTTTACAACTATCAAATGCAGTCAAAATTAATTTTATGATGCATTAAACTTGTGGCTTAAACAAATGTAATGTGAGTCAACTGTTGCTGAACTGTTGTGCTCCTGGAAGGAAAGCAGGATCTGTGTGTGTGTGTGTGTGTGTAGATGGTACTCAATGGGCAGATGGTCTTTTGTGACTCCTGACACCTGCCAGCTGCTGCTTTGCTCCTCTTCACCTCTTTTCTTCCATGCCATTCTCCTCTCACCTCATCTTTTGCCTTTTCTTTCTTTTTGCTCTCCTTTCTATTCTCCTCCGCCTTTTCGGCTGTATTCTTTACTTATTTCTTTGTCTTCAACCTTTAGCTGCTATTCGCTGAAATCATTAGAAGATCAAACGGTTTCTTGAATACGGAACAGGATAAGATGTATTCAATTCAGCAGGTCAGTGAAGATCACATGGACAAATATATTACCCCCCCAAAAACATCATTGGTGGGTCTAATAACAAATCTGAAACATAGAAACTTTTCACTGGCCTCAGTCATGGGGGTGGATAATGTGTTGGTGTAATTACAATATGGGTCTCCAAAGGTTAATAAATAAGTTGCATATTTCTGTGTGTCCTGCCCACCTGGGTTAAATTTTATTAATACGTTACTGTCCAAAGGCATTACACATCCTAGAGTTATAATAAAAATAGTGTTTGATGTCTCCCCCCATGCTCCCACCCATTTTTATTGGCATGTCAACACAAAATCAGTTCCAACAAAAGTGAGTATGTATTTTTTATTCCATAATAATAATTTCTTTGTAAGTGTACTGGCTAGTAGAAACACAGTTGCAAATGATCATGCAACATTAAAATGATTGTAAAGCACAATTACTCATACTTTAAGTTCACTTATAGTCTGGTGCGACTTACATAACGGGGGGGGATCACACATAAGTAGAACCCATTTTTCACATCGATTATCAGTAAAGTTGAAATCACACATTTAATTTATTTATGAATGTATCATGATTTCATAATTTTGAATGCTTTTATGATGCATTAAATGTGCCTATAATCATTTGCAAAGTACTGTACATGAAAGTATGAAAGAAATAATATATATATATATAAAGCAGGAAGCAAAATGAATTTAATTGAAGCATTTGGGGATCCATGGGCTCTAGATTGGATGGTATTTATAAAATGGGTAGCTGACATTTTTGAAGGGTGGTAATAAATTAAGCAAAGCTTGTATCATGAGTTGGAATGGGGTGTGAGTCCAGAATGTTTGAATGTTAGACCTCAACAATTTTTAGAAGACGAACACAACCTTTTTATTTTCTGTTAATTATGTAATGTTTTTTGTTGTGTGTTGGGGGGGTTTGGCTGGACATTTTGGTGTTCTTTTCTTTTCTTTGCTCTCCAGGTGGTATGAAAACTGATTTATTGTCTGTGGAGAAGGTGCTGGCAGAAGAGTCCTTCACCCTCATCAACGTGATATGCAGCACCTGTGGATGATGCTCACGTGCAACCTTAAAGACTTTCAGCTGAAGCAGATAATGAGATGGCGTTCTGCATTTAAGCCATGTGTGATTCAAGCAGAATTGCCGGGAACTCGACCTTGTGATGTTCGTTTGTGAGACGCTGAGGACCGCGCCTGGGTTTGACACATCGTGCCTGTGAAGGAGGACGGGTGAGGGACACATGCTGTCAGCACACATCAGAGGTGATTGATTGTCTGAATAAGTATTAACAGTAATTTGGTATTTTGTTACGCAGTATATGTGAATATTGATGAGAATTGTCCAGCTCGCTTTTCACGGCCGTGGCGTGCGGACAGATGATCCTCCACCTGTTGTGAGAAGCTGCTCATTTACATAAAGCTTAAATTCAGACCTGAATGTGTTGCTGATAGTGTGTGCCTTTGAAGGATATTAGTTGTAGCTGCTGACTTACCTCACCTTTTCTATCCTTCGCAGAGTCGGTTTGTCGTGTCCACCTGGGGGGTGTTTGGCGGTGAACGTGGGTCCAGAAGCGCCGGGCTTCGATCCCTTTGGGCGCTGGAGAGCGCGCCGTCCTTCGCTCCGCCAGATAAACGCACTTTTTGTTTGTACACTGAGTATTGCACAAAAGGGGGAAAATAAATTGTTTTGTTTTTTCTGGAACCGCGTTCTGGTTATTTAGCGCTGGGTTCAGTCAGACGCAGGTCCGCTCCTCAACCCGCGTCGGCACATAACAGTTTTTAATGTTAATTCACTGTCTTAATGTACGAGGTCTGTCAATAAAGTAACGGGCCTTTTTATTTTTTTTAAAAACTATATGGATTTCATTCATATGTTTTTACGTCAGACATGCTTGAACCCTCGTGCGCATGCATGAGTTTTTCCACGCCTGACGGTTATGTCATTCGCCTGTGAGCACGCCTTGGGAAGGAGTGGTCCCGCCCCCTCGTCGGATTTTCATTGTCTGGAAATGGCGGAATGAAAAGGACTTTTTTCCATCAGAATTTTTTCAGAAGCTGTTAGAAACTGGCACCTGGAAACCATTAAAAAAATTTATCTGGCTTTCGGTGAAAATTTTATGGGCTTCACAGAGAATAAGGACTGTTACTACAGCTTTAAGGACCCCTTTAAGGACGTTCGGTGCGCCGCGCTCCGAGCTGCGACGACGCGGCACAAGCCACCGGACCATTTCTAAACGGATGGCTCTGTGGATACGAGACCGTTGTGTGCTCTTTCTCTGGTTATCACAAGAGCTGGACATCAGCCATTTTCCGGCAGATTTCACTTTTAACAAGAGATTTTGTCATGGAAAGCCGCGCGGAGGCTTCGCGCGTAAAGACCGATTTGCTTTGGAAGCGAGACAAAGGAACACTTCCGTTTCGGCGTGTCAGAGGACAAGTTTGGACATGTCTATCTCGGCTTTCAATGCTTACCAGTCCAGTAAGTATCAGAGAAATTGTGGAGAGCTGGACATGTCTCTGGACAGAGAAAGAGCACACAACGGTCTCATATCCACAGAGCCATCTGTTTAGAAATGGTCCGGTGGCTTGTGCCGCGTCGTTGCAGCTCGGAGCGCGGCGCGCCGAATGTCCTTAAAGGGGTCCTTAAAGCTGTAGTAACAGTCCTTATTCTCTGTGAAGCCCGTAAAATTTTCACCGAAAGCCAAATAAATTTTTTGAATGGTTTCCAGGTGCCAGTCTCTAACAGCTTCTGAAAAAATTCTGATGGAAAAAAGTCCTTTTCATTCCGCCATTTCCAGACAATGAAAATCCGACGAGGGGGCGGGACCACTCCTTCCCAAGGCATGCTCACAGGCGAATGACGTAACCGACAGGCGTGGAAAAACTCACGCATGCGCACGAGGGTTCAAGCATGTCTGACGTAAAAACATATGAATGAAATCCATATAGTTTTTGAAAAAAATAAAAAAGGACCGTTACTTTATTGACAGACCTCGTCTTTAGAAATTGTTTAGGCTGTTATCATATACATACTATTATTATTATTATTATCAGTATTATTATTATTATGTTATTTTATTATTACTTCTATTTTGTCAATTGATTTTGAAATGGACCACAATGGAAATAAGTGTTTTCACTTTCTTGTGTCATCCATGTATTTGCAATTATATTATGTACCTGAACTTACTAAATGAAATCACACATGCACACAAAGATGATTTACTGTCCCTTGCTGGAATAGCATGCGAGTCCGAATGTAGTTAACAATTTTAGCTAATATCCGTAGTTTCTCCAAAAATATTAGTCCTGTCAATGTTCCGTTTTGGCACCGTTCATCCTTGACCCAAAAGACATAAACATACCAAACGGCAAATGTCAGCTCTCCGCTGTTTCTCAGTGACTGTAGTTGTTCACACGCACCCACAGAGAGCTTTTTTGTCTTTTCCGCATTCTGCTGCAAGCAGGTGCTTCTAGTTTCAGACATGCAGAAACAGAGATGGTGGCAGAAGACATCAAATGCAATACTCTTCTGACTTATGCTTCGCCTCATTGAATTTCACCGAATTAAATATTCGTACAATTGAACTTGTAAACTTTCATTATTTGTATACTATTCACCAAAAAACACATTATCCCCTCCCCAATTATGTATTCTGGGAAGATCATACTAAACATGATACTTTTGTTGGGTGAACAACTACACCAGTGTGCAAATTTCTTCCTTGTCTGTAAAAGGAGCCATGCTGGCAGCAATCCCACAATGCAAGACACACACATCGGTTAGATAATGGATGCAAATGTAACTTCATATTCGGTAGGTCTTCACTGTTAAGTCCTCATGTGGGGTGACATATGGGTTAAAAAAAAAGAAAATCTGAGTGAATTCCAGACACAGGCACAGCCTGAGAAAACAATCCCATCTTCCTGCTTAACTGTCACTTTCAGATGAGCACTGACACACACATCTGGGTATGTGAAGGTATCTGCGTTTATGTGTGATCCTAAGAGGTCAGAGGTCATGCTATGGGTCGCAGAGTGCCATGTTTTCCCCTCCCAACAGGAAGGGAGGTACTGTCCATATGCCGTCTTCACTCACACGCAAACGCATTCTCATGCACGTGGAGTCGTACATGCACGACAACACACAGCGGCTCAGCACTAACGCTGTTTAAGACCGCGGTGTGAAGGCTTGGGAATATGGTGTCATATGAAGACACCTCTACTCAAGTTCTCTCACTTTCCCTCAAATACAAACACTTTTTTTTTTTGAAAGCACACTCACTGACAGTTGGCTCTCGCTTACTGATTAACCCTTTGTGTTTACACTCCGTCTGCCAGTGGAATCCAGACACATGAAGCCAGAACACAGCTGCACAAAGCGGCTGCTTTATAGGGTTTGACTTCTTTTACAGGCTTTACAAAAGCATGCACGCACGTTAAGGAGACAGCATTTTGAATTTATTGCACCTTCAAACAAACCGTTAAAGGATACAACAGAAGGGCAGCTGCTTTCACAGACATGCACATTGCATTTTTATACTTCTTTAGATAAACAAATGTAAATGTGACTGCAGTGCTGACGGAGCTGTTGACGAGGTTTAGTGGTGATAATGGTTATCATCGCTTGATGGGTATTCCTGCAGTGTGGCCAGCTCATGGTTACTTGCCATTAATGTGTACAATGTTTAATGATAACAAGCCAGTATAGGAAAACCCGACAGTGTCACGATGAGTTTTTTCCTCCATGCTTGATTACTTGATGGAACCAAAGTTTGCTTGATTTGTTTCAGTCCAAAACCTTTCCCAGTGACGTTACTGTATCACTAGTTAGCATGCTACCATCTCTGTCAGATGCCTTGCAAAGCACTTTAGAGGTGTTATCTGGTTACAAAAGCAGTGTTTTTAGATTTAGAAGTGTTTATTTCTCGCAAATGTTTAAAAAATTCAGATGAAAGATGTCAGCCATATTAGATTTATACAGAAATATAGGTGTTTCCGAGCATGCGGCATTCTTGAGTTATTTTGTTCAAGTGAGCAGCCAGTTGATGTCACGCTGCCTCTTTACTCTGATTGGCACTCACCATGTCGCATCTCATCTCATCAGCATTTGCATAGAACTGACCAGGGTTGCCAACTCTCACACGTCTGGCATGACACTCACACTTTCAGCATCAATCTCACGCTCTCACACAAACAAGAAATGTAACGCCAAAATAAAAATTTCTCACATTAAGTTTTCTGTTGATGACTAGATTAGAGTAGACCAGACCACAGCACATTGTTTCTTAATGAAAGGAGAGGAGTTTAAGAAGCACACCCGAAACAGCTATTAACATCTGCTCACAAAGTTCTCGCTGCAGTATTCTCTGATTGTTAATTTGCTGAAAAACTGGCACCTGATATGTCAGCTGCGCATGAAGAGTTCAGAGAGAATCTAGCGTAGGTTCGAAGCTTGTTTCTGATTCAACCACTTTTTGGATGACAAGGTAAGCCAACATAATCTATTGTCTAATAAATTTGGGACCATTGTTACCACAGACATAGTCTAATCAGTAAATTGTGTGTTGAGACAGAGGCTACAGAGTTTAACTAGTTGCAAACTAGGTAATTTAAAGGACATGTCATACATTAATGTCCTGGTTAGCATGATTTTATGTCTATCCGTGTACATGCGCTAAAAAAAATGTGCTTACTGATGTAGTTTATAGCTAAATTATTACTGACAGAGAAACCAAAGTGCTTTGAACCACTGAATAAATATGAAGCAATTGTGTTGAAATGGTTCAGTGTTTAGAGCATTTGATACAGTTAAGCATGGCGACATCTACTGGCCAATCTTGCATGGAACAATTAAAGAGGGCACTGTTATGTATGTTAAATAATAAAGGTTCTATGTGCATCTTGAAATTTTTGACTACATTTTCAATTAAAGACATTAGCAATACGAGGTCTGTTAGAAAAGTATCGGACCTTCTTATTTTTTTCAAAAACCTGATGGATTTGAATCACGTGTGCTTGCATGAGCCAACCTTGAACCTTCGTGCGCATGCGTGATTTTTTTCACGCCTGTCGGTTGCGTCATTTGCTTGTAAGCAGCCTTTGTGTGAGGATGGGTGTAGTCTCTCGTTTTTTCTTTGCAAGGAAATGGTGGAACGACTGGAGCAGCACGACTGCATCAAATTTTGCCACAAACTGGGCAATAGCCAGGTGGAAACCATTCAGATGGCTTTCGGTGATGATCCTCTGGGCATCACACAGATTAAGGAGCGGTACAACCGGTATAAAGACGGCCGCACAACGGTGGAGGGCGCGCCGCGCTCCGATCGGCATCAACACGCTGAAACGACCGGATCATTTCCAAAGTGAACACTGTGATGATGTGGGACCTTCGTGTGATTATCCGAGAAATTGCGGAAGAGGTGGACATCAGCACTTTTTCGGCACATTCCACTGTGAAAGAAGATTTTGCCATGAAAAGAGTGGCGGCGAAATTCATTGGCACGAAGCTGATGGCACAGCAACAGCGCCTCCGTGTTGAAGTCTCACAGGACATGTTGTAACATGCCCAGCTCGTCAACCATTCGGAAGATTCAGACGGCTTTCGGTGGCTTTTCAGTCGTGTGACTATCCGAGAAATTGTGGACAAGCTGGACATGTCAGGGCATGTTACAACATGTCCTGTGAGACTTCATCACAGAGGCGCTGTTGCTGCGCCATCAGCTTCGTGCTGATGAATTTCGCACGAATAATCACACGACGGTCCCGCATCACCACAGCGTTCACTTTGGAAATGATCCGGTCATTTCAGCGTGTTGGTGCCGATCGGAGCGCGGCGCGCTCTCCACTGTTGTGCGGACATCTTTAAACCGGTTGTAATGATGTAATGATGAGGTTGTACGGCTCCTTAATCTGTGTGATGCCCAGAGGATCGTCACCGAAAGCCATCTGAATAATCTGAATGGTTTCCACCTGACTATTGCCCAGTTTGTGGCAAAATTTCATGCAGTCGCGCTGCTCCAGTCGTTCCGACATTTCCTTGCAAAGAAAAAATGATGAGAGACTCCACCCATCCTCACACAAAGGCTGCTTGCAAGCGAATGACGCAACCGACAGGTGTGAAAAAAATCATGCATGCGCACGAAAGTTCAAGGTTGGCTCATGCAAGCACACGTGATTCAAATCCATCAGGTTTTTGAAAAAAATAAAAAGGTCCGATACTTTTCTAACAGACCTCGTATACTTGTGTTATATTTGATTGTGCCATAATAAAATATTGATTTGGGGGCTTCAAATGGGTTTTATTTAAAAATAAGATCATTTCAGTGGTGTTAAGCTTGAGTCCTCCTCTCCAATTTTGGAGAAGACTCACACTGCACAGGAGTTGCTGGCATATGAAGATAGATTTTGTCCAGCTTGTAAAGAGTTGGATAAACAGTTGCCTCCCTATCTGTCCTTGCAAATTCACTGCAGAAAATGGTTCTGGGAAGCATTAGCATGGCTAAAACCCTTCAGCTTCAGGGCTCATTTGATCCCCAGCCAATTTTAACATTTTTCTTTATTTGCCTCTCACATGCCTGTAGATGACCTTACTGAAATATTTCAGAAAATGGAAGGAGGATGTAGAGGAGAAAAATCAAGCAGAGTTTCCCTTCTATTATTATTTTTATTAGTAAACGAGAACTCTTTAAAAAAAATTAGGGTTAGGGTAATCAAAAATTTTTGGCGCACGCTATGTGCGCGCAGAGTCTCACTCCAGCCAAAGTCCTAAAGTTGGCAACTCTGACAGACTTCTCGTCTATTTTTGCTGCACCCAGCTGCAGAACAGCGACCGTTGTCTCTTGTTGTTGCAAAATGGCCATTCTGAAAGTATATAAGTTGCACCGCAGTATAAGCTGCATACGAGGTCTGTTAGAAAAGTATCCGACCTTTTTATTTTTTGCAAAAACCATATGGATTTGAATCACGTGTGATTGCATCAGCCAAGCTTGAACCTTCGTGCGCAGGCGTGACTTTTTTCACGCCTGTCGGTTGCGTCATTCGCCTGTGAGCACGCTTTGTGGGAGGAGTGGTCCAGCCCCCTCGGCGGATTTTCATTGTCAGGAAAATGGCTGAGCGACTGCCGCTTTGCTGCATCAAAATTTTTTCAGAAACTGTGAGAGACAGCCAGGTGGAAACCATTTGGAAAATTCAGATGGCTTTCGGTGAAGATCTTATGGGCATCATACAGATTAAGGAGCATTACAACCGGATTAAAGACGGCCCACAGCGGCTGAGGGCGCCCCGCTTCAAGCGGCCATCGACAGGCTGAAACAACCAGATTATTTCCAAAGTGAAGGCTGTGTTGATCCGGGACATCGTCTGACTACCAGAGAAATGGCAAGACAGGTGGACATAGTACTTTTTCGGCACATTACACTGTTACAGGAGATTTTGTAATGAAAGACGTGTGGCGGAATTTGCGCGTCAGGATGGAGCCGTGAAATGGCGCAGAACAAAAAGCACCTCCGTGTTGGAAGTCTCACGGGACATGCCCAGCTCTTCCACCATTCAGAAGATTCAGACGTCTTTGGGTGGCTTTTCAGTCGAGTGAGTATCCGAGAAATTGTCGAAGAGCTGGGCATGCCAAAACATGTCCTGTGAGACCAACACGGAGGTGCTTTCGTTCCGCGCCATTAGCGGCTCTGTGGCAAATTCCTCCGCTCCTGTTTTCATGACAAAATCTCCTTTAACAGTGGAATGTGCCGGAAAAGTGCTATGTCCACCTTTTCTGCCATTTCTCTGGTAGTCAGATGACGTCCCGGATCAACACAGCATTCAGTTTGGAAATGATCTGGTCGTTTCAGCCTATCGATCGCCGCTCGGAGCGCGGCGCGCCCTCCGCCATTATGCACCATCTTTAAAACCGGCTGTAACACTCCATTAATCAAATCAAATCAATTTCACAACAAACAGTTGCCCCAAGGCGCTTTATATTGTAAGGCACAAGCCTACATAATTACAGAAAAACCCCAACGGTCAAAATGACCCCCTATGAGCAAGCACTTGGACAACAGTGGGAAGGAAAAACTCCCTTTTTAACAGGAAGAAACCTCCAGCAGAACCAGGATCAGGGAGGGCAGTCTTCTGCTGGGACTGGTTGGGGCTGAGGGGAGAGAATCAGGAAAAAGACATGCTGGGAAGAGAGCAGAGATCAATCACTAATGATTAATGCAGAATGGTGCATACAGAGCAAAAAGAGGTGAATAAAAAGAAACACTGGGTGGCATTATGGGAAACCCCCCAGCAGTCTAAGTCTATAGCAGCATAACTAAGGGATGGTTCAGGGTCCACCTGATCCAGCCCTAACTATAAGCTTTTTCAAAAAGGAAAGTTTTCAGCTTAATCTTAAAAGTAGAGAGGGTGTCTGTCTCCCTAATCCGAATTGGGAGCTGGTTCCACAGGAGAGGAGCCTGAAAGCTGAAGGCTCTGCCTCCATTCTACTCTTAAAAACCCTAGGAACTAAAGTAAGCCTGCAGTCTGAGAGCGAAGCGCTCTATGGGGTGTATGTCCTATGATGTCCCCTAAGATAAGATGGGACCTGATTGTTTCAAAACCTTATAAGTAAGACGAAGACTTTTAAATTCTATTCTGGAATTACAGGGAGCTAATGAAGAGAGGCCAATATGGGTGAAATATGTCTCTCCTTCTAGTCCCTGTCAGCAATCTAGCTGCAGCATTTTGAATTAACTGAAGGCTTTTACAGGGAACTTTAGGAACAACTGATAATAATGAATTACGTAGTACAGCCTAGAAGAAATACTGTAAATGCATGAATTAGCTTTTCAGCACTCACTCTGAGACAAGACCCTTTCTACTTTTGGAGGATACTGCACAAATGCAAAAAGCAGTCCTACATATTTGCTAATATGCGCATTGAAGGACATATCTGATCAAAATGACTCCAAGATTTCTCACAGTATTACTGGAGGTCAGGGTAATGCCATCCAGAGTAAGGATCTGGTTAGGACACATGTTTTCTAAGATTTGTGGGGCCAAGTACAATAACTTCAGTTTTATCTGAATTTAAAAGCAGGAAATTAGAGGTCATCCATGTCTTATGTCTGAAAGACATTCCTGCAGTTTAACTAATTGGTGTGTGTCCTCTGGCTTCATGGATAGATAAAGCTGGGTATCATCTGCGTAACAATGAAAATTTAAGCAATGCTTTCTACATAATAACTGCCTAAGGGAAGCATGTATAAAGTGAATAAAATTGGTCCTAGCACAGAACCTTGTGGAACTCCAATATTAACCTTAGTCTGTGAAGAAGACTCCCCATTTACATGAACAAATTGTAATCTATTAGATAAATATGATTCAAACCACTGCAGCGCAGTGCCTTTAATACCTATGGCATGCTGTAATCTCTGTAATAAAATTTTATGGTCAACAGTATCAAAAGCTGCACTGAGGTCTAACAGGACAAGCACAGAGATGGGTCCACTGTCTGAGGCCATAAGAAGAAAATTTGTAACCTTCACTAATGCTGTTTCTGTACTATGATGAATTCTGAAACCTGACTGAAACTCTTCAAATAGACCATTCCTCTGCAGATGATCAGTTAGCTGTTTTACAACTACCCTTTCAAGAATTTTTGAGAGAAAAGGAAGGTTGGAGATTGGCCTATAACAGGGGTAGGCAACCTGTTCCAGAAAGAGCCATGAGGGTGCAGGTTTTCTTTGCAGCCACTGACTCCACCAGGTGATTTTACTGATTAATATCACTTTGAGCAGATGGAATCAGTTAATCAGTGAAATCACCTGGTGGAGTCAGTGGCTGCAAAGAAAACCTGCACCCTCATGGCTCTTTCTGGAACAGGTTGCCTACCCCTGGCCTATAATTAGCTAAGATAGCTGGGTCAAGTGATGGCTTTTTAAGTAATGGTTTAATTACTGCCACCTTAAAAGCCTCTGGTACATAGCCAACTAATAAAGATAGATTGATCATATTTAAGATCGAAGCATTAACTAATGGTATGGCTTCCTTGAGCAGCCTGGTAGGAATGGGGTCTAATAGACATGTTGATGGTTTGGAGGAAGTAACTAATGAAAATAACTCAGACAGAACAATCGGAGAGAAAGAGTCTAGCCAAATACCAGCATTACTGAAGGCAGCCGAACAGAAAGATATGTCTTTGGGATTGTTATGAATAATTTTTTCTCTAACAGTTAAAAATTTATTTGCAAAGAAAGTCATGAAGTCATTACTAGTTAAAGTTAAAGGAATACTCGGCTCAATAGAACTCTGACTCTTTGTCAGTCTGGCTACAGTGCTGAAAAGAAACCTGGGGTTGTTCTTATTTTCTTCAATTAGTGATGAATAGTAAGATGTCCTAGCTTTACGGAGGGCTTTTTTATAGAGCAACAGACTCTTTTTCCAGGCTAAATGAAGATCTTCTAAATTAGTGAGACGCCATTTCCTCTCAAGCTTACGGGTTATCTGCTTTAAGCTGCGAGTTTGTGGGTTATACCAGGGAGTCAAGCATTTCTGATTTAAGGCTCTCTTTTTCAGAGGAGCTACAGCATCCAAAGTTGTGCTCAATGAGGATGTAAAGCTATTGACGAGATAATCTATCTCACTCACAGAGTTTAGGTAGCTACTCTGCACTGTGTTGGTATATGGCATTGAAGAACATAAAGAAGGACTCATATCCTTAACCTAGTTACAGCGTTACAGCGCCTTTCAGAAAGACTTCTACTGTAATGAAACTTATTCCCCACTGCTGGGTAGTCCATTAAAGTAAATGTAAATGTTATAAGAAATGAATCCAGACAACAGGGGGTTTTCAGGGAATACTGTTAAGTCTTCAATTGTATGCCATATGTCAGAAAAAGATCTAAAGTGCGGTTTAAAATGGTGGGTGGGTCTCATTTACATTTGAGTGAAGCCAACTGAATCTAATAATAGATTAAATGCAGTGTTGAGGCTGTAATTTCTCAGCATCTATGTGATGTTAAAATCACCCACTATAATATCTTATCTGAGCTAAGCACTAAGTCAGACAAATGGTCTGAAATTCACACGAGAAACTCACAGTAACGACCAGGTGGAGATAGATAATAACAAATAAAATGTTTTTTTGAGACTTCCAATTTGGATGGACAAGACTAAGAGTCCAGCTTTCAAATGAAGGGTCTGGTTAGGTTTAAAACTCCCAGCTTTTGTTGGCTTCTGGTTTATTCTCTCTACAAGAGTCAAGACAGAAGTCAGACTACCAGAGCAAGAATTTTAGCTGAGTAAGCTTCTGTGATTTGAAGCGAAACGTCCTCACGTCAAGCAACCCAGTCCGTCGAAGATTCAAGCTTCTCTACTATGGAAACCAACTGGACAACTGAGAGCCTACCACAGAAACTTTCAAATGAATTAAAGCTCTGTATGGTCTTAATTATAAGCTGGAGTGGAAGATGCTGCTAATCCTCCTCCTCGACCCGTGCTTCGAGCATTCTGACAGTTAGTGTGACTCGGGGGTGTTGACTATTTAACTAACATATCATCGTGCTGTAACCAGGTCAATATGTTGATCAATTATTATTACTGGTCTAGAGCAGGCGCTGTCTCTACGGGGATGGGGTATTGGGGGGATGGCAGGGGGAGAGAAGGTGCAGAGGGTGTGTAAGACTACAACTCTGTTTTCCTGGTCCCCAACCCTGGATAGTCACGATTGGAGGGTTTAATAAAATGGCAGATTTCTAGAGATGAGAGTGCTCCATCCAAAGTGGGATGGATGCGTCTCTCCTAACACGACCAGGTTTTCCCCAGAAACTTTGCCAATTATCTATGAAGCCCACCTCATTTTTTTGGACACCACTCAGGAAGCCAGCAATTCAAGGAGAACATGCGGCTAAACATGTCACTCCTGGTCCAACTGGGGAGGGGCCCAGAGAAAACTACAGAGTCCGACATTGTTTTTTGCAAAGTTACACACCGATTCAATATGTAATTTTAGTGACCTCCGATTGGCGTCACCGGGTGTCATTACTGCCGACGTGGAATTACAATCTTACCAAATTTACGCTAGCCTTAGCCAGCAGTTTACAAATTTCCTTCAGTGTCGCCTGCTCTGGCCCCGGAAGACATTTGACTATGGTTGCTGGTTTTGTCGCTAACTTCACATTTCTCAAAACAGAGTTGCCAATAACCAGAGTTGATCCTCGGCGGGTGTGTCGCCAAGTGGGGAAAAACGGTTAGAGATGTGAAACGGGTTGGTGGTGTTACAGGGGGATTCTGTTTAGAATACTTGCTTCTTCCTCACAGTCACCCAGCCGGCTGCTTTCCCGGCTGCTCGGGATCTGCTGGGGGACAGCTACGGCGGGCTAAGTTACCTTGGTCCACACCAACTACAGGGGCCTGGCTAGCTGTAGGATTTTCCAAGGTGCAGAGCCGGAGTCTGCAATTCGCCCAGGCCAGGCTGGATGAGCTACACTTATTACAAGTACCGTTACTGCCTAAGGATGGCCGAGGAATAACTAAGCATTTCACACCCAGCACAGAAAAGTGGGGGAGAGACAGGAGAAGCCGCCATGCTAAATCGGCTAAGAGCTAATAGCTGCTCTAAGCTAGCGGATTCCTAAAAACACACAAAGTGAATAATGTGTGACTAATTTAGAGGTGATTCAGCAGAGAGAGTGCTTTAATTAAGGCATGTGAAGATTACACTGTGAAATAAATCGTTATCTAGATCAATCTAACTACGCAGATTAAACAGCTAACAGATACAGCAAAGCAAAACTTAATCTGTGTGATACCCATAAAATCGTCCCTGAAAGCCATCTGAATTTCCAAATGGTGACCACCTGGCGTTCTCTCAGAGTTTCTGGAAAAATTTGATGCAGCGCTGCTCCAGCCGTTCAGACATTTTCCTCACAATGAAAATCCGACGAGGGGGGTGGACCACTCCTCACTCAAAGCCTGCTCACAGGTGAATGACGCAACCGACAGGCGTGAAAAAACTCACGCATGCGTACGAAGGTTCAAGCTTGGCTGATGCAATCACACGTGATTCAAATCCATAAGGTTATTGCAAAAAAATAAAAAGGTCAGATACTTTTCTAACAGACCTCGTATATAATGCACCTGGAAAGTATTCACAGCACTTAACTTTTGTCCACCATTTTGTTATATTACAGCTAGGGATGCACCAAAAACACTTTTTTCCAGACTGATTACAAGTACGAGTACATACATTTTGATATTCGTTGATACAAAGTACCGACACGAATACTTAATGATACAATTTTATGATGACCTTGAAAACATGTTTTTATTCATCAGTTGGTCCACAAAGTATTTGTGCTCAGGGCATCTAAATCAAAGATAGACTTTTCATAAAGTCAAAATATGTAAATGGTCATAATCGGAAATATTCTGTCATGGTAATCCACACGTGGACTTCTGTATGTAAACATCTTTGTGAAGGGAAATCAAGTTGAAAACTGACCAGTGACAGTCGTGGTGATGCAGTTCTGCAAAACCACGTTTGATGCTGACTACAATACAATGAACCCTTTCATCATCACAGATCTGTAGGTTCTAGGATCTAGGGTGCACCTCCAACACAGTCTTCACCCCTGGTACATCAGAGGTACAAAGCAGGGTCACTACTCACCACAAGATAACGATCAAGCTCTCAAAACTGACCACAAATAGAGATCAAGATACTGCATATAATAAATGTCTATATACTGCAGCCGAAATTAATAATGTACTTAACTTACTTTGATTGGTTCCATGGATTTATAATATACGAGGTCTGTTAGAAAACTATCCAACCTTTTTATTTTTTAAAAAAACTATATGGATTTGAATCATGTGCGTTTGCATCAGCCAAGGTTGAACTTTCGTGCGCATGCGTGAGTTTTTTCACGCCTGTCGGTTGCGTCATTCACCTGTGGGCAGGCTTTGTGTGAGCACTGGTCCAGCCCCCTTGTCGGATTTTCATTGTCAGGCTGAGCGATTGGAGCAGTGCTGAATCAAATTTTTCCAGAAACTGTGAGAGACAGCCAGGTGGAAACCATTCGGAAGATTCAGACGGCTTTCGGTGAAGATACTCGGGGCGTCATACAGATTAAGGATCATTACAACCGGATTAAAGACAGCAGGGCGCGCCGCGCTCCGAGCGGCCATTGACAGGCTGAAACAACCAGATCATTTCCAAAGTGAATGCTGTGTTGATCCGGGACGTTGTCTGACTACCAGAGAAATTGTGGAAGAGGTGTACATCATCACTTTTGCGGCACATTCCACTGTTACAGGAGATTTTGTAATGAAAGACGTGCAGAGGAATTCACGCGTCGGGATGGAGCCGCTAATGGCGCACAACAAAAAGCACGTCCGTGTTGGAAACCATTCGGAAGATTCAGACGGCTTTCGGTGGCTTTTCAGTCGAGTGAGTATCCGAGAAATTGTGTAACAGCTGGGCATGTCACAACTTGTCGTTGGGCATGTCACAACTTGTCCTGTGAGACTTCCAACAGGGACGTGCTTTTTGTTGTGTGCCATTGCAGTTCCGTGCCGACGCGGGAATTCCTCCGCACGTCTTTCATTACAAAATTTCCTGTAACAGTGGAATGTGCCGCAAAAGTGCTGATGTACACCTCCACAATTTCTCTGGTAGTCAGATGACATCCCGGATCAACACAGCCTTCACTTTGGAAATGATCTAGTCGTTTCAGCCTGTCGATGGCCGCTCGGAGCCCTCTTTTCTGACAGACCTCGTACAAATGTTTTCAAATTTTGTAAAGATCTCTACAGGAGTAAGCTGTTTCAGTATTTTGTAATGTAAACAAAACAAGACTCATCCAGCTCAATATCCTAATAATTATTCAATACTAGCCTTAATAATCTCTTAAACCTCAAACATAATGTGCAATATAGTACAGCTGCATGAAGGAATTTGTAAAATGTAATAAGTATGAAAATTGGTGGCAGTCATACTGTCCTGACAAAATTAAGAACAAATTTTGCATGTTTCTAATATAAAGTACACATTAATTAAAAAATTGTCTAAGTTTTCTAATGTGATGTATTCATACAAATGAGTATTTCAAATACTCCAGACAGACTTTTTCTGTGATTTTAGGTTTCATAGAAGCTTATACAGAATTGAGTGATTCCATATTTTTTTCCCTCTGCTTGGTCTAAAAAAGTAACCGTTACTGACTGCCACAATTTTTTTTCTTGATTTCTTATAGTGTTTCTTAAAGCCAGGAAGTTGCCATTTGAAATGACTTTAGTTTTGTGTCATGTCTGTGATCTGCTTTTTTTCTACAAAATTAAACATCTGAATGAACATCCTCCGAGGCCGGTGATTCCATAATTTTTGCCAGGGGTTGTATAATGACTTTTATTTTTTTGGTGGCCATAGCGGCCACCGTGTTGAATTACCATTCATTATACTTAAATGAGATTGCCATATTTGAATTCATCACCCCCAAATCACCATATATTGTAAACATTGTAAGCTTTTGGTGAGTATAAATGTTTATATCCTATGATATATGGTACACGTGGACAAAAAATAGTCTCAGAGAGGGCGTCATATAACCTTCCACAGATTTGCACCACTTTTGACAACTACAGACACCAGACTGGTTATATATGACGGTCAGGGGAAATACATGGTGGCACTGGAATTTTTCTGGGAGCTGGGGTACACCTACTCGCTTTTCTAGGCCTCTTTTCCAGAACAGGGCTTGTACTATTGGAAATAACAAGTACAACATTTCCGGAGAGGACTGTTTTTGACTAAATAATTGTTGTGTAAATTATACAAAGATTAGTCCAAGCTAGAGTCCCTTTATACACAGAGTAGCGACATGAGCTAAAATAAATAAATAAAAAAGAATGGTCACGTGACTCATGGTGCCATCTTGGGGCCAAATTTGCATTCGCTGTTAACCTATCTGTGTGTATAATGAGTTTATTTAGTCACTGAAAATGCCGGGTTGTTGTGCATTCGGGTGCGCAAATAGACATAACAAGGGGTTCAAAATGTATAGATTCCCTTCAGATCCCAACAGATGAAAACTTTGGGAAGGTAAAGTCAGCCGTGTCAGATGGAAGCTGACTTCCTCTTCAAAGCTTTGTGAGGTAGGTAAATTTAACTGATTAAAAAAATACTGAAAATAGAAAAGGTTAATTTACTGTGTGCTTCTACCAATAATAGCCTGTCTGTATGTGTGCGTGTGTCTTAATGTGTTATGGTTGTATGTATGAGTATATTGCCTCACTGAAAACTCATTAAATTTACTTTTTTAAAGAAAAACAAAAGTGTATTTTTAAAGCCCCTCCTGTCCAGTAAATCAAAGCAGTTAAATCATTTTAAGTTACATGTAGTATGTTCAAATTCTCTCCAAGCATCATGAGATAACCCAAATTATTACTGCTACTATCATGATTAATTACGAGTATTCACAATCATCAGTCTGCTCACTAGTTATTTGCTGCTCAGTTTTCAAACCAATATTTCTTTGCAAGCAATCTGATATTGGAGTTTATACTCAGACCTACCTCTCCATACAATTTCAATAAACAAACCAAAAAACAAACAATCCCCACCCCAAGAAAAAAAATCATTCAAAGTACTCCCTATCTTGTTCCGTGTTCATGCAGTGACATTATACATACATAGCTATAGTATATAACTATGTATGTATACAACTGCTATTGTGTTTCTGCATTCTCAAATAGTGATGGATGATAAGCATGTCCAGAGAGGACATTTTTGACAGACTGAGAGTTACACCCTAATATTTAAGACATTTGAGTGAATTAGGCACACACCCTTTTGTGGCATCATAGATTGTGATTACCTCTTTCAAACTAAAGATTATTATTCACATAACACTGATGCTTGAGTGTGAAATGCACTCTGTTTCGAGAGAGGTCATTTTATTTTTGAATGCCTGTTTGAAGTCGTTTCCCCACTGGGCAGTGATCCTGGGAGTTAGATTGTTATACAGAAGGCTTTGATAGGGAAATTAGTCCATTTAGTGGTTACCTACTAAATAAATAATAGTTCTGGCAGCCCATCAAAATTCGACATCATGGAAATGACAGAAATATTTTGATAAAAACTGGTATAATTAGAGTTCTGCTTGTAAACTAATGGGGATATCAAACCAAATGGCCATTGCTGCTGATAGACCAGTAGTAGTTATCCATGTATAGCAAACTAAACTTTTTTTTGGTCATTTCCACCATCTGTTCTAGGTAACTGGACTGGTTATGCTACGTTTACACATGACGACGACAAGTCACGAATACCACGAAGTACACATTCTTGGCCGCTGATCACGAATGTGATTATTCGGGGCAGAGGCATCAGGTGTCCTCAGGAACTGTTGCAACCTGTTACCACACATTATGATTAATGGCACATGTTGCCGGAAAATTATCAGGAACCATTACGCACGGTCAAGAATAGTGTTCCGCGTTGTTAATCGCTATCGCGCGCTATTGCGCGTAACAGCGCATCGTTAAGTTCTGTCACGTTGTGAACGAGGTGAATTGTCTCCACACACACTCCCATATTCATCCAACCGAATTCAGATCGCTCCAGTCTTTAAGAACTTTGTGACTGCATGCGTAGTTGGCCTCTGTGCCATGGAGTGGCGCACAGAGGAGGAGACAGACAGAGCCAGATGTGTGGCTTCATGCGGCTCTGGTCTGGCGCATTTCCCCAAACATCAGGCACATGCAGCAGGTGGAACACCTGCAGGAGCGCGCTGAAGAGCACTGAAATTTGACTTTTAGCCGACTTGATGTCAGCAATCAAACAATGTTGTGCAGCGCAGGGTTTAATTGTGCGCGCGCTTCTTCCTCCGCCGAACTGGAGGAGGTGCAGAGATGTCTGGCTGCACGTGAGTCTCCTCTCACTCCTCTGGTTCAGACTCGTTCTCCCGTTCATCGGTTACAGCAGGTGGAACACCTGCAGGAGAGTCCTGAGGAGCTTCAGCAGGAACTGTGTACAGACACTTGGAGCCGAGTTTAATTGTGCGCACGTGACAGAAAACTGATTCGTCGTGGCGCGCAGTGAAATGTGACGCCGCGTTACAAGTCGGGTCAAAACTTGACAGTTTCCGTGTCACTTCGTAATAACGCGTGACAGTTTGGGCTCCAAGAACCATCACAGGAACCACTACGAACGTTGTCACGTTCTGTTAAGGATCACTACTCATCAAGATGGATCAATACGCTCAGTTGCGACCTCCACGACGTGAGACAAAATGAGGGTGGTGTGTGAGATTCGTGGAAGATTTTTTGACAGGCAAAAACATGCTCCACGAATATCAATAATATCACGCACCAACACGCGCTATTAAGAAACCTATTCAGATGCGTTAAGTCACATTAAGAATGTCAGGAATGTGTCACGAATGACAGAAAAATGACATTCGTAACGCGTCTTGGTTATGTGTAAACGCACCTTTAGGCTGGACACAAATGCAAGACTCACAACAAGCTCTGTAAGTAAAAGCAGTTTACTGAAGCAGTAAACGGGGTCCAGTACACAGTGAGGCAGTCCAACAAGAGTAACAAAACCAAATACATCAGGCAAAAAACGTGGTCGATACAGGCAGGTAATCATAACACATGTAAGGCAAGCAGCTCGAGAATACAAAAACAGAGCGGGAGAGGAGGCACATCAATCTGACGAAGGAGCAAGCCAAAATGAGGAGCTTATATACACCCAGGGGATGAGGTGCAGATTAAAAGCAGGTGTGCTTGGAACGCTCCAGAAAGAGGGTGTGGCCAGAGAGAGGGAAACACCCACCACCAAGAGCCAGCAGAGACAGACAAGAGAGAAAGGGACAGACAGACCCAAGCAGGAAAAACCCCAGCAAGAGACTAAACAAAACAGAAAGTAACTGAACAAACAAATCAAAGCAAAGAAATAAAAGCAGACAGAACACAAATCCTGACAGTCATTAAACCAACTTTATCTTTAAAATCATTTATGCACCCTGACTGTAAAACAGCCCATATTATACATACTGTGTGTGTGTGTGTGTGTATATATATATATATATATATATATATATATATATACATGGTGTGTCCATAAAGTAACGGTCCTTTTTATTTTTTTTTTTAAACTATATGGATTTCATTCATATGTTTTTACATCAGACATGCTTGAACCCTCGTGCGCATGCGTGAGCTTTTCCACGCCTGTCAGTGACGTCATTCTCCTGTGAGCACGCCTTGGGAAGGAGTGGTCCTGCCCCCTCGTCGGATTTTCATTGTGGACATGCCTATCTTGGCTTTCAGTGCTTACCAGTCGAGTGAGTATAAGAGAACTTGTGGAGAGCTGGACATGTCCAAACTTGTCCTCTAACACTCCGAAATGGAGGTCTTCCTTTGTCTCGCTTCATCAGCGAATTGGTCGTGACAAGCGAAGCCTCCACACGGCTTTCCATGACAAAATCTCTTGTTAAAAGTGAAATCTACCAGAAAATAGCTGATGTCCAGCTCTTGTGTAGTTAAAGTCCTTATTCTCTGTGAAGCCCGTAAAATTTTCACCAAAAGCCAGATAACCTTTTCAAATGGTTTCCAGGTGCCAGTCTCTAACAGCTTCTGAAAAAATTCTGATGGAAAAAAAGTCCTTTTCATTCCGCCATTTCCAAACAATGAAAATCCGACGAGGGGGCGGGACCACTCCTTCCCAAGGCGTGCTCACAGGAGAATGACGTCACCGACAGGCGTGGAAAAACTCACGCATGCGCACGAGGGTTCAAGCATGTCTGACGTAAAAACATATGAATGAAATCCATATAGTTTTTAAAAAAACATAAAAAGGACCGTTACTTTATGGACACACCACGTATATATATATATATATATATATATATATGCTTTGCACTGGGATACCAATTAACTGCAAATTATAAAGAAGGTAATGCTCATACTGCCGAGAGTATTATAGCACTGCATTTTATTTTAAATATTACTCCTAAGGAAGAAAACAATTTTGCTTTCTTGTTCTTGCAATACTGAAAATCAGTTCAACTGAGAATTGCTCTTGAGAAATAATTAAATGCATCATAAAATCTCACAAGACAAATTTTAATAATAATAAAATAGACAAGCTTTTATCACCAAGCCTGCTGATACAGGGATGAAGCTGGACTGTTTGACACGGGCAGACATGAGAAAAAAAGAAAGAAAGAAAAACAACATTCTTTGCATTGAAGAACACGTGAATTTAATAACTGTACCACATTTTAAAAATAAATGTGACTTATAGACTGGTGAAACTTGTATTTTTTTCCTCTCTGTGACATTTTTTCATAAATACAATATTCTAGAATCTAGTCCAACTTATAGACATGCTTTTCCTTTTGTTTGTAAAATATTAAAATGCTGTGGAGGAACACTGAGCTGCATCATGTTGTGCAGGACAGTCACCATATACATTTTATAAAATAGTCCAGTAGTCTAACTAAAGCTGGAGAAACAATGTGATACTATACAATTTGTCATGTGTTGTGTGTGTGCATGGGGGGGTGCTCTGACAGATACAGGCAAAAAGTACTTCACTTTATTCCTTTTGAGCATATAAATTGTGGCATTGGATGTTATTTTATGCTGTGCTGAAAGACACCAACTGAGGATCATCTGGTTTCTCTAAGCAGGTAGAACAGGAAAAGATGACAAAGTACGTTGCAGCAACATTAACGAAAGACTGCAAAAAGACAACCGATATGAAGATGCTGCCTCCATCTGGGCGCAAAGTGCAAGAATTTTTTTTTTCTCTCCCCGAATGCAACACTTGTCATTTTACATGCAAAGAAAACACACAATAACAGCAATAAAGCATAAAAATGTTATTTTGAAGAGAACAATATTAAATAGGTACAAACTAATTTATTGCGTGCAGTTAAAATTCATGCTGCAGTGAAAACCTGTCTGTGGATGAAGTTATGCAATTTTGCACTAGATTTCATGATCACATTTCTGTTAAGCCCAGTTCTCTTGCTCCATAGGTGAGTTTCAACTTTATCTAAATTCTAGGTCTGTTAGTGAAGCTTAGGGCTAGCGGCTGGTGATCACCTTTGGATTTCTCTGCTTTCCTGTTGATTTACTGCTGAATTATACCTTAGGTGTAGTTTTTGTGGCCTACCAATTTTGCCCTTTTTCTCTCTGTCCAAGGCACGGATAATGGGACGGCTACTGAAGACAGGGTGCTGGACTGGCCATGAGATGCCACGGGAATGGACATTGCCGTGGAAACAGACCCACTGACGGCATGAGGAATTCTGAATGGCCCCTGCCTGTGGCATAACCACCTGCGCAGACTTCTCATGAAATAGATATTCTTTTATTATATCATGTTGTTTGATTTCCTGTTTTGTTTCTTCACCTGTGTAAAGCTTGTAAAATACTACAATGTTCCTAAGCAGTTGGTCACCCCTCTCAGTCTGGTCTGCTTAAAGTTTCTTCCTCAATATCATCAGAGGGAGTTTTTCCTTACCACTGTCGCCTGTGTGCTTATTCTAGGAGTTGGTAAGGTTAGACCTTGCTTGTGTGAAGCACCTTGAGGTAGCTTTTGTTGTGTGGGCCGCTGAAGAGGAGGTACTGCTGGCCCACCACCACCAGAGGGCGCCCTGCCTGGAGTGCGGGCTCCAGGCACCAGAGGGCGCCGCCGCCTCACGGGAGCAGCCTCGGTGACAGCTGTCACCCATCACCTGAGACAGCTGACTGCAATCATCAGTGGGGTATATCAGCAGGACGGCATCTCCACCTCATTGCCGAGATATCGTTCTACCTGGAAGGTAATATTCTCAGCTGACTGCTTGACAGTAACCTTTTGTGACTTTTGTGAGTGATAACAGACCTTTTTTCCAACGAGAGGTGGAGGTAGCTTTCCTGCCGTGTGGATTACTGGGTGCAAACGCGCCCACCTTTAATTGTGTTTTTGTTCCTCGCCAGCAGTACCAGGTCCGACACGCGGAGGCAGTGGCCACCTGGGAGTTCGGGACTTGGCGGCTCCAGTATACCCGGGGTCCTGTGGCGGAGGAAGCCGTGTGGTACCGGTCTTACCTTGGAGAGGCGTCTCCTATCTTCGAGCCTGCCCACACGACACTTTTGTAAATTGACTGTTGTCCATTTCTGTGATTGGTTGTATTCGTTGTGCACATTCACAACAGTAAAGCGTTGTTATTTGACTTACTCCATTGTCCGTTCATTTGCGCCCCCTGTTGTGGGTCCGTGTTCCTACACTTTCCCAACAGGATATCTCGGCCAGCGTCATGGATCCCGAGGGGCGTCAACCGGCTGTTGAACGGCCAATGGAAGAACAAAGCGCACAGGCGTCCGCAGGAGGGGTAATCGGTGAGTTGCAGCGGATCCTCACCACTTTCACGACTCGGTTAGAATCGATGGCCGAGCAGAACGCCCTCCTGAACCGCAGGGTGGAGGCTCTCGCCGCGCAGGTGGAAGCGCGCCCTCCGGGCGCCGCTGCGGCTCTCCCTCCCGTAGACCCTGTGCGTGATAGCGACGTTCCACTGGTTGTCCAACGACCCCCCCCACCATCCTCTGAAGCATACATAAGCCCCCCAGAGCCGTACGGAGGCTGTGTGGAGACGTGCGCGGATTTCCTTATGCAGTGTTCGCTCGTCTTCGCACAGCGTCCCGTCATGTACGCGACCGACGCTAGCAAGGTAGCTTATGTGATAAATCTGCTTCGTGGTGAGGCACGCGCTTGGGCTACAGCGCTCTGGGAGCAAAAGTCACGGCTCCTTCAGACATACGATGGGTTTGTGAGGGAGCTCAGAACAGTGTTCGATTACCCTAATAGAGGAGAGACCGCTTCAGCCGTTCTGCTGTCAATGAGACAGGGGCGCCGGAGCGCAGCTGCCTATGCAGTCGACTTCCGCATCGCGGCTGCGAGGTCCGGCTGGAATAACACTGCCCTCCGCGCCGCCTTCGTAAACGGACTGTCATTGGTCCTCAAGGAGCACCTGGTGGCTAAGGACGAACCGCGGGATTTGGATGGGCTTATCGATCTTGTCATACGATTAGACAATCGGTTAAATGAGCGCCGTCGGGAACGAGACGAAGGGCGTGGCCAGGCACGCGTCGTCCCTCTCCCTTCCGGTTCCGACCGCGTTCCGCCCTCCCCACGCTCCACGGCCCCTGCGCTCCGTGCGATCACAGCTCCCCCTGCTGACGAAGCTATGGACACGAGTAGGGCAACATTTAGGGCACCGGTCACACAAAGGAGGCTGGCCCGCGGAGCGTGTTTTGTTTGTGGCTCGATTGAGCATCAGGTACGAGACTGCCCCGAATGGTTAAACACCAACGCCCGCCCCTAGACACTGGGCTAGGGGGGGGCCGAGACGTTCACGTGGGACACACCCACATCGCCACACGACTCCCAGTTACAATCCTTTATGAGGATTTAACCCTGAAGGCCCCAGCACTGGTGGACACGGGCTCAGAAGGGAATTTGCTTGATAGCAAATGGGCCAGGGAGATAGGGTTCCCTCTGGTGGCGCTTACCTCGCCTGTGCAGGTACGGGCACTAGATGGCTCCCTACTCCCTCCAATCACCCACAAGACACCACCAGTAACTCTGGTGGTGTCGGGGAATCACCGGGAGGAGATAGAGTTTTTTGTAACTCCGGCCACCTCCCGTGTGATTTTAGGTTTTCCCTGGATGTTGAAGCATAATCCCCGGATCGATTGGCCGTCCGGGGTAGTGGTCCAGTGGAGCGAGACCTGCCATCGGGTATGTTTAGGTTCCTCGGTTCCTCCCGGTTCCCAGGCCAGGGAGGAGGTCAGAGCCCCGCCCAATCTAGGGACGGTGTCGGTGCAGTACCATGACCTTGCGGAGGTGTTCAGCAAGGATCTGGCACTCACCCTTCCCCCGCACCGCCCGTATGATTGTGCCATTGATTTGGTTCCAGGCGTTGAGTTCCCGTCCAGCAGGCTGTACAACCTCTCACGACCTGAACGCGAATCAATGGAGACCTACATCCGGGACTCTTTGGCTGCCGGGTTGATCCGGAATTCCACCTCCCCGATGGGTGCGGGTTTCTTTTTTGTGGGGAAAAAGGATGGCGGATTACGTCCATGCATTGATTACAGGGGGCTGAACGAAATCACGGTTCGTAACCGATACCCCTTACCCTTGTTGGATTCGGTGTTCACGCCCCTGCATGGAGCCAAGATATTCACCAAGCTTGATCTTAGGAATGCGTATCACCTGGTTCGGATCCGGAAGGGAGACGAGTGGAAGACGGCATTTAACACCCCGTTAGGTCATTTTGAGTACCTGGTCATGCCGTTCGGTCTTACAAATGCTCCCGCGACGTTCCAAGCATTGGTTAATGATGTCTTGCGGGACTTCCTGCACCGATTCGTCTTCGTATATTTAGACGACATACTCATCTTTTCTCCGGATCCTGAGACCCATGTCCGACATGTACGTCAGGTCCTGCAGCGGTTATTGGAGAACCGGCTGTTTGTTAAGGGCGAGAAGTGTGAGTTTCACCGCACCTCTTTGTCCTTCCTGGGGTTCATCATCTCCCCCGACTCCGTCGCTCCTGATCCGGCCAAGGTTGCAGCGGTGAGAGACTGGCCCCAACCCACAAGCCGTAGGAAGCTGCAACAGTTCCTCGGCTTTGCGAATTTCTACAGGAGGTTCATTAAGGGCTACAGCCAGGTTGCTAGCCCCCTGACAGCCCTGACCTCACCAAAAGTCCCCTTCACCTGGTCGGATCGTTGCGATGCCGCGTTCAAGGAGTTGAAACGGCGCTTCTCGTCTGCACCCGTTCTGGTGCAGCCCGATCCTAGCCGCCAGTTAGTGGTTGAAGTGGACGCCTCGGACTCAGGGATAGGAGCTGTGCTGTCCCAGAGTGGGAAGACCGATAAGGTCCTTCATCCGTGTGCCTATTTTTCCCGCAGGTTGACCCCGGCTGAACGGAACTATCACGTCGGCAACCGAGAACTCCTAGCGGTGAAAGAGGCTCTTGAAGAGTGGAGACACCTGTTGGAGGGAACGTCCGTGCCGTTCACGGTTTTCACTGACCACCGGAACCTGGAATATATCAGGACCGCCAAGCGGCTGAATCCCAGGCAAGCCCGCTGGTCACTGTTCTTCGGCCGTTTTGACTTCCGCATCACCTACCGGCCCGGGACCAAGAACCAGAAGTCGGATGCCTTGTCCCGGGTACACGAAGACAAGGTCAAAGCGGAGTTGTCGGATCCACCGGAACCCATCATCCCGGAGTCCACTATCGTGGCCACCCTCACCTGGGACGTAGAGAGAACCGTCCGGGAGGCCCTGGCACGGAGCCCGGACCCCGGGACTGGACCAAAGAACAGACTGTACGTCCCACCAGAGGCTAGGGCTGCAGTCCTGGACTTCTGTCACGGCTCCAAGCTCTCCTGTCATCCAGGGGTGCGAAGAACCGTGGCAGTTGTCCGGCAGCGCTTCTGGTGGGCGTCCCTGGAGGCCGACGTCCGGGACTACATCCAGGCCTGTACCACCTGTGCCAGGGGCAAGGCCGACCATCGCAAGGCTCCGGGACTGCTACAGCCGCTGCCCGTGCCTCATCGCCCCTGGTCCCACATCGGCCTGGATTTTGTCACGGGCCTCCCGCCGTCCCAGGGCAACACCGTGATCCTCACGATAGTGGACCGATTCTCCAAGGCGGCCCACTTCGTGGCCCTCCCGAAGCTCCCAACGGCCCAGGAGACAGCGGACGTCCTGGTCCACCACGTCGTCCGCCTGCATGGGATACCATCAGACATCGTCTCCGATCGCGGTCCCCAGTTCTCCTCGCATGTCTGGAGGAGCTTTTGCCGGGAGCTGGGGGCCACGGTCAGTCTCTCGTCCGGGTATCACCCCCAGACCAACGGGCAAGCAGAGCGGGCCAATCAAGAAATGGAGCAAACACTGCGTTGTGTGACAGCCGCGCACCCGGCGGCCTGGAGTACTCATCTGGCCTGGATCGAGTACGCCCACAACAGTCAAGTGTCATCAGCCACCGGCCTCTCCCCCTTTGAGGTGTGTTTGGGGTATCAGCCCCCGTTGTTCCCGGTGGTTGAGGGAGAGGTCGGTGTGCCCTCGGTCCAGGCCCACCTGCGGAGGTGCCGTCGGGTGTGGCGTGCCGCCCGTTCTGCTTTGTTGAGGGCCCGGATGAGGGCGAAGACCCATGCAGACCGGCGGCGGACCCCGGCCCCTACGTATCGCCCCGGGCAGGAAGTGTGGTTGTCCACAAAGGACATCCCACTACAAGTGGCCTCCCCCAAACTACAGGACAGGTACATAGGACCGTTTAAAATCCTCAAGGTCATCAATCCCGCCGCAGTGAGGCTTCAGCTTCCAGCCTCACTGCGGATCCATCCAGTGTTCCATGTGTCGAAAATCAAGCCCCATCACACCTCGCCCCTCTGTACACCCGGTCCGGCGCCACCTCCTGCCCGGATCATCGATGGCGAGCCGGCTTGGACAGTGCGCCGGTTGTTGGACGTCCGACGGATGGGCCGGGGCTTTCAATATCTGGTGGACTGGGAGGGGTACGGCCCTGAAGAACGCTCCTGGGTGAAGAGGAGCTTCATCCTGGACCCGGCCCTCCTGGCCGACTTCTACCGTCGCCACCCGGACAAGCCCGGTCGGGCGCCAGGAGGCGCCCGTTGAGGGGGGGGTCCTGTTGTGTGGGCCGCTGAAGAGGAGGTACTGCTGGCCCACCACCACCAGAGGGCGCCCTGCCTGGAGTGCGGGCTCCAGGCACCAGAGGGCGCCGCCGCCTCACGGGAGCAGCCTCGGTGACAGCTGTCACCCATCACCTGAGACAGCTGACGGCAATCATCAGTGGGGTATATCAGCAGGACGGCATCTCCACCTCATTGCCGAGATATCGTTCTACCTGGAAGGTAATATTCTCAGCTGACTGCTTGACAGTAACCTTTTGTGACTTTTGTGAGTGATAACAGACCTTTTTTCCAACGAGAGGTGGAGGTAGCTTTCCTGCTGTGTGGATTACTGGGTGCAAACGCGCCCACCTTTAATTGTGTTTTTGTTCCTCGCCAGCAGTACCAGGTCCGACACGCGGAGGCAGTGGCCACCTGGGAGTTCGGGACTTGGCGGCTCCAGTATACCCGGGGTCCTGTGGCGGAGGAAGCCGTGTGGTACCGGTCTTACCTTGGAGAGGCGTCTCCTATCTTCGAGCCTGCCCACACGACACTTTTGTAAATTGACTGTTGTCCATTTCTGTGATTGGTTGTATTCGTTGTGCACATTCACAACAGTAAAGCGTTGTTATTTGACTTACTCCATTGTCCGTTCATTTGCGCCCCCTGTTGTGGGTCCGTGTTCCTACACTTTCCCAACAGCTTTGTTGTGATCTGGCACCATATAAAATTAAATACATTGACATTTTGTCTCATAGAAAAGCCTTAAGTCTACAGTTTAATACGCTTTTACTGTTGGCCAGGTTTGGGATGCACATGGGTTTTAATGTTGCCAGACTGGCTGTTCACATCATCACATTAATGCTGAAAATCAGGTCACTGCCACACAGCTGTGCTGCCCTTATGCGAGAATCAGTCACATGTTCTGGTCACATTTGGCCGACAACAGTAACATCTATAGCTGCACCCATAAAAGTATTAAGCAACAGAAGTCCAATTATCACTGCTTTATGTCGGATCACAATCATTGTCCTCCATGCACATTTTGCCCTAAAGATTCATAGACAGACAAAATGTGTTATAATTACACCCCCCCAACACACCACACACACACACACACACACACACACACACACACACACACACACACACACACACACACACACACACACACACACACACACACACACACACACACACACACACACACACACACACACACATCTTAAAGCTGATAATAAAATAATAAAACATACATTTCAGGACAATTAAAAATGAATAGGCTGTTCTCAAAACAAGCTTTCTTTTCATTGTGTATGGACTAGGTGAGCAACATCAATATGTAGAGAGCGCCCTCTCTTGGTACATTGTGGCTCTACACTGTATACAGTGTGATGTCAAGTGAAGTCCACTCATCGAGATAACAACTACTTCTCTAGGGCTCTGTGTGTGCACAATATCACTAACACCCTTGAATCAAGTGTCACCACTGTGCATAAATTTTTTGTTCAGCTGGTTTCAGAACAGCAGGTTTTGAGGCTGTGCAGACTGCAATGCATCATGGGTGTTGACTTTTCACATCCATGCCTTGTAGAGCAGATGAGGTAAAAGATTATAGTCATATCTATCTGCTTTATTTCATTGCTATGGAAAGATAAAGGTAAAACTGGCAAGCTGTGTGCTAATACAGTAGTTCTATGGAATTTTTAATCTAAAGTTTCACTACCATGGAAGAACTACAAAGCATTCTGAAAGAAAGTCATAAATTTATTTAAAAGGTGTATGTTGCATAATTTTGTAGAGCTTTTTCCCTAGGAACAGGCAAAGTTGTTCTTTATGATCACCAGGACTTAGGAATGACCATCTACCTAAAGCCCCTTTTACCCATGGACCTAGTAACATTTATAGAAGAGCAGTGACCTATAGCAGCAGAGATCTGACATTAAATGATCTTTGTTATGTAAAATTTCTGCAGTGAAGCTGCACAGTTCATTGCTCATGCAGAGCAGTAAGGGGAATAAACAAACACTTATACTGTCACCTTGGACTTACGTATTTGTCAAGTCAACCCTGTGTCTATCTCAGTGCCCTCCTCCAGCGGTGGTGTTGGAGATCTTGGAGATTGGGGTTCAGATGATAGAGCAGGGGATGCAGCAGGAGATGAAGATGAAGCTGTACCCCTCCCCCAGGTTACTGTCTTCCTGCCTCCTGGTTATGTCTTATTCCCTCTGACCATGCTTACCGTGCCATACGTGAGTTGTTCGCCATAAACTGTTGGCAGGGTGAAGCCGAATGAGCTTTTAGGTGGGTCACGTCATGGCCATGTGTTGTTTGCATTAACGAGGTGCAACATGGCACAACGTGGCGCCTACAAGGATACCCGAAAATTAAGATTGACAGCTGCAATACGTGGCCCATATGGGGTTCATTCCTGTACCATACGAGGCTTGAACGTGGCACATACGAGAGACAGCGAGGCAGACTCATCCACGTAGCCCCTAGGTAACTCTGATAATGGGCCTCTAACAGCCTCGTACTCACCACCAACATGCCTCTAACATCCTCGTTTATCCATATAGTACCTCGTACACAAAATGCCCCACCTTATTTTTGCTCAATTTTGAACTTCATGAAATTTGTGCCACGCTCAGAAATGAGCCTCGTTAGCTGAATAATCTACCTCTAAGAGCCACTATTCTCCCATGTTTCTTGAATAACTCAACTCGTACAAAAAATTCATGCTAGGTGGCTCATTATTCATTGTTCATTATTCAGTCTGACCAGGGCTTTATAATGTAAAATGTAAACAGAAAGTCACAAATCTTTATTCCATGCCTAACCCGTGTGAGAGTAATCTGTGTAACTTTGTTACTATGTCCGAACTGGGTAAAAAGACAAACTTTTACCTGTCGCACTTTTGTTCAGATATAATACCTGAGTGCAATATTAACAGAGGACCCATGTCAAAGGGGCTTTACCCTGCAAAAATGAAATTTTACTTGTGCAAAAGTGAATAAAAGTGCATAAGCCCCTTATGCTGCAGAAAATGATTCATGTTGGTCAAAATATTGTCACACTACATGCATTACAAAGCGATTTATTATTGCAAAACAAAATGAAAACTGGTACAATTTCATGAATATTGAGTGGAGTACCACTTCCACTGTTGCATCTTCCCGCTAACATGACTCTGTTTGGATATATCTAATTTACAATGTCAAAAAACAACAACAAAAAAAAAAGTCTGAAGGAAAGTGATTACATATCGTAGGTGAGTCCAGGTCAACAAGGTGCCTTGTTGCAGACTTCTCTGACAGCCACCAGCAATTTATTTACAGATTCCATCATCAATCGGAAACTTTCGTTGAAGCTGCCCATACCTTCCTTTACCCAGGCTGCCTGCACCTCTCTGACCCACACCAGGATCCCATCCAGCTGCTTCTGCACCTCCTTCTGCTCAGCCAGCTCAGCCAGCAAAGCCTGTCGTGCACAAACCTCTGCGTCGTAGGCTCTTTGAAGTTCTGCAAGGGATGTCTCCAGCCTCAGCGCCTCCTGGACAGGACAGACCCACAGCAAAATCAGATATATATTTACTCAATTTTGTTCCCTGGTGCATTGAAATTACAGTCTTGATAGCACACAGTGCAGTTTGTACATTCAGTAAATTTTACTGATAATGTTGTACGTTGTGTTTGTTGTACATTGTTGTGTGTCACACTGTTCTCGGATACAAACAAATAAGGTTGCATGCCATATTTTATGTCTCAGTTTGTACACCGCACTGGTAGAGCTCTTGTAGAGCTCAAACCTCCACCAACACTAGTTTCCAATTTCACAAATTTTTACCTTGGAAAACATTTTCAATGTCAAAGTCCTGTTAGAAGTGGCTTTTCATAACATAAATTAGAATCAAATGTCAGGAGTATGTATTGTAAGTTTTTGTGGTGTTGTCAAGTTTTTTTTTCCTTCAACTTGTTTAGATTCTGAATTCTTTTTAAGATGATTTTCACAGAACATTGGTTATCTCTGCTATGCACAATTTGTCATTGCTTTTTGGCACTTGGTTTCCCACTAATAACTGGAAGACAGACACACAGGCATAAAATTGGAATCTCCATCCAAGTTTGGTGGTGTAGGTTCATCTATCATAGAAAAATGAGAGTGACTGAAGCACTTCTAATTGAGTTATAATGCAAAATATACACCAAATGGTCTTTTCAATTTTAAATTCAAATGTCCACAAAATCCACAATCCGGATCAGATTCGGATCAAACTTTTTCAGGTGATAGTGAGTGCCAGTCTCCACCTAACTTTCAAATATGAGAGTGACTAGGGTATGTTTGATTAATATATAATGTAAATATACATTAAAATTGGTTTTTAATTATAAATTTAATTGGCCACAAAATATGTAATCCAGATCTGATCCAGATCAAACTTTGTCAGTCGAAAAAGAATCAATCCTACATAATGCTATCAAATACGGAAGAAATTCAATCTTTTTTTGACAGTTAGGAATTTTTGAAAATTCATTCAATGTTAAACAGGGACTTTTCCAGTTTTCCATGATTTTTCCTGACTTTGAAAATTGAATCAGTTCTTGCCTATCAGGATATGAATCCTCTCTAAAAATGTCATAACTATATTTGAAAAATTGTGGGTTAAAGGCTGTTCACAAACAGACAAACAAATAGGTGAGAAAACATAACCTAAATATAAACATAATCATAGTGTGATTGATTGAGTGTGTGGACAGGTGTCTTTTATACAGGTAACGAGTTCAAACAGGTGCAATTAATACAGGTAATGAGTGCAGAATAGGAGGGCTTCTTAAAGAAAAGCTAAGAGGTCTGTGAGAGCCAGGATTCTTGCTGATTGGTAGGTGATCAAATAATTATTTCATGCAATAAAATGCAAAGTAATTATTTAAAAATCATACAATGTAATTTTCTGTTTTTTTTGTTTGTTTGTTTGTTTGTTTTAGATTGTCTTTAACAGTTAGTGTACCTATGATAATAATTACAGACCTCTACATTTTTGTAGGTGGAAATGCAAAAGTGGAATTAGCAAATTTGCTCATTAGAATGTGAGCCAGAGGGATTGGTCGTTACCGAAAAAGTGGCAAAGGCTACCATACCTTTTCTGAAAGTCTGGAATCTCAGCTTTTCAATGATATATGATGGCCATCTGACAAGAGTAGCTGTTAGAAGTTATGGCACATAACAATCTAATGTTGAGAAAAATTTTGCCGACGAACCAATGCAAAATAGTGAAGCAGTTGAAAATCTAAA
Organism: Thalassophryne amazonica; assembly: GCF_902500255.1. NCBI lineage: Eukaryota > Metazoa > Chordata > Actinopteri > Batrachoidiformes > Batrachoididae > Thalassophryne > Thalassophryne amazonica. The sequence goes on from NC_047104.1 coordinate 70,242,252, forward strand.
AATTGTATAACAAGTAAGACATGGATTCCTATGTTTTTGGGTATGGCAAACCCAATTATGACATTAGCACTGCTGTAGAAGGTTAAGGTCATGACCTTTTGACAAGGTCAAATGGTTTGACCCTATGTTTGTAGTGACAAATAACAACTATGTTTATTGGAATATCTTGTGCTTTGTTGCCAGTGTTTGGTTTCTGTACATAGCACACAAAGAAAAGACTCATATGCCACAACCAGATAAGAATCAGTCTTGTATAGCATATGGGCAAAGAGTGACCACAATCAAATAACCTTAAGCCAATCAATATAAACACACAAAAAAACCTTAAACCAAAGTTGGACAACAATGAAGCATTAACAAACATGTCAAGGAGTGGAAACACACTCAGAATATCTTAAAAATCTAAAACAGTCTTGGATAAAGTACGAGAACATTATTAAACATGTCAATGATTGAAAATACCTCAATCAGAGCCGTTACAACTTTTCAACAGACTAGACAGTTTAAACCTTTAATAACCTTCGACAGCATTTCATCATTCTTCATCTTATCAGTAATAGTTTGGAACTTGCACATTTACTGATGACTAAATTACTTGTTCAATAAGCAAAAATCTACATAAACAGTTTAACACTTAAATCTAGTTTCATTACTGGAATGTGTACCAGACTGACAACTAACAATTAAGATAGATCATCAAGATAAGCAAATAATTACTCAACCTTACTAAACAATCATGTTTGAAAATACATGGCCACGCTTGTCTTTACATTCAGTCAAGGCTATGAAACTAATCAAATTCCTCATCATCATCATCATCATCAGAGGAATAGGACTGATCCTCATCAGCAATGTCATCCTTCTGATTTTTGCGCTGTCTTGCATAGCATAGGTCAGTGCAGGCCAAGTTGTTGGCAACACACTGACATGACTGAGTGACACAGTCCCTTCTGCATGAACAGGACAGAAACTCAAGTACTGCTTGTGGACCAGTGGGGACATTGAACCAGTCTACAGAGAGGTGCAAGTCACCATCTTGACCAGCTCTAGACCAACCATGCTCAACTGGGGAAGGAACCTCAGGGTTGTTCTCAAGGCATCTCCTCCAGATAGCACTTTGATAGTTAGCTCTGAGACAGTGCTTCCTGAGAGAATCTCAGCAAGGAGGTAACTGCCAGGATTCTATGCCTTTCTTTGCACAGAAAAGTGCATACCTCATTTCACTGATGTTGGCGATTCTGGACTTGGAGCTATACAGTTTACACGTAAATTCTTGTAACCCTTCATACAACTCCGGTGACAAGGTCCAGTCTCTCCCCATCTTCTTGAAGGTCTCACAGAAGGTTTCATTCCTCTGAAGCAATTTTAAGGCTGACACTTTACCATGACCTGCAAATGCACTTAGTGTGTCACAACCTGTGTATGCATGTATACCAGGCAAAGCCTGACACAACTGTGATCCTAGACCACTAGCAAGCTGAGAGATGCTTATATAACTAGTGTGATTTTTTTGTCCCTGTCTTCAGGAACAGGTCACACGTGAGTGAATTACTGGTAGCTAGACATAGTACCAAGACATCAGTATCATCAGACACAAGGATGACACATTTGTGACCAGTCCTTGAGACATGGCAAGCATGGAGCAGCATACATGTATCAGCTTCCTCTTGAGTGGATGACAGGTCTGCTACCTCTTGCACTCCCTGTTGGCTCAGCTTGTAACATTGATCTTTGGTTGTTGAAAAAAAAAAAAAAAAAAAAAAAAAAGCTGGTGTCTACCTCCTTCTAGGCTAATATACAAATGCTATATACCATTTAAAAGAGCATTTTGTTGGGATATAAAGACATCTACATGTGTCCTCACAAAATTATGAATGGAGAAAATAGAAAGAAAAATTATATAATTTGTACAAAAATGTCAAAAAATGTCACTGACCTTGCCAAAAGGTCATGACTTTGACCTTTTAGAGCAATGCTAATGTCATAATCGGGTTTGCCATACCCAAAAACATAGGAATCCATGTCTCACGTGTTGTTATACCATTTTTAGATTTTCAACTATCTCACTATCCTGCTTTGGTTAGTGGACAAAACATTTTTCAACCTTAGATTACGTTTTGTGCCATAACTTCTAACAGCTACTCTTGTCAGATGGCCATCATATATGATTGAAAAGCTGAGATTCCAGGCTTTCAGAAAATGCATGGTAACCTTTGCCACTTTTTCGGTAATGCTTTCCATATTTTGAGGTCCTGGCTCATGGTCTACATCACAGGAGTGGAAGCCGCACATTGCATTTGAGCGTTTTTCAACAGAATTATTAGATCCCGAAGGACGTGCTGAGTGGACTAAATTAGCAAGTTCCAATTATTATTTTTATCTATTATATATCCAAATAAACCCAGACAAATATTTGATGTCTATATTATGGCACTACAGTACAGTGCACTGGTTACCATTATTATATATTTACACATGGTATTATATACCGGGGGCAGCATGGTGGCTTAGTGGTTAGCACTGTTGCCTCACAGCGAGAAGGTTGTGGGTTCAATTCCCGTGGCCTTTCTGTGTGGAGTTTGCATGTTCTCCTCGTGTTTGCGTGGGTTTCCTCCAGGTGCTCTGGTTTCCTCCCACTTCCAAAGACATGCGGGTTAGGTGGACTGGAATCTTTAAATTGTCCGTAGGTGTGTGTGTGTGTGGATGTGTCTGTATTTGTTTGTGGCCCTGCGACAGACTGGTGTCCCTGCCTCGCGCTCTATGGCTGCTGGGATAGGCTCCTGCCCCCCGCGACCCTTAATTGGACTAAGCGGTAGAAGATAGATGAATATACTGATATACTGATACACAAGCTGACCTGCCTGTGTGTCTGTAATGCTGTCGTTACAATGGCAGGTGTGTCTATTATTTTGTTGACCTGGCTGTGTGTCTGTAATGCTGTCGTTACAATGGCAGGTGTGTCTATTACTTTTTTGACCTGCCTGTGTGTCTGTAATGCTGTCGTTACAATGACAGGTGTGTCTATTACTTTGTTGACCTGCCTGTGTGTCTGTAATGCTGTCGTTACAATGACAGGTGTCTAGTACTTTGTTGACCTGCCTGTGTGTCTGTAATGCTGTCGTTACAATGACAGGTGTGTCTATTACTTTGTTGACCTGCCTGTGTGTCTGTAATGCTGTCGTTACAATGACAGGTGTCTATTATTTTGTTGACCTGGCTGTGTGTCTGTAATGCTGTCGTTACAATGGCAGGTGTGTCTATTATTTTGTTGACCTGGCTGTGTGTCTGTAATGCTGTCGTTACAATGACAGGTGTGTCTATTATTTTGTTGACCTGGCTGTGTGTCTGTAATGCTGTCGTTACAATGACAGGTGTGTCTATTACTTTGTTGACCTGCCTGTGTGTCTGTAATGCTGTCATTACAATGGCAGGTGTGTCTATTACTTTTTTGACCTGCCTGTGTGTCTGTAATGCTGTCGTTACAATGACAGGTGTGTCTATTACTTTGTTGACCTGCCTGTGTGTCTGTAATGCTGTCGTTACAATGACAGGTGTCTATTACTTTGTTGACCTGCCTGTGTGTCTGTAATGCTGTCGTTACAATGGCAGGTGTGTCTATTATTTTGTTGACCTGGCTGTGTGTCTGTAATGCTGTCGTTACAATGGCAGGTGTGTCTATTACTTTTTTGACCTGCCTGTGTGTCTGTAATGCTGTCGTTACAATGACAGGTGTGTCTATTACTTTTTTGACCTGCCTGTGTGTCTGTAATGCTGTCGTTACAATGACAGGTGTGTCTATTACTTTTTTGACCTGCCTGTGTGTCTGTAATGCTGTCGTTACAATGACAGGTGTGTCTATTACTTTTTTGACCTGCCTGTGTGTCTGTAATGCTGTCGTTACAATGGCAGGTGTGTCTATTTTTCTGGCACTTTGTTGACCTGCCTGTGTGTCTGTAATGCTGTCGTTACAATGACAGGTGTGTCTATTACTTTGTTGACCTGCCTGTGTGTCTGTAATGCTGTCGTTACAATGACAGGTGTGTCTATTACTTTGTTGACCTGCCTGTGTGTCTGTAATGCTGTCGTTACAATGACAGGTGTGTCTATTACTTTGTTGACCTGCCTGTGTGTCTGTAATGCTGTCGTTACAATGGCAGGTGTGTCTATTTTTCTGGCACTTTGTTGACCTGCCTGTGTGTCTGTAATGCTGTCGTTACAATGACAGGTGTGTCTATTACTTTGTTGACCTGCCTGTGTGTCTGTAATGCTGTCGTTACAATGACAGGTGTGTCTATTACTTTGTTGACCTGCCTGTGTGTCTGTAATGCTGTCGTTACAATGACAGGTGTGTCTATTACTTTGTTGACCTGCCTGTGTGTCTGTAATGCTGTCGTTACAATGACAGGTGTGTCTATTACTTTGTTGACCTGCCTGTGTGTCTGTAATGCTGTCGTTACAATGACAGGTGTGTCTATTACTTTGTTGACCTGCCTGTGTGTCTGTAATGCTGTCGTTACAATGACAGGTGTGTCTATTACTTTGTTGACCTGCCTGTGTGTCTGTAATGCTGTCGTTACAATGACAGGTGTGTCTATTACTTTGTTGACCTGCCTGTGTGTCTGTAATGCTGTCGTTACAATGGCAGGTGTGTCTATTACTTTGTTGACCTGCCTGTGTGTCTGTAATGCTGTCGTTACAATGACAGGTGTGTCTATTACTTTGTTGACCTGCCTGTGTGTCTGTAATGCTGTCGTTACAATGGCAGGTGTGTCTATTTTTCTGGCACTTTGTTGACCTGCCTGTGTGTCTGTAGCTCGGCTGCGGTGCGGCTCGTCTTCGGGCAGCAGGACGTTTGGCGGCACGGACAAACAGCGGGTCACCAGCAGCGCGTCCATCCGCTGCGACAGTTGCCTGAAGCGTTCTTCGAGGAAGAACTGCAGCTTGCGGCTGCAGTCCCTGGCCCTGGAGAGGAGCAGCTCCTCGGCCTCCCCTGACTCTCCTTTGCTCAGCTGTCTCACACACACTTTCTCCACGACGGGTAAAATGTCGTACAGGCAGTCCTGGAAGGCGCTGTAGACCCGCAACATACACGTTTCCGGTGTGAAACCGAAAAACTGGGCCTCATACAGGTGAAGGTTGTCCGCCTTCTCTTCGCTTTCTCCGCGGGCTTCCACCATTGTCTCTCCCACTGCTTCCCGCGCCATGTTGAATCCCAGACGTTACTCTGCGTCTTCGTGACATCATGACGCAAAAGGCACACCCCCTTCTCCAAACGAAAGGCGCACGCGCAGACGCTTTTCCTCCTCCTGGTGCTGCTTTTTGGTCTCTGTTGATAGCGGCTTCTGCTTCCACACGTGTAACTATTCTCATGTGAATCCCGCTTTTTCAGACCCGTTTGTAGTCTTATTCCGCTTTGGCAGACAGGTAAACTGACAGTAGTTTGTTGTCCGTTTGGCTTTAGTACAACTGCGCAGCCGCTTCCTTGTCGGGGGTAGAGGTTACGGCTGGAAGTTTAGCCGGTGTTGCTCTTGTTAGCTTGGTGATGTTAGCTTACCGATGCGACCACTTTTTTTGTTGTGCTGTTGCTAACGTTAGCTAGCTAGCAACTGCTGTTTATCGCCGGACAATTCGTCTGTCTTTCTGCGTGAGCCTAAAATGTTATGTTTCTACCTGTGCCGCCTTCGCTAGGTGTAAAGCCGAAGAAAGTGACAACCATGGGGGCTTATCTGTCGCAGCCTAACACGACCAAGACTTCTTCAGATGGCGGCAACAGCAGCATGAGCTACGGCTTCTCTGCCATGCAGGGTTGGCGGGTCTCCATGGAGGTGAGTTTCAAAAATAATAACTTCACTCTAAGATGACCATAAAGACATCGGTACCGGATGCAATACTGTTTTATTTCCTCATCGGTTTGCATAGATCACCCTGGCAGTGTGGTCAGTTGACGTCACCGTTTCTCTTTGTGATCTGTAGAGTTTCACTTTGCCAGATGTGACTCTGTTCAATGACAAAACATCCCGAGTTTGGGGAGCAATGTTAGCGGATCCAGTGAGTTGGGGATGGCGGAAAGATCACTTGACAAGGGGTGATTTGTTTTTATACCTCAGAAAATTGATTTATTTTTTCGAAAAAAAATATGTAAAACAATATTATTCGTTTTCGAAAAACGGGAGGCAAAGCTGATCCGTCTGCCATCCCCAACGAAGTAGATCCGGTCATATTGCTCCCCACACGGGGGTGTTTTATTTTTATCCATCAGAAAATTGCTGTATTTTTTTCAAAAATTATATGTTAATCAAGATTATTAATCTTTAAAACATTTTACTTTGTGAGTAGATGACAAATTCATATTACGCACCGACCGGAAATAGTGAAGAAAATAGTTCCACACAACATGGATCTACTACAACAGATAAGGGGTACTGGATCCATTAGAAAACTCGTGGATCCACAAAACACTGAGTTAGAAATAAATGCATGGCTGTTGATTTAGGTCCAAACCCACCTATCACGTCATGACTATAATTACAGTACAAATGGGGCCATACCGTGCTTTTCTGTGGACAAATACAGGTTATTTTATATTGTTCATTATGGAGTACGTGCTATGACAAGCCAACTGTCTTGACCATCGATTTCTTTTGAATCACTAGATGGAGGACCAGGGTGATCCGTTCCTTCACTGGCTGTTGCTAGAGCACCACCATCTTCATTAGCGTGTAACAACCAGGCATAAATAGAAATCAGTGGGTATGATCAGTGCAGGGATGAGAATTCTCTGCGGATCCGTTGATTTCTGACTTTTCTGTATTTCTGGGCCATTTCTAAGATCAGCATAAATTAATTTAGAAAAATTGGGGTGGTGGAGGTGCAGCGGGGCCAGCCATGCTTGTTAAACCTTTCCTCATATGCATGGGGACCGCATTACTGAAACTGCAAGCTAAAACACATAGTGTCATTGGTTACTTTTTCTGCAACAGCAAACTTTCAGCCAATCAGAATCTCTGTAATATCAAAAGTCACTGAAATTACCAGGATGTGGACATTTTGATTTTCTGCAAGTTTGGGCTGTTGAGCTGTGTCTTTAACATGGCCAAAATTACAGAGAGGGAGGACCATGACAGCATTAAAGACATCAATAGTTGTGTTAAAAAAAAAAAGGTTTAAGTGGACATGTTTGGAGCGGGAGGTGGACATGGATGGGACAAAGGCAAGACTCTGAATTTGTCTGCAAGCTTCCCAGTAAAGCCCTCTGCACGTTATGTTTGTTTTTCTTTTTTTATAATTGTATTTTTATTGATATCTTGTACAGAGTATTTGGAGCAGTACAACAATTCAGGGTAGCAAAATATTTCATATGCACAGTATTATACAATGTTGAACCATACCCGTAGACCTTGTTAAACATGGTTAGCATTTACAGCAGGTACTTACAAATCATAAAATTCTAAGCAAGATGTAGTAGAAACTCAAGAAAAACAACAACTGAACAATTGGACAAGTGTAAGCAGTTACATAACCGAGTGTAATTATTCTCCCCTAAATTAGTCTATTAAGTGAAATCAAAGGATAGATGGGAGCGCTAAACAAAATCACCCTTTATAGCTCCAATATACCTGGTCCATTTAAACTAAAACTTGTCAAATTTATCCATCTGAAGCCTCAAAGACATTGTAAGTCTCTCCATTACAAATATATGGTACACAGTATTGTACAGTTCTTGAATTTGTGGAATGTCATCTTGGAGCCATTTCCTTGTTAAAATTTTCTTTGCTGACAATAAAATAATTCTAGTTAGGTACTTATCTGCTAGGGTAATCATGTTAAGAATTTCCAAGCCCAAGTACATGAACAAAAAATCAAATTGTATTTGGGTACAGAAAACCTTCAAACATTTGTGGACATCCTTCCAGAATGGAGTAACTTTCAGACAGGCCCAGAATAGATGATAATGATTGGCCTCAACGCAGCCACATAATCTCCAGCAACCAGTTCCTATGTTTTTGTATTTCTTTTGGGCTGAGGTAATAAAGAAACGCATTACATTTTTCCACCCAAATTCTCACCAATTGGATAAGCAAGTTCTTTTCCATTGTGTTTTACATAACAATTCCCATTCTTCATCATCATCATTTCTTTTTCCCATTTGTCCTTTACATACAGAGTATTGATAGATTTGTTTATTTGGAAGCCTCGATAAAATCTTGCAACTATTTTACACTTTCCACTATTGGTGTTATAAGCCAAATATGTTTAAAATTCCGCTGTCCTTTTTCTCAGAATTGGGCCTCATTATTTCATTATATCTATGACTCATTTGTAGGTACCTAAAACAAATATTGATTATTTAAACCATGTTTTTCCTTAAGTGTTTGAAAATCTGCTAGCTCCCCCTTGTGGTTAAATGTAAAGTAGGAAGTAAGACCCTTTGATGTCCACTCTCGAAATATTGTGTCATTGCAGTTTGGTTAAAAACAAAGATCAAAACAAAAAAGCACACTATCTTAGCATAATTTTGGCCCTGTCTGATTTGTTTTCCCTGCACACCTCATTAAGTAAATAAATATGAAATTGGTCAGTGTATCCTTGATCTCTGGACATAAATAAAAATAAATAAAATCTGTGGTTTGTTAAAAGCATTTCCTTTCAGACATTTTGGCATGAACATCTCTCCATACTTCTGAGCTGAGCTCAGCCAGCTGCTGCACGTCAGCACAGGACGTCTCATATTGGGACGAAAAAAAAGTTTTGATCGATGGCAATTTTTGTATTACAACATTTGAAAGAGGTGTTTAAACGCCATTTTGCTTTGAATTTATTAATTCCAACTTGACTTGGCACAGAGCCACGCAGCGTTTAGAGTTGTTTGAACAGAACGGAGGATGATTCTCTTTCTTGCAACAAGACAGGAGTCCCAGTTAGTGACTTTTTTATTATTTAGTATTATTATTTTATTTAAGTTACAGTGAAGCATTGTGTGTTACTCAAAAAAATGAAAATTAAAAATTGAAACACTCAGTGCGAGTCTGAACAAAACACAGAAGAAAGAGTGGACTTCTGCTGAAAGGATCTTCTTTCAGAGACTGTTTGTCAGTGTGGCCGGGGATGAAGCTGTGACTCGCCCTGTGTGAGGAGAGTGCTGAGCCCCTCACACCAGGCAGAGAGAGACAGCAACAGCAACTGGCTTCCGGGTGAACAGCCACTCCCCGCGTAGAGCGGAGAGCAGCCAGCGGACCAAACTGTGTGTTTTTTTTAAAAACAGGCAAACGCACTGCTTCACCTTAAATGCGCAGTAAGCTATTTCAGATGATCAGCGTGGACTGTTGTTCTCTTAAAAGGCTTTACTTTACTCTGTGTGTCGCATTGGAAAGCTGTAGCTTTTGGTGCTACATTGATTAGCTCTTACAGGGCTTATGCACATGCTCAAGAGGCACAGAATTTGCCTCAAATATTTTTTGTAATCGAATTATTCAGCTTAACTAATCGTTTCAGCCCTAATATAATAACAGCCGGCATGCTTATTGTTGCATTGCTACCACCTGCTGCATCAGTCTGTTATAGCAGTACTAAATCCTCTTGATGAGTCCAGTGTCAAGTATTTAAAAAGCCAGAACTTCCCCCTGTCACTTGACCTTGTGGCTAAAATACTTCCTACAGAAACTTCTTTCAGGCCTTGCTATTCGGTTGTTAAGTGTGACGTAACGCATCACGCGATTTTCAACTTCCGGGTCCAAACAAAAAAAAATGCACACTTTGTCAGCTGTTTGTGGTCATTGGTCGTCTGCATCAACTCTGCTTCTTTCGAATCGAAGACCTCACAGAGTCGCACATCAGAGTTCCCTGATGTGCGACTGAGCAGGGTTCTCAGTAGGATTTTTTTCTCAGCGTAATGGGATGTAAAAATCACGTTAAGAAGCCGGGGGTTCGGGGACTGCTTATGCATCGACCCTGCTGAAGCTTTTGCTTTATGGGTTTATAAAGGGCCTTCTTTGGTGTTTTTTTTTTTCTTTTTTTTTTTTTTTTCTTTTTTTTTTTTACTTCTTCAAAATGTAGAATAATCAGAAATTAATCTTGAAGTTAAAAATAAAACAAACAAAAGCATTTGTAAGGATTTTCTATAGTAAATTGTGGTGTATAAATTAGCTCCTGTGTAGTGACACACATTTCTACATTCTTCCATGTTTTGGTGTGATGCCTCTTTCTTTTGGCTTTAAAGTAAGGATGTAACAAAGATTTAAAAAACAAAAACGGTGGCTTTACTTAACAAACTTTGGCTCTCAAAATGCAGGCAACAGTGTTTCAGAGGGATATAAATGTAAAATGTTACTTTGGTCCCGGCCTCCCCTATAATACTTGAACCTGGAGCGCTGCTGCTGTGCTCAGACTGGAGCGCTGAGACTCACTGGGATAAGTTCTCCCCGAAGGAATGAAGGACGTCTCATTTTGGGGAAAAACAGCTTTTTTTCAGATGATGTTGTAGTTTGTTTTACATCGTTTGGAAAGAGGTGTCATTTGATTTAAAACGGCGATTTGCTTTGAAGAAGTTATTGATTGCGGAATGATCCGTCTTTCCACCTTGGCAAAGAGCCACAGCAAATCCCGCAACACACACAGACACGGAGGATATTATCATTAGTATTAATATTTTCATGATGAGGGACAGTAATTTTAGTTTACGAACCAGAGAAGAGGGAGATATTAAGGTTCCAGTCCACAGCAGAGAACCATGTCTTTAGCTGTACCACAAAAAAGGCACGTTAATGACGAATGAATAAAAAACTGTCTGTGTGAAGCAAGGGACAGTTCTCGCAGAAAAAGAGTCCAGTTTAGAAACTTTAATCAGCAGAAAAGGCAGAAATGGCTTTGATACAGGCTGATGAATAAATCGTGGATATGCTGCTTCTACATCAGAACCAGCGGCTCCACAATCAACATCGAGATGTTATTATTTTCCCATTACACACCCACAAAAACAATGTAACGGCACAACTGCAGTGTAATTTTTTTATTATACCAGCGTAACACTTTTTTATGCCATGCTGGCCCATGGCCTAAAAGGACCGTGTTGGAAGTAAACGTAGGACAGTCTCTGTTTGATGCAACAATGCTGTGAAACAGCTAAGCCACAGTGCTGTCAAATTGCAATTTGAAGGCCTAGTCACACTGCACTTGACAAAGGGCAGCGAAGTCCAAACGAAACAAGATATCTGGACTTTCGTTAGCACCGTTTAACTTTGAGTACACTGCATTTTGGGTGTACAGACAGCGATTAGAGTTTTGGTATTTGAGAAATATTTGGCGTGTTTGGAGTGTGTATTAGTTTGGTGGGGTATTTAGCGTGTGTGGTTAGTGTGGTGGGGTGATTCTCACGAAATCCAGATTTAAAAGGGTTCCAACTTCATGTCTGAACTTAACTACATTATTATTAGATATTATTTTGGGAATTTTGTATAAAATTACAGGTATTTTAGATATTCAGTGCAGAGAAAAATATCATTACCGCAACATGAAATCACATCAAATATATTGTTACATACTTTTATTTTTGGTTATTTTTAAAGTAGGTTATTAACACTTATGTCAAGATGTATATATGCCTCAGGAAAGATTACTTTGTTATATTTCTAAATAAAAAAAAAAATCATAATTTGTCTCATTACTGCAACATACCTAATGATTTATGTCGTTTTTTTAGGATATTTCTTTGAAAACTGACAAATATAATGTTTTTTGTTAAAGGGATTAAATAAGTAATCCTATAAATTGTATCAACAGAATTACAAACTAAAAATTTTCTAATTAGTAAATAATTTGCAAATAAACACATATAGTGTTTCGGAAATGAAATTCACTGTTTCGGAAATAAGACTCAGTGCATTGACACATTCATTGATCAGCAATGATTCATATTTAACACACAATAGCACTATTTATAGAATATATTTTTATAAACAAAAACATTTCAGTTAATTTCATTCATTCAATTCATTTAGTTGTATATTCAATTATGAGTCAGTTGTACGAGGGCTGTCCATAAAGTATAGGTCCTTTTTATTTTTTTCAAAAACTATATGGATTTCATTCATATGTTTTTACGTCAGACATGCTTGAACCCTCGTGCGCATGCGTGAGTTTTTCCACGCCTGTCGGTGACGTCATTCGCCTGTGAGCACTCCTTGTGGGAGGAGTCGTCCAGCCCCTTGTCGGAATTCCTTTGTCTGAGAAGTTGCTGAGAGACTGGCGCTTTGTTTGATCAAAGTTTTTTCTAAACCTGTGAGACACATCGAAGTGGACATGGTTCGAAAAATTAAGCTGGTTTTCAGTGAAAATTTTAACGGCTGATGAGAGATTTTGAGGTGATACTGTCGCTTTAAGGACTTCCCACGGTGCGAGATGTCGCGCAGCGCTCTCAGGCGCCCTCGTCAGTCTGTGTCAAGCTGAAAACCTCCACATTTCAGGCTCTATTGATCCAGGACGTCGTGAGAGAACAGAGACGTTTCAGAAGAAGTCGGTTTCAGCATTTTATCCGGATATTCCACTGTTAAAGGAGATTTTTTTAATGAAAGACGTGCAGACGGGTCCGCGCGTCGGGATGCAGCCGACGCAGCGCGGCGGCACAGGAAAAACACCTCCGTGTTGATAACCATTTGTTAAAATCCAGGTGGCTTTTGATGGCTTTCAGTGGAGTGAGTATATGAGAAATTGTTTATCAGCTGGACATGTTCCAACTTGTCCTTAAGGCTTCCAACGGAGGTGTTTTTCCTGTGACGGAGCGTCGCGGCGGCTGCGAGCCGACGCTGCAATCCGCCTGCACGTCTTTCATTAAAAAAATCTCCTTTAACAGTGGAATATCCGGATAAAATGCTGAAACCGACTTCTTCTGAAACGTCTCTGTTCTCTCACGACGTCCTGGATCAATCCCAGCACCGTGGGAAGTCCTTAAAGCGACAGTATCACCTCAAAATCTCTCATCAGCCGTTAAAATTTTCACTGAAAACCAGCTTAATTTTTCGAACCATGTCCACTTCGATGTGTCTCAGGTTTAGAAAAAATTTTGATCAAACAAAGCGCCAGTCTCTCAGCAACTTCTCAGACAAAGGAATTCCGACGAGGGGCTGGACGACTCCTCCCACAAGGAGTGCTCACAGGCGAACGACGTCACCGACAGGCGTGGAAAAACTCACGCATGCGCACTAGGGTTCAAGCATGTCTGACGTAAAAACATATGAATGAAATCCATATAGTTTTTGAAAAAAATAAAAAGGACCTATACTTTATGGACAGACCTCGTATAACATACAATGAGTCAGTCACACAACATACAACAATTAAGTAAAAGTAAACAAGTAATTGCAGTGTATCACAAACACACAACATACAGTGTAAAATAGAACAGTAATGAATCTTAACCCATTTTTTATTTAGAACTATAGATTTAATGGAATAGTAGACCAGTTCATTTATGTACGCCTTTTGTGCTTTGCCCATATATCAGGCAAAACACAGAAATGGCGGGCAGAGGAGGTGACAGGAAGTGGTTCTGGAATTATGTCCCTAATGTCCCGACTGTAGTACCAGACCTGTTCTCCCTCCAAAGGGAGTCTATCAATCTAGCACTAGATAACAATGGGATGTAGAGGGCTATGTAAGTAGGCAAAGATGATTTGTGAGAATGTCCTAAAAGGGAAATTAACTTATTTATTAACTTATCAAACTTATTTATTTATAGTAATATTTAACTTATCAACCTTTGACTTACTTGATGTATTTTCATGGTTCTTGGAACTGCTTTAATTTGTGGAGGAACCAATTCATTGCTCTCCTTAATTTTTTTTTCCTCTGACACCTTGTAGAGAGTCACAGATGAATTATTTTGTAGTTGGTTAAATAGAGAATCAGCATCTGGAATGCTGGCTTCATAAGAGACAACTCTATCTGCCAGGTTTTTTAAGGCCCCACCAATGCCGTCTGGTGCACTTTTTCCATGTGATGCCTCTGTGAAATTCCATGTTATCCACTGAAACCCATGCATGAACGGCACAGTGGAGGCCAGATAGAATGAAGTCTTGTTTCTATATTGAGAGGTTGGGCCATCTGCTATTATACAAATAATAACTTTTCTGAATCCAATATTTCTCTATGTTGGACGACTTGCCATCCATCAGTTGTTATGTTCTCCACCCCCCTCCCAAATTAAGCAAACAACAAAGAGTCAAGTAAATTAGATCAATTTATTTTGTTGTGAACAGCATATGAATGCTTCTAAAACGTCAGTAGTGTGCTTGTCTACCTTCTTAGTGTTTTTGGCATCCTTGGAGTTCAATATTTCCACCAGTACCTCCTCTGTGAACTCAGCAAACCTCGCTGGCAGATGATTTTCTGTCTGTCAGCTAGTTCCTGACCTTCGTATGCCGCGCTCTGATTGGCTAGCTGTTGGCAGTAAGCTCTCACGCTATTGGTCAGTGGGAACTGATCCAATATAACTTTTGGTCCTAGCCTTTTTGGATCCTTTTGGATCCAACATAACTTTCTGGCGCCAAGCATGCCAAAATACAGGTAAATGATGGACAGAAAGGCTAATCTGTGATGGCTATTGCAATCTGAGTGGAGAACATAATAAAATATAATGTAATATATAATAATATATAATCAATTCCTGATACTGTATTACATTTAATGCCAGTGCTACATAAAAAGGGAACACTAGTGACCACTGCTGGAGAGTTTGTAAAAACTATATATATATATAGCAGTTACAGACTCTCCAGCAGTGGTCACTAGTGTTCCCTTTTACTTTTTTTATTAAGAGTTTTAGACAAATATCATGTTATATCAGAAATACACACAAGTTTATATATGTATACATCTATTTCTCATTAACGAAACTGTGAATCTCTCTACCACAACCTGTCCTCAAGTGTTGTGGTGTATGATAATGCTGTTGCGGAGTATGAGTGACCTTGAACTTTCCTGCCCTCTTTCAAGGCACTATGAGCCCTAGCTAAACTTTACCTAGCTGTTTATATTTAGACCATGATGAGGTAAATATTAATCAAGAATTTTTAAAAATTTAAAATTTTAAATGTTAAAAACTTTGCATATCGGTAATGAGACATGAAAAGTCGTGTAGGCACTCTAACAAATGAACTTTCAAATTTTATCTGGAGAGAAATAAAATGAGGTGCTTACCTGGTGGCTATCTTGGGTGTCACTGGAAATTATGTCCCCCCACTCAGAATTCCTTGATTATAAAAGTTCCTTGTGGACTTAAATAATCATTAAAAATTGTTGCGGAGGATGAGAAAATTGGTGGTAGACAAAGTTCTTTTCCTTAAAATTTTCACTTTTTTTTACAAATGAATACCAAATATCACATGTTTATTTACTGTAACTATTTGTAGTATAACATGCACTGAAAGTTTATCATGCTTATTTTATTAAGTATTAAAATTAGTATTTCGAAGAACCTAAATTCAGTAATGGACTCGTTGCGGTAATGAGAATTATACTATTAAATGTGAAAAAACAACAAAAAATATTTTAATGATATTCACTTTAAATCATGTGCAACATAGCCTATAATGATATGTTTATAACTGTATCCTTATAATTGTGATAGCATTTATTTTATTTGTCAAAATGCTTCATGCCACCTAGTAAGTCTGATTTCATGAGAATCACCCGGTGGTGTTATTTGTTGTTGTTGTTTTGTAAAAATGAGGCGTCTTATGAATGTTGAGCAAGCGCTTCAGTTTTTTTTTAAATTGGATTTTAAGTTGTTTTTTTATTATTATTATTATTATTGGAGCAAGATGGAGCACACAGCGCATCATCAGTCTGAACCAGACTGAGGATTCTGATGATGAAGGAAATGATCCCTCTGTTGTTCTGGACGAGCAAGCAGAGCAGGTGGATCCAACGGTGTGCTCACAGATCTCTACAGTGGGTCGGATTGCTCGCTTCTCTTTGCAGCTTCTCTAGGACTCAGGTGCTACAGAGCTCCATCCCAGCACCGAGTTCTAGAATGCAGAGCAGGATGCAGACGCACACTGCTCCAGCAGTGGTTCCAGGCGCGTTTCATTTAAAGCATGGAGATCAGTGTTAGCTTCGGTTTTGTTTTGTTCCTCTTTCGTTCCTTTTGCACCCTTGATTTGCCGGCTATTTGGTGATGGGAAAAGTCAAA
Organism: Thalassophryne amazonica; assembly: GCF_902500255.1. Taxonomy (NCBI): domain Eukaryota; kingdom Metazoa; phylum Chordata; class Actinopteri; order Batrachoidiformes; family Batrachoididae; genus Thalassophryne; species Thalassophryne amazonica. The sequence goes on from NC_047104.1 coordinate 70,258,435, forward strand.
AGCTCTTTTGTTGACCTTTTCTTGACGATTTGTGACTTTTTTACTTTTTACTTTCGGTCAGGAATTATCGTATGCTGTGTGACTGGGCCTTGCGAAAAAAAAAATAAAATTTATTTTTGGCTAGGATGTTCAGAGCAGGCACATTTCCAGCTCGCTCGATGTTGCCTGATGATATGGGGAAGGCTCTGTGCCTTGAACACGGAGTGCATTTTGTAAATGCCAAAAACACGACATCTCTGGTACCACAGCACATTCCTTTATTCCGCCATTACGTTCCTACACACACACACCCCTCCTCCTCTCTCGAGAGCGGGAGAGAAAAAAAAACACATCTCGCTGCCTCTTGCGATAACATGTTTCCAAGTGTAGGAAGTTAACAATCTCACTCTCTCTTTTAAGAGGCAATGAAAGTTATCAAATGGTTACCTTGGCTGAACACAGCCATTATAATGAAACAAAACAAAACAAAAACAGCACTCAGATAATTAATTTCTCATTAGTGCAAACAACATTAACAGGGCAAACAGCATTTCAGTATCCACATGCCCTCATTCAGCTCTTCAGCAAACACTTACAGTGCAAATAGCATCACAGTATCCATATGCCCTCATCCAGCGCCTTAAAAAGCATAAGAGAGGAAGCACCTTTTTTAGTCAATCGGCGAGTTGTGACTTGGCTTCTGACCAGAAAACCTCTTTGATTTTGTTTGTTTGTATGAGCTATTTAATGCTACTTATCTCTAACCTGAGTCTCTTTTCCGACACCTGTTTTGTACTCTTAAGTGCATCAAACAGGGAATGATTGTCCGTAACACAGGTAACAGGAAGAGAGTTGAGATCTGCTCTACCAGAGGTAAGTTCAGAGTAGAGCGTAGCCAGGAACATCGCATTGTCAATACCATCTGACATGGCAAGGGTTTCTCCAGCCAGTGTGCTTCTTAACCACACGTCTGATTTTCTTAGATTGCCAAAACAGTGGTGAGAACTTTCCCATTTTTACCATGAGGACAATTAAAGCTCCTCCCTGTGTACCTCCATCTGGAAGATTGCCAAGAGAGGCATCACTGAAGACCACGAAACTCAAATCATTACTGTCTCCCAAGTGTTGAAATTTAAGTGTGACCTTTTCTAATTTTAGTTTGCGAATCGCTTTGTTCACTTCATGAATGGACTGAACAGTGGCATTTCTAATGTTGGATGCCGGACTAATTGTCAAACATAACATCTGGTGTAGTTTGTTTAACAACCCACAAAATCTGTCCTATTTTTGACCTCAGTTCTCTTTCTGTCTCATTTAGCGGTACATCTCTCTGTACAGCCCGTGCTGCTTGTAAATGAACTGGTTGTAAGTTGTCAATATAATTGTGCTGATGCACCTCCACTCCTCCAGCCACAGTCACAATGTCCATGCCCACGTAAGAAAAACGGTCATGTTCTTCACGGCCCACATGAAAAGCAGACTTAAGTACTGGGATTGCTTTAGTACTGAAGTGCTCTGATCCTGCCTAGAGAAAATCATCCACATGGCATGCCAGTACTCCTGTTACCTCAGCATGCTCGTTCTGCCAATAAAACACTGCTGGATCAACTTTTGACTTTTTACCACCAGTGTCCAGCATGAGTTCTTTGACCTTATTGTACCAGTAGAGGGAGGCATCTGCAAGTCCACAGACACATTTCTTCAGTTTCCACAAAACATTGTCCACACCTGCTTCAGGTGGGGGGCAAATGTAAACATCTCTTGTGAGTTCCATACCTTGCAAAAAGGCAGCTTTAACATCAATAGAAAGAACTTTCCATTTGTTTTGACAGATCACAGCTAACAGCAGCCTGAGCGACTCTGATGCACATGTGGATGAATCTTTCTGTAACTCATGGATATTGAGTTCTTCAAAACCTCTCGCCACAAGGCAGGCCTTTGGAACAATACCTTTAGAGGTTTCTTTCAAAGTACAAACCCATCTGGTTGAAACACATTTTTGACCTTTGTTGGTAACCTCTTCATAGACGTTATTTTTCCAGTTTTCAATCTCTTGCTGTTTAGCAGCGTCAAAAGAGACGTCTTTTGTAATGAGTACATCAGCATTTGTGTTATCACACGCAGTGTGAAGATTATCAACCTGTAACATGTCTAACGCTAGCTTTTGTCCTTCACTGCCATCAAGTTCAAGATGCTCCATGGTTGTACCAGTTTTTGTATTGCCCCTTGGCTTCTCCTGCTCTGCCTAAAACTCTGGCAGTGTGCTGAGTACCATCATCTCTGTTTGTAAATGTGACGAACTGGCCTGTTCTTAGTTTGACATTACTAAAACCACGAGTATTAGTTACACTGCTCTCTGTGTCACTGTGTGCTTCATTAGTTCTACTAACATTTTCTCTCTCATCTGTCTCTGTTTTCAGTGACTCGTTCTTCTCCATTAAGACTCATCTCATCATCCGAACTCTCTGTTACATCAGTATGAACAGCGTTTTCATTTTCTTTCTCATTTTCTGGAAGACTGGGCAGTATTGGCTTATCCTCATCCTGTCCATTCACTTTATTGAGCCTGAACTGATGTACTCTGACCAGAATCCCACCGTGTCTTATAAACACAACAGCTCCGTCCTGACCAATAACTACACCTGGACCCTTCCACTCTGTAGTGTCTGCTCGCTTGTAGTACACACTGTCTCCTGTCTCATACTTTTCATCTGTAGGTCTGAGCTGCTTACGCAATGCTCTTCTTATCCTTTCTGAGCATTCCACCTCTGTGAAAGCCCTCCTCAAAGCATGTAAAGCTGCTAGATGTTGCCCTACTTTAGTACTCATAGAAGTTCCCTCTAAAGCAGGTAGTTTATCAACCAAAACAGAAGGAACATTAGGACTGTGTCCAAACACAAGCTGGTATGGACTGTAACCATGCACGTTGATCATACTGTTTTTGGCCATCAGAACCCAGTCATTTTCCTTTTTTACCTTCAGGAGGATTTCAGTTAGTGTCATGTTGTGTCTCTCCAGTAGCCCATTGCTCCAGGGACTGTATCCTGCTGTAGTCTTGGTCTCAATGTTAACGTTTTCTGCCATGTCTCGTATTTCCTCATTGTTAAACTCTCCACCGTTGTCAGTAAACAAACGCTTGGGTGAACCGTGGACACTTATCCATGAATGGATGAAGGAATTGACAATCTCTGAGGGTTTCTTGGTCCTGACAATGTTTCCTGCGCTGAAGCGTGTGAAATGGTCGATGATGTGCAGGTACCACACACCAGGTTCCAACTCATGCAGATCCATTGCCACAGTTTCATTATCCTCCGAGGCCAGTGGCAAACCGACAGCTAGCTTGGGCTTGGTCCTCCTTGGTACCTCTGACATATCTCACAGTCACGAATGATCTCCTGCAAAATGACTGGACACTCTTTGTCAGTATTTCCATTGCTGTGAATGAGCCGCTGCAGCCGGTCTGCGGAGGCGAACTGCTTGTGAAGCTTCAGCAGAACTTTACGCTTCTCTTCTGTTGACATCTCTGCTGTGACGACAAGAACTTCACTTTCATTGCCACTCAGTTGAGGACCTTCATCTCTAATGTCCACACAATAGTGTCCCGAACTCGTGAGCTCCAAAGGCACTGGTTGCTTGAACATGATAACTCTGTCATTTTCCATATCTAAAATAGTTCCTGCTGTTTTTAGAGACATTTTGCTCAACAGTAAGGGAATGTCAGCAGAAACTTCAGTTTCAATGTGGCACTTTGTTTGACCGATCTTAGCAGGAAGTTTCACTTTTCTGTTGGAGTTTATCACTTGTCCATCTCCAAATCTGAATGGTCTACAGCTTGGTGATTCTGTTTTTAGCATTTTGTTGATTTGATTTTCACTCAAGTCTTGAACGTAACTACCAGCCACTTTTCATCACACACAGTACACGTGCATGCAGTGTCAATAATGGCTCAGTTAGGAAGATCTCAGAGTCAGTCATAACTTTGGTAAACAGAGTAATATTGCATTCCTCCACTTTTTCATCTTCTGTTAACGTTACTTCATTTCGTCGGTGAGGACAATCTTTGGCCCAATGGTATGTGCTCTGACAAATGGCGCATTTTGTTTGCTTACCATATTTGTCGAGCGGATTTGTGCCCTGCTGCGGGTGCCGCTGACTCCTTTGAGAAGAGCCGTTGCTCCATCTGAATTTACCCGATGGTCTTTGATCCGTGAAAAAAAAAAACTCCATCTTGTGTCTCGCCGCCATTGCTTGCTCCGTTGTTTTTGCCTCCGAAAATCTGCTTCAGTGCAGACTTCATCGACGCAAATGATAGATCCATGCACGCTGTGAGTGCCAGCTGCCTGCTCTTTTCCTCGAGACAAGCTGTATCCAGAAGTTTAAACGCCAACGCAGCGTCATGTTGTACTTTTTCATGCGGTTGTAACGTTGTTCAAAGTCTATGACGTAGTCCGCCGTGGACAAAGCACTGTCTTTGGCTATCGAGTCAAAATGAGAGTATGCTTCATAAGCACAGTCTTTTTCCTCTAAGGAATACCGCGTCCAATTTGGCAAGCAAGGTTTCCATACCATCATCCTTGTTCAGGTCGGCTGCTGATATTTCCAAGGCAGTCTCTCTAGCTCTCCCTTTGAGCCCCAGCGCCACTGCGAGTGCCTGCTTCTTCTTGTCTAAGTCCGTGACAAGTCTCCAAATACTAACTTCATTTTTCCAGCACTCGTACAGCCGAGCTTCGTCAAACTTTGGCGGTATTTTATAATTGGTAACCATCCTCTGCTACCATGTAAATGCCAAAAACACAACATCTCTGGTACCACAGCACATTCCTTTATTCCGCCATTACATTCCTACACATACACACACACACACCCCTCCTCCTCTCTCGAGAGCGGGAGAGAAAAAAAAACACATCTCGCTGCCTCTCGCGATAACACGTTTCCAAATGTAGGAAGTTAACACATTTTATGCAGGAAGTCCTTCAAACTTTGCACAATGAGAATCAAGGCAGTGGAATCTTACATGTAAAGTGAGAAACCCGAGACTGCAAAATCAGTGCAACAGCAGATGCCAGTCTCAGTTTTGCTCTGGTTCTGCACTTGTCTCCACTACACCTGAATGAAATGGAAACAATTGTGTTTGGACATTCTGGCATTCCGAATGTTGTACCCTCTAACTTTGGTGTTCTGGATAATTCTTTAAAATCAGCTGTCAAGAATTTGGGATGATGTTTGACAGCTGTTTGAGGTTCAGTTAACAGATAAACACTGTTGTCAAAGCAAGTTTTTTCCAGCTACATCTTCTGGCTAAAGTACGAGTAAAGCCCTTTCTCAGTCGACGTGATCTTGAGACAGCCATTCATGATTTCATCAGCTACAGACTTGATTACTGTAATGCACTTTATGCTGGTGTTAACCAGTCTTCTCTTGTATGCCTCCAGCTTGTCAGAATGCTGCTACTCGTCTTTTAGCAAACACTTCCACACATGAACATATTACGCCTGTACTTTACTCACACTACTGGCTTCCAGTTCATTTTAGAATTTATTTTAAGATTTTAATCTTTGTTTTTAAAGCTATTAATGGCCTCACACCATCCTGCTTCTCTGAAATTTGAACTCTCCGCACTTACAGTAGGACATTGTGCAAGGCTGTGAAAACTCTGCTGTGGATTTCATCATGGGGGGTGCCGAACTTCAGTTCTTTTGTGGCAGCAACCAAAATGCTTTGGTAGTACCAAGTATCGAAACATGCCTTGTCTTTCGGTGCCAAGTTTCGGTACCCAGAGGTTAATCACGTGCAAGAAGAGCGGTCTGCAGCTGTCCTCCCCTCAGCATGCAAGTCCGCCTGTGGACGTTACAGAGCACAAGCAGCCTGATTCAAAATCTCCACCATCGGACTCCACTTAAACTGCAACTTAATACGTGCATCGTTTCGAAGCTTGAAGCAATGAAGTACAGTTCCGACCCGCTGCTTTGGTTCTTTGCTTCGCTGCCTTTCAGAATCTGCAAATCTGCTTCTTAACCCCTCTCAGAGCCATTAAAATATGTCAATCATGAGTCACTTTTGTGCGGATTAAAGTCACTAACTGCGGCTCTTGTCTTGTTGTGAGAAAGAAACATTCCGTTCAAACAGCTCCAAACATTGCACAGCTCTCTGCCGAGCGAGTCACGTTAGAGTCCAGTCGGAATTAGTAACTTCAAAGCAAATTGCCATTTAAATCAAATGGCTCCTCTTTCCAAACGTTGTAATACAAACAATAAACTGCAATCGATCAAGTTTTTTTTTTTTTTTTTTTTTTTTCTTCCTCCCAAAATGAGACGTTATGTGCTGACGTACAGCAGCCAGCTGATCTCATATGGAGAGACATTCATGCCAAAATGTCTGAAAGGAAATGCTCTTGACAAAAAAAAAACTACAGTGTTTTAAAGTGTTCTTTTGCACTGGAAATTATTTGTTGCTTATTTTTTCTGTAAGAAAACTGCTTGGAGTGGAAAATTACCAAAGCAGAAAAATAAAACTCGATTTGTACTATGGGTAATGTAATTTTCTTTTTGTTAGAATTGATCTTATAAAATTGGTATCGAAAAAAGTATCTTTCAGGAACCGGTATCGAAAATTTTGATTGATACCCAACCCTAGCGGGGTGTTAGTATTGTACTCGATAATTGTTATCTTCACTGAGTTTTTAAAATGTCTATCACGCAGCTTTTTTTTCTTTTTTTTTTAGCAACATCGTGCAAGTTTTATAAGTCTGCAGACACTGGCCTGTATAACAGATACGAATCTGTGTCCTCGTCTGCAGAGTCTGCAGAGAAAAATCCCTCTCAAAGCGTGGCTGTTGCGACAGTTGTCGTAAAGCAGGACTGGTTGCTACGGTGATGCTTTGTGGCTGCTCCAAGCTAAACATAGCATGTGGACATCGCATAGTTTAAGAGCCATCGAGTTTTTAAAGAAGAATTTTGTGGCATGTCTGTGTCACGGAGAGAGGGAAGATGGCGAGAAACACAGTTTGAAAAATTTTTATAAGGACAAGAATCCACGGAATTGGTGCTGGGTTAAATTTAAAGTTCATTGTCATGAACACAGAAAAAACAAAAATGGGAAAAGCTCACTGCATCTTGTGACCTCAAGAAACACAATAAGAATTTTTTTTATTAATGTAGATTTTATTTTTCATTGGAAAAAGACATTGTGGCTTGAATGGATTTACAGGAATTTTACACAAGGCATATAAGTGACTTTTTTACTATAAGGTATGTTATTGATATTTTTCAATGATTTTCAAAATATTCTACAAGCTTTAGCTGTGGTTTTTGAAATACTTTAACAGTCTTTTCAGTCTTCATGAATTTCATGTAGTTTAGTTGTTCTGAGTTGATGTACAATTAAAAGCAAAATAATTTGAGGTCCTACTTTCATGTCATATTCTGTTATTTCAACATTATTATTGACAGTTCAAATGAAAGGTTGCTTCTAGGATCATTTAAATGTGCAGTTCCTTTGAGATTTTTTTTTTCTTCCAGGAGATGCTGACAATGTATCATTAGATACAAAATTAATGGGCTCTAAACCCCGGCTCATAAAGCCCCCAGACCCCCTGCGAATTTTCCTCGAAATTTCACAATTTTTATTCACAGCCCGGATTGTCGCCATCTAGTCAACTTTATTTAGATGTTCTGAGGTCAAAATATAAACATTGGAGTAATGTGCTTTTGCGGTAGTTGGCCCAGACTGTTGGACAAGTTACCTCCTGACATGGCACATTTTGAATAAAAGCTCAAGACTTACTTATTTAAACTGGCTTTTAATACTTAGTGGTGTTTTGTTTTTATGTGCTTCTTTAATTCTATTGTATGGTTGTTTTATTTTTGTGAATTGTTGTTTCTTGATTTTACTGTAAAACATTTTGAGCATCACCTGGCTGCTGTAAAGGGCTACATTAATAAATTTTGATTGATTGATTGATACCTCCACCTCAGATACAGTCACCACGGCGAGCAGATATTTGAACAGCAGTTGGCTGTATACCTACTTATTGTGACGTTGGTCTTCAGTTTCATTCTTACTGGCATTGAAAAAAGTCTAAAGCCCCTTTCACACCGGAGCCAACGTAGTGTTACGTATCGCAGTGTACCAACTATGCCGAGTTTAAGCACCTCTATGCCGAGTTTTTGCTCCCCAACACGGCAGTATGCTGAGGGGTACACAAAGAGGACGCAAGAAATTAAACATGTTTAATTTTTTCTGCGTAGAGCACTGGATGCAGAAAGCAGAAGTTTTTAAGCAGGTCTGTGCAAAACTGTGCTACTGTATGCAAATCTACACAACACTGCGCAATTGTACACATCCAAAAACTAAGTGCGTGCATCCAGAGTGAATTAACTGGAGGAGAACAGGTGCTGCGCAGGTGTGTTGCTGCATGATCCACACAGCGCCTGTGCGGGTTTACAACAGGTGATCACACTGGTGTATGTGTGCCTGCTCAGAACAAGTATTCGAATTGGCACATGTGCTTATGACTGCATGATCCACACAGCCCACATCGTCTGTGCCTGTCTACAACAGGTGATTGAACTGGTGGACGTGTGCATGCTCAGAACGGGTAATCTAACCTGCGTGCGAGTGTGTGGTGAAATGATCCACACCCGCAGCGCATGTGTGTGCTCAAAACAGACGATGGAACAGGTGCGCGAGTGTAGTGCCTGTACATGCTTAAAACAGCTCATCAAACTGGCTGAATGAGCCATTGCGTGTGCATGAGCCGGTCTATGGCAGGGATGCATGCGTTTATGCACTTCAGTAATCTGATAATCACAAACCATGGTTACATGCTTTCAATTCATGAACCGGATTTCTTTCAAAATCCAAAGAACAGAAGCAGCGGGTCCTGAAAAAAGAGCAGACATAGCCAGCGCTGTCTGTGCGTTCTCTTTCTCCCTCTCTCTTTTGCATGCTAAGCGGGATGTAAATATGTTTGTGAGTTAAAATGGAAAAATTGTCTTGGGGGGGGGGGGGGGACACAACGGACTCTAAACTTTGTGATCTGATGTTACAATTCCTGACAAGACAGCAGTATGTCCCTCTGTATGTCTGGAAAGGTGAGTGCCGTTTGCTTTTCATGAACCGCTTTGAGAACTTAGAGCATTTTCACAATGCAAAAAAAAAAAAAAAAAACGTTGGCAGGAGTGGGCTGTGAGGCAGAAAAATGGCAGCAGGAATTACATACATGGCAGTAAGCAACCACATACACCATCACACATGAGCCTACACAGGGACTACGCCAAATGTGCGCAATTTTCCAGCATACTCCATACGCATCACAACGCAACTGTATGCAAGCCTTGCTTTAAACTGTGCCAACACTGTATTTTGTCCACTCTGCCAAGAATGTCCTATATACAATACTTGGGTTATAATTTCCAGAAAATTAAATGTATAATTAACATAATAATAATATTAACATTATGTTTCTGTCGTAGGATGCTCACAATTGTATCCCAGAGTTTGACGATGAGACGGCAATGTTTGCTGTGTATGATGGTCATGGAGGTAATGCACCCAGTATTTTGCATTTATAATAATTGTAAGAATTACATTTACTGTGTTAACTTGCTAATTTTATGTCACATTGTGATCACACTACAACTTTGGTGTGAAATATTCCCTTGTTTACAAACTTTTTGTCTTGCACACCTCTTAATAGTATACATCAATACCAAATGAACATTTATGTAACCTATTGTTGCTGTTAGGTGAGGAGGTCGCATTGTATTGTTCAAAGTACCTTCCTGACACAATCAAGGAGCAGAAAACCTACAAAGATGGAAAACTGCAAAAGGTGAGATGCTGTAGAAGCCAGAGTGTGACCCACTTGTTTTAAATGAGTGACAAAGCAGAGAACATCTTCATGAGAAGAGCTGTCAGTACAACTGCAGTGTTTTTACAGGTTATGTGGCAGTAAGAAGAGTAGTAGGTGTGGATTTCCCGTCATTAATGGTGAATCTCTGTGTTCCAGTACACTGACATATTTTGTAATGCTGGTAATGGTCTTGTGGCAAACAGTTGCTCACCAGAGGACAGCTATCTTTTAATTGAAAGTACAGACTTGCCAGAAGTTAAAACATGACTGAGCAGATGATTTAAAAAAAAAAAGTTTTAATAACCAGTTGTAAATTCAAGATAATGATCAGTGATGTTAAAGCTATAGGGCCACCCACATTTCACTAAACTGACAAAATTTAGTTTCTCCTGAAATCCAAACATTATAATGCGGGTTTATTTTAGAAGCGCCTTGTAAAATTACGGTTCATTTAAATGGAGAGAATAAATTTATCTAGGGGGGAATTCCATAATGAACATTTTAATTTTATTTTTAACGCCATCTGCAGAATGGCCTGTGTGTGCACATGCATGAGCTTTTGAACAGACTGGAAGTTACCTTGATGTGATGCGTGAAGCTGACGTTTGTGAAATGTCTTGTAAATCACTCCAGAGGTGTCATCAGGTTATATAAACAGCATTTTTCATTTTAGAAGTGTTTTTGCTAACTTTTACACAATATATGAGAAATATCTTGGATTTCCACAGAAACGCCACGGTTTCTGAATGTTTTCCACCATGTTTGACTAGGAGCCAGAGAGAGACCAGCCAGTGACATCACTGTACCTCTCTACTCTGGTTGGCCATCGTGTGCTACCCATAATGCTTTGTGCATGTCTGGGGAAGCCCCACATGATCTGTGACGTCACTGTCGGTTTCAACCGTCGCTGACGTAAGTCGTTCAAGACGTCTATTTACATTTTTCCCTTTTTCTAGACAATGTGAATGTTGATTGTTTTGGCAATGTTATCTTATGAATTCCCTACTCAAAGGATAATAAATAAAATGATAGTGGTGCCAGTGAAATTCTTTTTATGCCTTAAATCTTAAAGAGCTCAGTGACCCTTTGCCTTTAAGTGGAGCTAAACAACAAGGGCAGAAACTTACCAGAGTAGAACTCCTATAGTAACATAATGATAATAATAATAATATAGCCTTCATTGTCATTGTACACATACTTACAGTACATCTGGAAAGTATTCGCAGAGCTTCATTTTTTCCGCAGTTATGTTATAGCCTTATTCCAAAATGGAGTAAATTTATTTTTCCCCTCAAGATTGTACTCACAGCACCCCATAACTTTTTTTTTTTTAAATTTATTAAAATTCAAAACTACAAAATCACATGTACATACATATTCACACCCATTACTTTGTTGATGCACCTTTGGCAGCAATCACAGCCTCAAGTCTTTTGAATATGATTTTACAAGCTTGGTGCACCTATATTTGGCCAGTTTTGTCCATTCCTCTTTGCAGCACCTCTAGGCTCTAGCTGGGCCACTCAAGGACATTCACAGAGTTGTCCTGAAGCCACTCCTTTGATATCTTGGCTGTGTGCTTAGGGTCATTGTCCTGCTGAAAGATGAACCATTGCCCCAGTCTGAGGCCAAGAGTGCTCTGGAGCAGGTTTTCATCCAGGATGTCTCTGTACATTGCTGCATTCATCTTTCCCTCAATATCGACTAGTCTCTTAGTTTCTGCTGCTGATAAACATCCCCACTGTAGGAATGGTGCCTGGTTTCCTCCAAACATGATGCCTGGCATTCATGCCAAAGAGTTCAATCTTTGTCTCATCAGATCAGTGAATTTTGTTTCTCATGGTCTGAGAGTCCTTCGGGTGCTTTTTGGCAAACTCCAGGTGGGTTGGCATGTGCCTTTTACTAAGGAGTGGCTTCCATCTGGCCACTCTACCATATAGGTCTGATTTGTGGATTGCTGCAGAGATGGTTGTCCTTCTGGAAGGGTCTCCGCTGTCCACAGAGGAATGCTGGAGCTCTGACTGAGTAACCCATTGGGTTCTTGGTCACCTCCTTGACTAAGGCTCTTCACCCCAGATCTCTCAGTTTAGATGGGCAGCCAGCTAAAGGAACAGTCCTGGTGGATCTGAACTTCTTCCATTTAGCGATGATTGAGGCCAGTGTGCTCATTGGGACATTCAAACCAGCAGAAATGTTTGTGTCCTTCCCCAGATTTGTGCCTCAACACAATCCTGTCTTGGAGGTCAACAGACAATTCCTTTGACTTTATACTTGGTTTTTGCTCTGGTATGCACTGTTAACTGTGAAACGTTATATGTAGACAGGTGTGTGTCTTTCCAAATCATGTTAAATCAACTGAATTTACCCCAGGTGGACTCCAATTAAGCTGAGGAAACATCACAAGGATGATCAGTGGAAACAGGATGCACCTGAGCTCAATTTTGAACTTCATGACAAAGGCTGTGAATACTTGTATACATGTAATTTTATTTTTTTTATAAATCTGCAAAATTCTCATAAAACCTTTTTCACATTGTCATTATGGGGTGTTGTGTGTAGAATTTTGAGGGGAAAAAAATGAATTTCATCCATTTTGGAATAAGGCTGTAACATTAAAAAAATGTGGAAAAAGTGAAGCGCTGTGAATATTTTCTGGATGCAGTGTGCATACATACAATGAAATCTGTCTTCTGCATTTAACCCATCCTGATTACAGTTAGACACAATCCAACCACTAGGAGCATTGGGCAGCCACAGTTCGGTGCCCAGGGACGAGCTCCAGCTGTAGAGATGCTACCTTGGTCAGGGGCAGAGAAAGGAGCAGAGCCCGAATAAGGATCTGAATGCTTGTTTGTGATATCTGCAGTCACAACTCCGTGTGTCATGATAACTTGCAACACTGTATTAAATGAGAAGAGTACTCATGTTTTGTCTTTCAGATGATATGTCAAAAAAAGGAAATGTTTATGAAAATTTCATAGGAAGTAGGTATCACCATAGTTCTCCCCTTGTCCAGTATCCTGCTGCTGTCACTCTTGTTCTCTGTAAGTCATCCAAATCAAGGTACTATGACATGTTGTAAATTACAGTCTTCAACTTGGACAAAACAGTATCTATGTGTTTGAGTGTTTGCTTGGAAATTCAGCAGTCATTTTTCCGGTTTGACATCATCAGAACTGCAATCATGATATTTTCTGTCATGACTGTTGAGCCACTAATATTACAAATACTGTTTTACTTTTAACAAGTGATTTATTTTTGTATGTGGTATCTTTGCATTCTTTATATGTTAAACCCCCTTTACACAAGGGCAGGGTCTGTCCAGCGGTCCTTGTTCTTTCATGAAATCTCATCAATCACCACATAACACCAAAGAGATGCTCAGCTGCCATCAGGACCTTGCAAGATCTGCTCGGCATCCTCTCACAAACCGCCATGAAGTATGGATGTGCTGATTTCCGCAGAAGAGTTGCTAAGCCCGGAAGACACACATACCACACAAGCCATGCAAAAACGCCTCACACACCACCCAGTGACCTCCCAACAGGCATGTAATCATTGCAGCATTTTCACTGCAGCAACAGCAGATTCTCCACTGTAACATGACTGGAGTGACGCTAGTTTGGACATGAACTCAGGAAAAAAGAGAACTGTCATTTCAATATCAGCCAACGGGCATGCTGTGATTTTTATGAATAGAGTTCATTTTATAAAGCACAAAATCATTTCCTTTTTAGTTGATGTCTGCTGAGTTCATCAGAATGAATGTGCGTGTTCAATCAGACAGATACTTTTCATGCAGCTGATGGTTCATTCTGGCCTTCTGAATGCTCCGGTGTCAAATCAGCACAAGTGGACATGCAGCTCATCTGTCACTAAAAATGTGCATTAAAAAAATCGCTATAGTATTACTATGAATTAGAATTGTCAGATCATTAGAAATGGCAAGATTGTGTGTGAGGATGTTTCATGATGTCAACCGATACATCAGGTATGGGTTTGTTCTAATTTCTTTGAATATCAATGGATCATAAATAACAGAATTTACAAAGATTAAAACAGCACATTAATCTTAATTGTTTGGTATCACCATGACCAACACCTTATATTAATATGCAAGCTGAATGGCGTGCGCTGAGCGGTTCCATCCAGTGGCATTCCAAAGGAGATTATTTATCATGTTCTTATTGTGATGGCTCAATAATACAGTTGCGAAGTCAGTCCTCCTTGTCGGTCAGATGTAACTGTTCTGTGATGTATAATACAGCTGTAACAGCCCGTTCAGCCGTGGACAGTGACGCATTGACTCTGCATCTGTGATTGCGGTTTAACGTTCAGAATGAGCATGTAATCACATCTATTGTTGGACCGCCTCGTGTGTCAGAGGATTTATCTGTATTATCATGGCTGTTAGACCCTGTCCAGACTGCTGCAGTTCGTGTCAACGCATCACAGAGATGCACTGATGCACAGCACCTGTGATCAAGGTATAACATCCAGAATGAGCATGTAACCACACATCCATTGTCAGTCCACTTCATGTGTCAGAGGATTTATCTGTATGATTGGCTGTTATGTAGCCTCCGTCCAGGCGGCCGCAGTGGGCATCAGCGTGTCACGGAGCTGCTGTAACACACGGTGCATTCCGTGTGATTGTGCAATATTTGTTTCTAGTACACATGATGATTGTGTGCCACAGACTTTGCACATTCCAATATTTCCTTTGCGCACCCCGAACAGGATGCACGGGGGGTTCGGCTCATCAGGGGCACCGTCGGGACGTGCCTACGTGATCAGACTGCTCCAAATGCTGGTGGGTTGCCATTTTGGATGCTAGTTCGTATGCCATTCGAGCTGGCAGTCACACAGCAGTATGACAATTGTACGAATATTCCCCAGTTCGAATGCAGCACGGCAGTAGTGTGACTATTCTCTGCGTTCTTGCTGGCCTACCACTTTGGCATGTTTCCATAAGTGCCACACGAATGCTGTCCGGGAAATTCGAAAAACTCCCTCTGATGATTTGAGAAAGAAACCTTAAGCAGACCAGACTCAAAGGGGTGACCCTCTGCCTGGGCTATGCTACTGACACAAATTACAGAACAATTCACAAAATGAATAGACAGGAAATGTTGCCGGTACACAGGAGGGTTGCAGAAACAGACACCACACCCATCTCTGGATGGAGCTGCACCTCAAACAGAGGGGAAAAAAACAGAATCAGGCATCAGAAAGACAACAAATACAGTATAATTTGTCAGCATTAAGCAACAAGAAAAACAGAGGAAATACTGAGGTGATCACCGGCCACTAGCCCTAAGCTTCACTAACAGACCCAGAATTAGCCTGCGGCATGCTCTGTTTCTTAATAAAATGAATTAAAAGAGTAAAAAAGCAAAGTAACATCCTACGCCAGTATGCTAGCCATACCAAAGGGAAAATAAGTGTGTCTTAAGTCTGGACTCAGAATCTGACTGTTTTATTGACACAGGGAGATGATTCCACAGAACAGGAACATAAGAGAAAGTACTGTGACCCGCAGACTTCTTATTCACCCTAGGGACACAAAGTATGAGGTCTGTGAGAAAAGTATCCGACCTTTTTATTTTATGCAAAAAATATATGGATTTGATTCATATGTTTTTACGTCAGCCAAGCTTGAACCTTCGTGCGCATGCGTGAGTTTTTCCACGCCTGTCGGTTGCATCATTCGCTTGTGGGCAGGCTTTGAGTGAGCACTGGTCCACCCCTCTCGTTGTTTTTTCATTGCGAGGAAATGGCGGAATGATTTGGGCTTTGTTCCATCAGAATTTTTTCAGAAACTGTTAGACAGGCAGCTGGAAACCATTCGGAAAATTGACATGGCTTTTGGTGAAAATTTTATGGGCTTCTCAGAGATTAAGGAGTGTTACTACCGCTTTAAGGACGGCCCACAATGGCGCACGGCGCGCCGCGCTCCAAGCCATGATCGACAGGCAGAAACGACCATTTCATTTCTAAACAGATGGCTGTATGGATCCAGGACCATCGTGTGCAATTTCTCTGGTTATCACAAGAGCTGGACATCAGCCATTTTTCGGCAGATTTCACTTTTAAGAAGAGATTTTGTCATGGAAAGCTGCGCGGAGGCTTCGCGCGTCACGACGGATTCGTTGATGGAGCGAGATGAACACCTCCGTTTTGGAGTGTCAGAGGACAAGTTGGGACATGCCTATCTCAGCTTTCAGTGGCTTACCAGTCGAGTGAGTATAAGAGAAATTGTGGAGAGCTGGGCATGTCCCAATTTGTCAGCTCTCCACAATTTCTCTTAGTCTCAAGTGTACTGGAGACAATACTGAAAGCTATGATAAGCTAAGATAAGTGAAAAGACACTTATTTATGGAGTTAAATTTGTTTCATTAATACCTGAAAATGCAGAGGGTAATCTCCAAATAGTCCTTGATTTGCACACGTGTTTTGTGATCCACAAACGCACATTTCCAGTTTGAACCTTCTGTTAATTTTTACAAATAGATGTGTATTTGTAAGTACATCTTTTTTTCCATTTCTAACAAATAAAAAAGGCATGTGCAAAACTGAAAATTCTGTTTGAAGTGTGGCTCAGCATGTTGGCCGCTTTTCACAGTCCCATCCAGTAGATGGCAGTGTTCTGTGCAGTTTGACAGAGGTGATGAGACAAGTCTGAATTTCCGCAATGCTTTTTGGCGCTTGTGTCGGATTAACACCCATACCTTCAGAATTTGCGCATTATGGCCCATTCACGCGGCATACGATGATTCCTGAATGAAGGGAAAAAAGTAAAAGTCACAAATTGTTGAGAAAAGGAAAACCGATGAGCTTTTGACTTTTCCCATCACTGAATAACCTGCGAATCCAGAGTGCAAAAGGAACAAAACAGGAACAAAGCAAAATTGAAGCTAACATTGATCTCAACCCTTTAAATGAAACGCGCCTGGAGTCACTGCTGGAGCAGTGTGTGTCTGCATCCTGCTCTGCGTTCCAGAACATGGCGCTGGGACAGAGCTCTGTAGTGCCTGAGTCCTGGAGAAGCTGCAAAGATCCAACCCACTGTGGAGGTTTGTGCACACATCTGTGGATCCACCTGCTCTGGTTGCTCCTCCAGAACTAAAGAATGATCATCTCCTTCATCATCCGAATCCTCACTGTCTGGTTCAGACTGATGATGCGCTGCGCGTTCCGTCTTACAATCTAATTTTTAAAAAAACTGAAGCGCTTGCTCAACATTCATAAGACGCCTCTTTTACAAAACAAAAAGAAACCAAAAAAAAAACACCTCACACACTGAATACTCCACCAAAATAATACACACTCCAATAATACACCCCCCCCTCCCAAAAAAGAAAAAAATAGAAAATATTGTCATTTAAAGTCACAAGCAAACTTAAGAGCAACTGACTGAGAAAATCAGCCATGGGGGCCAAAAACATGGAAAGTGACATCTCACCGATTTCAATTAAATTAGTGTATGAACAGTATTTGTTAGTGTAGAACTGTCACAAAATATTTTAACATATCTTTCAGTGGTTGCCATGGTAACCAGTCTTGTATTTTTAGGCTAAATGTGCCGTTTTACAGAAATAGGCATTTTTCATAGCAGAATAAATGTTAGAAAATTCTTATGATGCTTTGGTGTCTGTTTCCAGGCTCTAGAGGATGCATTCTTGGCCATTGACAGCAAAATGACCACTGAGGACGTCATCAAAGAGCTGGTCCAAATTTCTGGACGTACTATTGAGGAGCCGCTCAGTGAAAAGGTGGCAGAGGAGGATGACTGTGAGTACATCTTGATGGCATACGCCATAATTTTCATGAGGGAAAAAATATTTAAATGGTTGTATAGAAAGTAAACGTAACAGTGGGATTAAATTACATTTACTGTACCTGTGAGTTGGAGCGTTCTAATCGATTAAAAATTGGTAAATGCGTGAACTCATTTTGACTAGAGTGTAGTAAATAAATTTCAAATGCCAGGCCATAACAAATACTGTAATAATGACGATTTCTGCAAGTGACTCTCAACTTCTATCCATGTCTTTCCCTTTGATTTTGATCAAGTGGACACAGAGGAGGCAGCATTACTCCATGAGGAGGCCACAATGACCATAGAGGAGCTGTTAGAACGATACGGCCAGAACCGCAACGCTGTCAAACATGCGCCCAGCAGGTAGCAGTCCTTATCATTTTGTGTTTTACTTTTTCATTCAAGTTCTAACTGTATTCAGGACATCAATTTTAATATCGTAGTACCACAGTGAGACTTATGGTTATTTTTATTTGTTTGATATTAAAAAAAAACTTAGTTAGCTTCGACTCCCCATTAACAATGTATAACTTTTGTTGACAGTGAAGGTTTTCTGGAAATTACAGAAAATCTGTTTTACTCACATGGGAAACATTTCCGGGTTATTTTTGATAACATACGTCAGAATCTATTCATTCAGTTCCATTTAGTTCAACATCCAAACCGTTGGTGGCGGTAATGCTCTGTGTTGGTTTGCAAGATGTCAATAAGCTCCAAAGAA
Organism: Thalassophryne amazonica; assembly: GCF_902500255.1. Lineage (NCBI taxonomy): Eukaryota > Metazoa > Chordata > Actinopteri > Batrachoidiformes > Batrachoididae > Thalassophryne > Thalassophryne amazonica. Next base: position 70,276,810 of record NC_047104.1, read on the forward strand.
GAACAAAGTTTATTTTGTTTTAGTTTTTGGAAGTTTATTAAGTCATATTTTTGGGTACTCCGCAGTGGTTCCCCTAACAGTTTACTTTGTTGTGGACATTAAAAGTTATGTGCTGCGTTTTTCCTCCAGTAATCATACATTAAGTGGAGCTAACGGGTGAAGCCAAAAATCACAAAAACCACAAGATTAATGGGTTTGAGCAACAAAGCTTCTACAAATTTATCCGAGGTGAGTGAGTAATTAAAAATAATACATGGACTTAGGGCTCTGCTGAAGTTTATCAGCTAACGTTAGCTTTTACCTGAAGGATGTTGAATCAATCACTGTCTAGGTGAGTAAACATTTTATATTTGTAAATTGTTTGACCTATTTTTATTTTTATCAAATAAAGGTACAGTTTTTTAATCGTTACTACGTAAATGCAAGAGGATTTTTTGTATTTTAATTTTTTTTGCTATCGAGTATATTTCTTTGCTTTAAGAAATATATTTCTTGTCCCACATCAGAAACAAACGAATGAATTCGCTGGACTTAAAAATGTACACATTACTTTTCATGCTATTTTATTCGTGTAAAAACAAATGCACACTATTCCTTATAATGTTCATCAAGAAATTATCTCAACAACAGATAAGTTATCGTTTTAATTTACAGATGAACATAAAAGATTTCTAAAGAATATTTTTTAATTGAAAAGATTTTAATTACAACTTTTCTAATCTAAGAAAAGTTTAACTTCAAACTGTACAGTAATCAAGAATTAATGTTGACGTAAATACACATTTATACAGATTTTAAGGTGGCCAAGAATTTGAAAATGTTGATTATCAATAGCTCCAAAGCTTCTGCCAAAACTAGAAAAACTCAGAAGTGAGTGAAGGTTGAACAAGTTCATGCATTAATGTGCCATAAATACTCCAATTGTTCAATTTGAATTGATACTGAGAATTATTAATAATTATTTTTCAGTTCTTTGAACTGTCATTTCCTTTACTCTTTACTGTGAAACACGATGTATGTTTTTTGGATTAATGACTGGTAGCACAGTACAAGTTGTGTGAAAGATTTGGGTGGAAAAACTGACCTGACCCAACACAAAATTACAATTTTATTGTGTGTGTGTGGGTAAATAGGCCTGAAAATGCACCAGAATGCATCTGAGATTTCAAATTTTTCTGGGAGAGAACCCCCACACCCCCATCAGAGGCTTCGGGCCTTCGGCCTTTGACAAAAGTTTTTTTTTTTTTCCCATGGCCCCACTTTGATCATTGTGTTGAGATTATGCTATGAATTTCGCCAGAGTTCAAATCTGTGGGCTTTCAGGTCCTAAGTAGCATGAAGGACCCGTTTTCTACCTTGTCTGTTTCCAGATGTCTCAAAGTAATCAGTAGATGTTAACAAGATTTTGCAGGGAAATTGCCTTGGGTCAAGGAAGTGTTGATTAAGTTTTGGTTCTGGATCAGTCTCAAAATCATTCCTTTTATTTAAATTCTTGCAAAAACAAGAGACATCCCAAATTAAGAAATCGGAGACATAATTTGTAGAGGTCTACCAATTATCGGCCTGGCTGGCTATCTGTGCCAATAATCAGCATTTTTGCGGATATCTGTAATCAGCATTTGGACCAGCTGAAGACAATGGAGGGAACCCTGACGAATAGTGACATGTAAGAAAGGAGATTAGTTAGATTGTTACAGTATCTGTCATCTGCATAAAAATGGTAGAGCCTATTGTTTTTGGGGTTTATTTATGAGGGGGGGTTTTTTGACGATAGAAAGCAGATTACAGTAAACAAGCTACACAAATTCCTTAGTAGAAAACAGGACATATATTTCATAGAGGGATAGTGCACAGATTTGATGACTTCTTGACATCGTGGGAGAGCGGAGTTTCCCCAATAAAACCTCTGGAGAAGCAGAAAGAAAGGAATCTCTGCAAAATATTGAGTATAGGTCAAACAAGTGAACAGAACACATACCTATATATGCAAAAACATCAACCAAGAGAGAGAAGGGGGGAAAAAAGGGTGGGTGAAAATCTGTTAAACGTGTGAGTTACACAGGCTGGAGCTCACCTGTAATAAACGTGAGACGTACTACAGCAGCAAAGACAAGCTACAAAAAAGTTAGCTTTTGTCTAGAAATGAAATGAAGGCCTTCCACACTTTGAAGAAGTGACTATGTGAGTTTGATCTGCTGAAACAATATCAGCTTTTTTGCAGCAACCATACCAGTGCTAAGAACCTTTTGATGGGCCGAGAGGGGCTCTGTTTCATCTGAGCAGCCAAATAGTGCTAGATTCCAGTCGGGCTGGATGTTCCTTTGAAGATGAACTGTAAACCAGTTAAATATATGGGACCAGAAATTATATATTGCTGGACATTGCCAGAAAAGATGGAATAGTGAACCCTCCTGTGTGCCACACCTAGCGCACAAAAGGGAGCACGATTCATAGATCTTACTAAGTTTGACGTGAAAAGTACAATCTGTGAATGACATGTACAGATTGAATCAATCTGTACATGGAACTGATAGAGCATTTATGTACACCTGACAGGGTCTTCTCCCAGAGTTCCTCACTCACTGGAAATCCTGACTCTCTGGCCCAAGCTTCTCTGAGATGGCCTGCATTTGTAGGTGTGGTAAAAACATTCATGAAACAGGAGATTAAGCATTTAGTGTCTGGACGTAGCAAAAGTAAATCATAGAGAGTGTGACCCTTTGGTTTAACCATAAATTCTGGATGGGACTCCCGAACAAAGTTCCTGACCTGACGGTAACTGTCTCAATTTTTAACCAGAGGATAAATATTCAACTAGTCATCGTCGGGGAGGCTCTGCTGCCAGAACATAAGAGCCCTTAAATTTGCAGCCCAGTAGTAATGCCTGAAGTTGGGGAGGCCAAGACCACCATTGGCAATATTTTTCTGTAAATGCAATTTAGAAATGTGTGGCGATTTCTTTGCCCAAATGAATGAAAGAATTACTGAGTCAAGTAGTTTAAAAACAAGATGGTAGGCTGACAGGAAGATTTTGAAAAAGATATAGGAACCTAGGAAGCGCCACCATTTTTATCGCATTGATACGACCAATCATAGAGAGGGGCAGCAGATCCCACTTGCTGACTAAAATTTTTAGGTTTTATACCATGTCCAGAAAGTTCAGTTTGACTAGAAGGTTGGGGTTTCTAGGAATCTTTAGACCAAGATACTTTATGTGAGTGGTAGCTTGTTTAAATGGCAGAGAGCTTAAGAAGACGGGGCACAGATTGTCTGTGAGAGGCAAAAATTCACTTTTAGTCCAGTTGATTGTATATCCTGAAAGTTTACTAAGCGTTAATACAATCTAAAAGGTTAGGAACTGAAACTACAGGGTCTGGGATGCAAATCAGTAAATCATCAGCATACAAATTTACAAGGCATTCAACGTTACTGAAGGTGATGCCCTGAATGCCAGGATGGCTCCTTATCAGAATTGCAAGTGGTTCTAATGTGATATCAAAAGAACAGAGGAAAGGGGGGTCACCTTGCCTTACACCCCGCTGCAGGTTAAAAGGTTGTGACTTATCCAAGTTGGTGAGAATTGAAGAAATTGTTTTAGAGTAAATTATTTTAACCCAGTCTATAAATTTAGCACCAAAGCCAAATTGCATCAAAGTCACAAACATAAACCATCATTCAGTTTGGTCGAGAGCTTTTTGAGCGTCAAGGGATATAATTGCAGCTTGTCATCTTATTTTGTTGTGCGTACATGGTGTTTATCAGCAGACGAACATTACTAAATGAGAACCTCCCAGGAATAAAACCCGTCTGTTTAGGATGCATAATTTTAGAAATATGCCTGCCCACTTTCGTAGCCAGGACTTCTGATATTATTTTTTGATCAAAATTTACAAGTGACAATTGGTCCATAGCGAGTTGGCTCAGTCTGATCTTTCCCCCTTTTTTAATAGCAGACAAATATTGGCTTCATATAACAAGCTAGGAAGTCTCTTGTTTTCAAACAAATCCTTGACCATCCTCATAATTGAGTGATTCCATATTATTTTCCCTCTGCTTGGTCTAAAAAAGTAACCGTTACTGACTCCCACAATTTTTTTTTTTTCCTGATTCTTATAGTGTTTCTTAAAGCCAGAAAGTTGCCATTTGAAATGACTTTAGTTTTGTGTCATGTCTGTGATCTGCTTTTTTTCTACAAAATTAAACAACTGAATGAACATTCTCCAAGGCCGGTGATTCCATATTTTTTGCCAGGGGTTGTAGTTCTTTGTAAAAGTACCTGAAGCAGTTATCTCCTCTGGTCGGGTCACTACGTTGCCAGATTTATCTCTGATCTTGTGAATTGCTTGTTTGGCTTGTTCACCTCTTAGTTCACTTGCTAACAGTTTCTCAGGTTTCTCAAGCAATTCAAAAAATGTTTTTGAGTTTCATTAATAGGTGGCTTACATGTTTATTGAGAATATTATTATACTTGTATTTCAACTTCAGCATCCTGTTGTAGTTGGACTGTAATAAGGAGGTTCTGTAGGCCTTCTTCCAATATTGGTGGCTGCTTTTCAATCTCAACAAGTCGCCAATTGAGTTCACTCTTCTTGGTGGATTCAGAAGAGATGATATGACCTCTGACCACAACTTAAAAGTCTCCCATAATGTGGAGTCAGAAACCTCTCCATTGTCATTAAAGGACGGGAACTCATCAATACGTTTGGTGATGTGCTTGACAGATGAAGGATGTTGTATGAGCAGAGGATTGAAACGCCAACCATATTTAGGCCTGGGTAGGACACCCATTAATTCGAGTGAGGCAGGACCATGATCCGAAATCCGAATGTTGTGATAAGAAGAGTTGATCACGCAATGTAATAATTCAGAAGATATTAAAAATAATCTATCCTTGAGTAAGACTTATGGACATGGGAGTAAAAGGAGAAATCCTTGTCAGTTGAATGATGGAGCCGCCAAATGTCTATTAAGTTTCTCGTCTTAAGTCGTTCAGGGTTTGTACTGAAGCAATCTGAGGTGCGGGTTTTGTAGAAGCTCTGTCTAATAACGGGTCCAAGTAGCAGTTAAAATCACCACCAATTATAATGTTTGCATAGGAGGCTGGTAGCATGTTAAAGACTTTCTCAAAGAACTCTGGGTTGTCGGAGTTTGGAGCATAAATGTTAAGCATACTAATTGGCAAGGAATTTATATGACCAGAGATCAATAGGTATCTGCCATAAGGGGCTGCTGTCATAGATTCAAGGCGAAAGGAACAGGATTGCTACCCCTCTAGCCTTATGAGTAAAGGGGGCTTGATGGGCCTGAGAGATCCAGTTCTCTTTGAGTCTGTGCTATTCCTTTACACTAACATGGGTTTCCTGCAGGAAAAAAAAGAAAATCATATCTGCTTTCAGTGACCTAAAATGGGGAGAAAACTCCACCCCTTTTTGAGCACGTGACCCAGTAGAGCATATTGTAAGTTTGAATGATCTGGCAGAGGGGGAGCAGGTAAATGGAAAACAGGAGCAGACTCTGAACAGAACCATGAGGTCCACTGCACTCATCCGGACTTAAGAATATGATGTCTTACTAAGGGCAACAGAATGGTTCAGTTGGTGACGTATGAATGAAGACAGTTGAGAGGTAGACCCTGGATTCCTACCTAATGTTCGAGACAATGTAAGAGAACATAGATGTCAGCTACAGAATGAAAATAGAGGATTCACCTCTATGTAGTCTAGACTTCAGGTGAGGAGGTGTCAAATTCAGTCTTCTCTGTCAGGTATCAGTGGAAATAATGGTGATGCCTATTAGTTCTCTGACAGAGGTATCCAGTCTGAATACCCTTCTAGTTTGCTTTGTGTTCTGCTCCTAGTGCAGCAGTTAAAAAAGCACCCTGCCCACATACCAAGGCTTTGTTGATGATGAGGAGGGGAGGGGGTGAAGAACAGAAAGAGGATGGTGTGAATGGAGAGGTTGAAGAAGAGAGCAATGAAAAGATGAAAGAAGGTGATGGAGCATCAGTTGGGTCAAAGCTACGTGCCTGTCGGAGAACAGAAGGAAGAGAAGGCAGTGATGACGGTATGGACCACTGTGTTCAAACGGGTGTTTTTGTTTTTATAATGGAGCATGACAACCCCAAATCATAAAAAATTGGGGCAGTATAGAAAATGCAAATAAAAGCCAAATGCAGTGATTTTTTTTTCTTTCTTTTAGCTTGACTTTTATTTCATTGCTGACAGTATCGGCCCAAGATAATTCATGTTTGTTTTTTGTCGTTAACTTCATTTCATTTGTTAACATACATTCATTCTTGTCTTTCAAGCCTGCAGCACATTCCATAAAGCGTTGGGATGGAGAAATATAGGACTAGCAATGAGGGCAAAAATTATTTCAAACAGGTAGTGTAAACTGGTGATTTCAATCATGGTTTGGAACAAAAGCTGTATACACAAAAGTCAGAGTATTTGAGGAGCAAAAATGGGCAGAGGATCTCCAGTTTGTCAACAAATGCATGTGAAAATGACAAACTTTTTAAACAGTTGTCAAAGTAAGATTGGATGGGATTTGCACATTCCTCCCTCCATAGTGCTTAAAATCATTATGTGACTCATGTGGAGGAATTCAATTCTGTAAAGGGTAAAGCTGCATTCACACCACACGCGAGCGACGGCGGCAAAAGGTGCCCATGTAATCCCTGTGGAAGGACGGATTGTGGCGCTACAAAAGTTCAAGCCACGTGACGCGAAAGAAGTGATTTTGAGCGATTGGCGCGTTTGTGGCGCGATACCGCATCAGTTTTTCGTCTTGTCGCGCCGCGATGACCAATCAGGGACTGGATATGTAGTGACGTGAAGTTGTCTGGAGTTTATACTTGATCTTGACATGTCCTGTGTCTGGCAGCCAGCCTGTGAGCAGGACTTATGACAGAGTTTGAGGGGAGAGCGTGCAGCACCGCAGCAGTAGCAGCAGCTATTTTTTTTTTTATGTATTTATTTATTTATTTATTTTTTGTTTCTTCACGTGCCTGCGTGAACGAATCGTCCGTGAAGATAATTTTATTAACTACACAGATGTATGATAAAAACAAATGGTGACTGTGAGAGTTTGAGGGGAGAGAGAGTTAGGAACTGCAGGGGCAGCCAGTTTTTTTTTGTTTTTGTTTTTTTACATGTGCGCGCACGAACGGGACAGGAGGTCCTCAAACTGGGTCCTGGAGAGGCAGAAGTACCGCTGAAAGCGGCCGTCATCCAGACGCAGCTCCTGCAGCAAATAATGAAACTCCCCAAATTGGGAACGTCTCATGAGGATATTGTGAACCCAGCAGCGCCGCTGGCAACGTTTGTCGGCTTTCTACAACAAATACAGCACAGCAACTCGCTCCATGTGATCAAGGTCCACCATGTTGACTCAACGGCGAGCGGAATGGAAGCTCCTCCTATTTGATGACGCAGCGAAAGTTTCCGTCCAAGCAGAGCGACACACCAGGCAATGGTGGCGCGTCCATCGCCAGGCGAAGGAAGCAAATTTGTGGCGTTGCGTGCGGTGTGAACGCGGCGTAAGGGCACAAGCCTAACCTGAACTCTTCTGATCTCCGATCCCTTCGATGTCACTACGTCAAGACCAGTCGTTCATCAATAGCTGATATTACAATATGGGCATGGGATTCCTCTGGGAAATGTTTGTCAAGTACTACAATATTGTGTTACATTCACAAATGCCACTTAAAACTTTGCTGTGCAAAAAAAGCCTAATGTTAACCTCCAGAAATGTTGTCTACTTATTAAGGCTTAGAGGCATCTGGGTTGGACCATTACACAGTAGAGAGATGTAATATGGTCACACAAATCAGTATTCCTTATTTTTGGAAGAAATTAATGCAAAATCAGTGTTGAACTAAAGTCAACAAGGACCATCTAGACTATGGCAACAAGTCCAAAAGCCGGGGTCTGTGGTGGTGATGGGTTGTGTCAGTGCCCTTGGCAAAGGTAGTTTACACTTCTATGATGACAGAGGTAATGCAGAAAAATACATCAAGATTTTATTGCAACATATGCTGCCTTCAAGATGACCAGTGGTGGGCACAGCTAACCAAAAAGGTAGCTTCGATAACAGATAATCAGCTAACTGAACAGTTATCTTTTATAAAGCTAAACCGATAAACCACCCAAAAATTTATTGGAAGCTACAGCTAACCGATAGCTTTCAGTATTGTCTCCAGTACACTTGCAACTACTAACAAGCTGATTTTGAGTTTTAACACCATGATTGCTTCTGTTAGCATCAAAGGCGACCACAGACCCAAACAATGAGTCAGCACTTCTGTCTCTGGGCACCCTGCCCACTGCTGGAAGCTCCTGTTTATTACATAGCTTCCAGCAGAGAAGCAGTTGAGAGGAGCCTCGAAACTCAACTCTACTCAATAGCAGTGTCGCTGTGAGCCGGAGGTCTTGGAAAATAAAGTACTGCTGACTTATGGTTTGATTTATAAATAAAATTAATACGGATAGAATAACTCCATTAATGTCAATTCTGTCATTTGTACAAAGTTAAAATATAACATAAAACAGTGAGGAAAATAAGTATTTGAACACCTTGCGATTTTGCCAGTTCTCCCACTTAGAAATCATGGAGGGGTCTGACATTTTCATCTTAGGTGCATGTCCACTGTGAGAGACATAATCTAAAAAAAAAAATCTGGAAATCACAATGTATGATTTTTTAATAATTTATTTGTATGTCACTGCTGCAAATAAGTATTTGAACACCTACCAACCAGCAAGAATTCTGGCTCTCACATACCTGTTAATTTTTCTTTAAGAAGCCCTCTTATTCTGCACTCTTTACCTGTATTAATTGCACCTGTTTGAACTTGTTAACTGTATAAAAGACACCTGTTCACACACTCAATCAATCACACTCCAACCTGTCCACCATAGTCAAGACCAAAGAGCTGTCTAAGGACACCAGGGACAAGCCGTAGACCTGCACAAGGCTGGGATGGACTACAGGACAACAGGCAAGCAGCTTAGTAGAAGACAACAACTGTTATGATTATTTATTAGAAAGTGGAAGAAACACAAGATGACTGTCAATCTCCCTCGGTCCTGGGATTCCATGCAAGATCTCACTTTGTGGGGTAGGAGGATGTCTAAGAAAGCTCAGACTACCTGAAGGGAGCTGGGACCACAGTCACAAAGATTACATTATTAACACATGATGCTGTCATGGTTTAAAATCCCGCAGAGCAGCAAGGTCCCCCTGCTCAAGCCAGCACTTGTCCAGGCCCGTTTGAAGTTCACCAGTGACCATCTGGATGATCTAGAGGAGGCATGGGAGAAGGTCATGTGGTCAGATGAGACCAGAATAGACCTTTGTGGAATCAACTCCACTTACCATGTTTAGAGGATGAGAACAACCCCAAGAAAACCATCCAACTGTGAAGCTAGGGGTGGAAACATCATACTCTGGGGGTGCTCTTCTGCAAAGGGGACAGGACGACTGCACCGTATTGAAGGGAGGATGGATGGGGTCATGTATTGTGAGATTTTGGCAACAACCTCCTTCCCTCAGTAAGAGCATTTGAAGATGGGTCGTGGCTGGGTCTTCCAGCATGACAATGATCCAAAACACACAGCCAGGGCAACTAAGGAGGGGCTCCGTAAGAAGCATTTCAAGGTCCTGGAGTGGCCTGGCCAGTCTCCAGACCTGAACTCAATAGAAAATCTTTGGAGGGAGCTGAAACTCCAAACCTGAAAGATCTAGAGAAGATCTGTGTGGAGGAGTGGACCAAAATCCTTGCTGCAGTGTGTGCAAACCTGGTGAAAACTACAGGAAATGTTTGACCTCTAATTGCAAACAAAGGCTATTGTACCAAATATTAGCATTGATTTTCACAGGTCTTCAAATACTTATTTGCAGCAGTAACATGCAAATAAATTATTAAAAAATTGTTACATTGTGATTTCTGGATTTTTTTATTTTTTATTTTTTTGATTATGTGCTGTTGTACACCTTAAGACGTGTTTGCAGGAAAATGAGACGGGAAAAATCTGTACTGCTTGATGCAACATTGGTAAATACTTTGTCTCAACTTTTTAAAAATGTTTCATGCTTGAAATGCAAGAATGTATATATATTATCAAATTTAATGAAATTCCATACCTTCACAACTTTTGGGGTTTGAGGTTATAGTTTAACACATTTATTTTAATTATATAATTATATAAATTAAAACATCTGCTCATGTAGTTCCAAATGTTGCAGCTGTGTCAGCAGTTTACGTTCAGGCTAATAGCATTTCAGTGTCACTTGTATTTGCTGTTTAGTTTCCAAGGAAAGTAGCATTTCTTTTGCTCTCTGTCTGTCAATACCCGTTCTTGCCATTGTTCCTTTTTTTTTTTTTTTTTTTTTTTTTTTTTTGCTGCAGCTGCTGCAGACTCAGAAAGTTCGAATGGAGGAGAAAAAGCTGGTAAGGCAGAAGGAGATGCTGGTCCTTCCTGCTCATCCTCATCTTCAAAGGTCCCAGGAGATACCAAGTCCAGAATCTTTGATGATAGTGAGGAGTCTGATGAGGGGGAAGAGGAAGAGGAAGGCAGTGATGAAGAGGTGAGAGAGAGAATAGACCCTAGCACAGTTATCAGTAAATGTAAATGGACTGCATTTATATAACGCTTTCATGGTCAAAGGCCATTCTCACACACACTGAAACACTGATGTTAGGGTGCTACCATGCAAGGCGCTCACTACACACCTTGAGCAATTTAGGTATTAAGGATCTTGCCCGAGGGCCCTGAGTGATATCACAGCTTGATGTTAAGACGTTCTTGTTTTGGAAGACGATATCTGGGAAACAGGGCTGTGAAAACTCCGCGGGATTCTGCGGATTTCATCACAAGGAGGAGGAGGGGTGTTAGCATTGTACTCTTTAATCGTGATCGAATTCTTTTGTTTTCCAACATCATGCAAGTTTTATAATTATCTGCGGACACTGATCTGTGTTACAGATACAAATCAGTTTCCTCAGATCCACAGAGATTTGAGAATAAATGCCACTCAAAGCCTGGCTGTTATGACAGCGGTGACGCTGTGTGACTACTGTGCGAAACTTAAGCTAAACGTAGCATGTGGACATCACAAACTTTTAGAGCTTTCAAGTTTTTAAACGAAGAATTTTGCAACATGTCTGTGTCACGGACCAACATCGCACAGAGAGAAGATGGCAAGAAAGACTGTTTGAAAAAGTCTAATAAGGACAAGAAACCGTGGAATTGTCACTGGCTTCATGAACACACCTGAAAGATAAACGGGAAAGTGAACTGTGCCCTCAGGAAACCGGTAAGAATTTTCCTCATTCTCTGGGAAATAAAAATGCTGTTCAAACAGGATTTTAAAAAAGATTATGTGACCTTTTTTTTCTTTCATTAATCTAGACTTTCTTTCATTGAAAACACGACATTTTAATGAATTTATCTGTTATTTCAACATTATCACTGACAGTTCAAATGAAAGGTTGAATCTAGGATCATTTAAATATGCACTTTTGAGATTTGTTCTTCCAGGAGATGCTGAAAATGTATCATTAGATAAAAATTTAATTTGGTTTCTGGAGCCCCCACAAGGCCCTAGACCCCAGCTCCTGGGGGGGCTACCCCCACCCCACCCCCTGCGAATTTTCCTCAGATTTCACAATTTTCATTTCACAGCCCTGGGGAAATAATTAATTCGTCATTACAGAAATTACTGAAGAAACGCAGTGTTTTTAAAAAGTCCCTCAGTGCTCATCTGCTCCGGGTTTGTTTCTCAGTGTGAAATGGCAGCGCTTTGTCCTGCCAACAACAGCCACCAAAATATACGACAGGCGGAAGTGAACCTCAACGGGTCGTCTTTTGAGTTTATTAATGGCTTGCAAACCGACACAGTGCATTACCGCCACCAGCTTTGTTTAGCTGTGGGGTATATAATTTTTATTTTATTTATTTATTTCAAATCAGGATGGCAGTGAAGAGGAAGAAGGAGATAGTAGCGAGCTTGAGGAAGAAGAGGATACAGAAGAGGGTGAGGAAGATTCTGAAGATGAAGAGGAAATGCGTCTACCTGGGATGGATGGAAAGGAGGAGGTACAAGGGGAAAACATGTTAAGTTATTGGAATATTGACCCTAGGTTTTCAGAATTTCTTGATTACTTTTAAATGTCTCAACATGACTCCCAAGGTTTTGCCTGTACTACAGTGGACTCTTACACCCAGCCATCGATTGATAAATAATAATGTACATTGGTGATATCAGAGGTATTTGAAACTGGTGTTCACATTATTCAAAGATTTTAAAGGCATGCATCCAGCCTTTCCAGTTAGTAGCTGTATGTTGACTTGGAAAGTTGGTCCTGCTGTATCTGTGTCAGTCATCATGGAGTTTTAACTGTTGATTTGTAGCCCGGCTCAGACAGTGGCACCACAGCTGTTGTGGCTCTGATCCGAGGGAAGCAGCTAATTGTGGCCAATGCTGGAGACTCTCGCTGCGTGGTGTCCGAGCGTGGTACGTTCAAACTATATCATAAGCATTTCTGACAGAAATGTTAAATTGCACAAGACTGTCGTGTGAGGCAAAATGGCAATCAAATAGGAAGGACCTTGCAGCATTATAGGGCATTTGTGAAGTTTAATTTTTATTAATGTTTTGAATAGATTAAATTCTATACGGACTGAAGTTTGAGTACGATAATTTGAATATATGTCCAGGTCATGAAACTGAGTAGCATACATTTTCTAATATCAAATCATACAATATAAGCTCTTTCTTGCTGTGTGGCTTCAGGGAAAGCTGTTGATATGTCATATGACCACAAGCCAGAGGACGAGGTGGAACTAGCTCGCATCAAGAATGCTGGGGGGAAAGTTACCATGGATGGCCGCGTTAATGGTGGACTGAACCTCTCCAGAGCTATTGGTATGGCTAAATTGATTTGAGTGATATAATGTGCATTGTATGAAGCGACATTTGGTCACATGGAAAGTCTGCAACTGTCACAGTCTTGTTTATTTTTTCATGGAATGACAAGTAATTGTGTAGAAGATGTAAATTCTACTTTTTTCAGAATTCTACAACTTTAATCTGTCAGCCAGGCTGTTGTGATGGGTAGCATGTAATGATTACTTTTATTGTTAACAAACCTGATTATGTTATGATTAACTGTTTAGAAGAAGTGAAATAACAAATAAAAAGGCTGTAAGAAAGATGACACTCAATGCAAGTTCACAAAATTCCGTATGAGAGTCAACATGACTGCCTTCAGCTGCTAGATTAAAGCTGTACAGCTTTTCAAATATCTCAAAGCTGGCAAAATTTAGTTTCTACTGAAATCCAAGCATTATGATGTCCATTTATTTTTGTGTAACCCATCGCAAAATTACAGTTAATTTCAATGAAGAGAACATATTTACCTAGGAGGAATTCCAAACAGTTATTTTGTTTTTCTTTTAATTCCATCTACAGAAAGAAGCAAGTGTGCACATCCATGAGGTTTTGAAATTACCTTTGACCTTGCACGATCCCTGGGTGTGCACGCTAATCTACATAAGATGTCTTGTAAATCACTTCAGAGGTGTTATCTTTTACAAAATATATGAAGAATCATAAGTCGTTTTGGAGCATTTTCCGCCTCCTTTGTTTATTTTGTTCAAATGAGCAGCCAATTGAAACCACCGTGCCTTTCTTTTGTGATTGGATGTCACCATGTTACTTTTTTTCAACCACTCCCGTTTGTACTTCTGTTTTGGTTGTAATTCATGATAGTGATTTTATTTTTGGTGTGTGTGTGTGTGTGCGCGCGCGTGCACATGTTTCTCATAGCTCAAGATGATCTCTTTAAAAACTGACAGAATTGTAATCTTTGGAGATGTTATCTTCTGAGATGGCTACATGTGTGACAAAAACAAGGTTAGCACGCTGTTAAGTTGGATTCTCACCATCAGGTGACCACTTCTATAAGAGGAACAAGGCTCTCGGTCCAGAAGAGCAGATGATTTCTGCGATGCCTGACGTCAAAGTTCTCACACTCAATGAAGATCACGACTTTATGGTCATTGCCTGCGATGGCATCTGGTAAGTTTTTATGATGTCCAAGTCATGCATGGTATATTTGTCAAATTTGCAGTGTTTCCCCTACAGGCCAATAAAAACCCCTGGCAAGCCAGAAACGTTTTTTGTTAATATTGTAAATTATCAAATAGTTTGACTGTCCTTCATTCCTGTTCACCTACAGCACTTTGCCTGTGATTTTGCCTCACATAATTTTCTGTGGGTTAACCACTTTTGTGGAAGTCATTTGACACTGCGCTAATCAGCTTATTTTTAGTATTTTATCAAACAGGAAGTTGTCTGACAGCAGCGCAATTCCACGATACACTGCCTGCTATGCTATGCACTGCCTTTATTCTCCAAGTAGATCCAGCTACTTTTATCTTATTCTGTTTGTGCACTTCTGCATACATCGCACAACTAAAAGTGCACAAAATTGGATTTTGCAGATACTAATAGATAAGCGTTAGGTTTTCTTTTTTTTTTCTCTCTTTAATTTCGTGGTAAAGCCTTTAGTCTGTCCTGTACTGGACTGACCTGTTATACTTCAGTGATACTGCCTTGTAGATACAAATAGAACAGAATGCTAAAATACCCTCAGCCATATGAGCATTGTCTTCTTTATAATTTGCAGTTGTTTAATTGGTATCCCATTGTGTGTGTGTGTGTGTGTGTGTGTGTGTGTGTGTGTGTGTGTGTGTGTGTGGTGTGGTGTGTGTGTGTGTGTGTGTGTGTGTGTGGTGTGTGTGTGTGTGTGTGTGTGTGTGTGTGTGTGTGTGTGTGTGTGTGTGTGTGTGTGTGTACACAGTTGTATGTAAAAGTTTGGGCACCCCTGATGATTTTCCTTTATAAATCATTGGTTGTTTGGATCAGCAATTTCAGTTAAATATATCATATAGCAGACAAACAGTGATGTTTGAGAAGTGAATGAAGTTTCTAGGATTTACAGAAAGTGTACAATAATTCTTTAAACAAAATTAAGCAGGTGCATAAATTTGGCACCCCAACAGAAAAAAATACATCAATATTTAGTAGATCCTCCTTTTGCAGAAATAACAGCCTCTAAACACTTCCTATAGCTTCCAATGAGAGTCTGGATTCTGGTTGAATGGACCATTCTTCTTTACAAAACTTCTCAGGTTTGTTGGTTTAGAACATGGACAGCCTGCTTAAAATCACACCACAGATTTTCAATAATATTCAGGTCTGGGAACTGAGCTGGCCATTCCAGAATGTTGTACTTGTTCTTCTGCATGAATGCCTTAGTAGATTTTGAGCAGTGTTTAGGATCGTTGTCTTGTTGAAAGATCCAGCCCCAGCACAACTTCAACTTTGTCACTGATTCATGAACATTGTTCAAAAGAATCTGCTGATATTGACTGGAATCCATGTGACCCTCAACTTTAACATGATTCCCAGTGCCTTTTACTGTAGGTTGCAAGTGTTTTTCTTGGAATGCTGTTCTTTTTCAGCCACGCCACCCCTTATGTTCAAATAATTCAGTTTAGTTTCATCAGTTCACAGCAAAATGAAGCTGGCTTGTCTAAATGTGCTTTAGCATACCCCAATTGACTCTGTGGCATGTACGCAGAAAAGGCTTCATCTGCATTACAGTATCATACAGCATCTCCTTGTGCAAAGTGCGCTGTATAGTTGAATGATGCACAGAGACACTATCTGCAGAAAGATCATGTTGTAGGTCTTTGGAGCAGGTCTGTGGGTTGACTGTGACTGTTCTCACCATCCTTCGCTTCAGCTTGTTTCACATTTCCCCATTTCGTATTTTGTTTGCAGTTTTTTGGCCAGTTTCTGCTTCTTTCGCCCAACTTCGTGTTATGTGTGAAGGGGCCCTAAGACATGTAATCGTGAGGATAACTTAATGTCATGATGATGAAACTCAGCAAAATTAAATTATTTGTTAAACAGCTTGTAAATGTTTGAACATACGTTATTCACATGCTGATTATCTACATATTAAAGGCACATGTGCGTGCGGGAGTTTATTTAGTATGCCGATTGTAAGTACATATAATATATATTATAATATACATATAATACATGCATGGCATAAGGAAGTGAAAACACTTATTTCCATTGTGGTCCATTTAAAATCAGATGATAAGATAGAAGTAGTAATAAAATAACAATAATAATACTGGTAATAATAAAGCTAATGATAATATTAAAATTGTGCATATGATAACAAGAACCTAAACAATTTACAATTACGTTAAGACAGTAAATTAATGTAAAAAATGACAGGGAAAAAATGTATGAGTTCTTCTCAAAGCTGTTGAGGTCAAAAGGTGCCTTGACACTTGCAAGACTTTGATCCGTGCACTTGCACGCACTATGCCGTGCAGGGGAGTAAACTCATCTCAAACTCATTGTAAACCGCTGTAAACTCTGCACAGCTTTGTGCAAGTGTGCAAAGAAAATGTTCAAAATCTCCATCACGCATTAATTACGTGAACTTCAAGTGAACATTGTGCAAACAATTCAAAAACACTGCATGTTAGAGCGAGTGATTGCGTCAGTGCGCCGCATCAGAACGCAGCTCGTCTGAACGATTATGACGAGATATTAAATCTATCATAAATGTACTTTTACAGCTACTTATAAGAAGGAATGAACATGCAACTGTTTACCAAGCTATTACAATATAAACATTACAAATAATTACCTTTTAGACAGTTCCAAATACGTTCTCCGCCTCATTAAATGCGTGCATGAGAGAGAGAGAGAAAAGCTGCAGCTCTGTGAGTAGTTAGAGGTGTTTTCAACAGCCACCTTTGAGAGAAAAATCATTAATCCACTCTGAAATAATTATTTTATATATGCAATGTCCAGTGCACAACCCGTGGCATCCAGCGGAACAAAGCAGGGCGTCCATCTGGGAACGCAGCAGGTGGGATCGTCACAACAAAGTGCGTGCAAGTGTCAGGACACCTGAAGGTTCTAAAACCATTCTGGACTCACATAACATTCCAGCTCATTATAGAAAATTTGCATAATTTATTACCACCCTTGGAAAAAATGTCAGCTATCTATTTTATAGACTAACCAATCTAGTGGTGGTGGAACACCATGGGCAGTGCTCTAGTTATATTAATTAGCTTATTGTTATATTTACTCCCCATGCTGGTAGTTGCTCACAAGCATAGAGTGTGAAAGCAGAGATTGCAGTGCACAAGCAAAGTTCTCAAACAGACGAGTTTAGGCACTGGCTGCTTGCATCGCATACTTTAATAACAGGGTTTTAAAAACATTAATAGCCATCTCCTTCCCTACCTCATGAAATCTTATGTTGTTGTCTGTGATCTTTTGATTGGGTTAATTTAGTATAGCTCGTAATCAAAATATTTTATGCTTTAAAATCTTTCAGTAATATTTGGAATTTAAGAAGTGAAAAATATTGAAACTATGAAACATCGAGAAAATGCTGTGTTAGTAGATGGTTGTTTCTTAATCACTGTTTAACCACTTTATATGTGCTGTTTCCATGCATGTGTGTTTGTGCAGGAATGTGTTAAGCAGCCAGGAAGTGGTGGATTTCATTACTGAAAGGGTCAAACCAGATCATAGCAGTACAGCCAGACCTCTGTCATCCATAGTGGAAGAGGTGAGTGGTGTTGCCATGGACACTCTAAACTTCATAACAAGACGACACTGAACAAGCAGTAAGAAGATGTGAAGTGCAATGCTAAATCTCAGAAATTTAAGGAACACCCACATCATATGTATGATATGTGTTCAAGCATGAGACTGCAGCACCAGACAAAATATTTAGCCAAATTGTGTTGCTTATATTCGAAGCAGCATGGAAGTCTCTATGTAGACAATTAAAGGTATCACTCATGGTACAGGGCGTCCTAAACAGGAAGTGCCAATTTTCAAATCCACAGTAAAACAGGAAAATTCAAACACTTCCTGGATTGACAGACGAGATCCCATGGAATCTCGCGGGAACTCAGTGGCAAGCTCACACTTAAACAGAAGTGCCAATTTCTCAATCAGTGAAACAGGAAATGTTCAAATGTCAAACACTTCCTGGCATGGGTGGAGCTAGAGCGGAGGCCGGGGTTTCACTGAACTCTCCTGAAATCTGATTGGACACAGATGATTGACATGTCACAGCACCACACATCTGGTTGAAAGAGCTGCGTTTTCGAATCAGTGAGTCACATTGACTGCTCGGTTCCTCCTGTCCAGTAGTTTGTGCTGTGTACCACAAAAAGTTCTAATCCACCTTAGAAAAATGTTTGCTCCAGATTTGATCTGAACACGTTGTTTAAACTATGAACTTCTCATCACACCAAACTTATATTAGTGAGTAAACGACCTTATTTTATGCCAGAAATGAGGTCCAGGTTGTTAAAAGCGGCATTTCTTGTTTAATTCGGGTGGCTTATTGTTGTTGGCTTATTAGTGCAGCAGATAACTGAAACTATCCTTCAAATGGTGATACAAGCATCAAATTCAGCACAAATACAGCTGGAGCAAAATTAATGGAGCAACTTTAACTTTCGACCCCTGTACAAACTGAAACTGACCTTTGTCACAATTCTTGCTGCTTTTACCTCATAACTCCATAACATTCAGTCACAGATCATCCAAACTATAAGTTTTTTGGAATCTTTATGATCAGGCAAATAATGTGGTGTAGTTTTCTATATGATTGGAGCATCTTTTAATTTAGACCAGGGGTGGGCAACTTCTTCCAGAAAGGGCCAAGAGGGTGCAGATTTCTTTGCAGCCACTGATTCCACCAGGTAATTTCCCTGATTAACTGATTCTGTCTGCTCAAAGTGATATTAATCAATGAAATCACCTGGTGGAATCAGTTCCTGCAATGAAAACCTGCACCCTCTTGGTCCTTTCTGGAACAAGTTGCCCATCGCTGATTTAGACCCCTGTGTAATTCTTCAGTTGACCCCTACCTGGCTGCCTCTTGAAAATTCAAGTGGCCAATCAGTTTTTTTAAAGAGTTAATGTCTATGGATTATTTGTGCTAAATTTGATGTTTGTATGTCCATTTGCAGGATTCCACTCTAAATATTCTCTTATCTGCTGCACTATACGAGGTCTGTCAGTAAAGTAACGGCCCTTTTTATTATTTTTTTTTAAACTATATGGATTTGATTCATATGTTTTTACATCAGACAAGCTTGAACCCTCGTGCGCATGCGTGAGTTTTTCCACGCCTGTCGGTGACGTCATTCGCCTGTGAACACGCCTTGTGGAAGGAGTGGTCCTGCCCCCTCATCAGATTTTCGTTGTCTGGAAATGGCGGAATGATTTGGACTTTTTTCCATCAGAATTTTTTCAGAAGCTGTTAGAGGCTGGCACCTGGAAACCATTTGAAAAATTTATCGGGTTTTCGGTGAAAATTTTACAGGCTTCACAGACAATAAGGACTGTTACTACAGCTTTAAGGACGGCTTTAAGGACGCTCGGCGCTACGAGCTGCGACGACGAGGCAGAAAACGCCAGATCATTTCTAAGCTGATGGCTCTGTGGATACGAGACCGTCGTGTGCACTTTCTCTGGTTATCACAAGAGCTGGATGTAAGCCATTTTCTGGCAGATTTCACTTTTAACAAGAGATTTTGTCATGGAAATCCGCTGCGGAGGCTTCGTGCGTAAAGACCGATTCGCTGTTTGAGCGAGACAAAGGAACACCTCCGTTTCGGCGTGTCATGGGACAAGTTAGGACATGCCCAGCTCTCCACAATTTCTCTGATACTTACTGGACTGGTAAGCATTGAAAGCCGGGATAGGCATGTCCCAACTTGTCCCATGACACGCCGAAACGGAGGTGTTCTTTCTCTTGCTCAAACAGTGAATCGGTCGTTATGCACAAAGCCTCCGCGCGGCTTTCCATGACAAAATCTCTTGTTAAAAGTGAAATCTGCCGGAATATGGCTGATGTCCAGCTCTTTTGATAACCAGAGAAAGTGCACACGACGGTCTCATATCCACAGGGCCATCAGCTTAGAAATGATCTGCCGTTTTCTGCCTCGTCGTCGGAGCGCGGCGCGCCGAGCGTCCCTAAAGCCGTCCTTAAAGCTGTAGTAACAGTCCTTATTCTCTGTGAAGCCCGTAAAATTTTCACTGAAAGCCAGATAAATTTTTCAAATGGTTTCCAGGTGCCAGTCTCTAACAGCTTCTGAAAAAATTCTGATGGGGAAAAAAAGTCCAAATCATTCCGCCATTTCCAGACAATGAAAATCCGATGAGGGGGCGGGACCACTCCTTCCACAAGGCGTGCTCACAGGCGAATGACGTCACCGACAGGCGTGGAAAAACTCACGCATGCGCATGAGGGTTCAAGCTTGTCTGACGTAAAAACATATGAATCAAATCGATATTGTTTTTGAAAAAATAAAAAGGACCGTTACTTTATTGACAGACCTCGTACAAGGTCTGTTAGAAAAGTATCCAACCTTTTTATTTTTTGCAAAAACCATATGGATTTGAATCACGTGTGATTGCATCAGCCAAGCTTGAACATTCGTGCGCATGCGTGAGTTTTTTCATGCCTGTCGGTTGCGTCATTCGCCTGTGAGCAGGCTTTGTGTGGGCACTGGTCCACCCCTCTCGTCGGATTTTTATTGCGAATAAATGTCTGAACGATTTGGAGCTTTGCTGCATCAAATTTTTCCAGAAATTGTGAGAGACCTCCAGGTGGACACCGTTCGGAAAATTCAGATGGCTTTCAGGGACGATTTTATGGAGATTACACAGATTAAGGAGTGCTCCAGCCGGTTTAAAGACCACCCACAGCGTCTGAGAGCGCGGCGCACTCCGAGCGCCAATCAACAGGCTGACAACCCGCTGAAACAACCAGATCATTTCCAACGTGAAGGCTTTGTTGATCCGGGACATCGTCTGACTTCCACAAAAATGGCAGAAGACGTGGGCATCAAGACTTTTTCGGCACATTCCACTGTTACAGGAGTTTTTTTCATGGAAAGAGGAGCGGATGGATGCGCCACAGAACCGCTCATGGCGCGGGACAAAAGCACCTCCGTGTTGGTCTCACAGGACGGCTTTCAGATGGCTTTCAGACGGCTTTCGGTGGCTTTTCAGTCGTGTGACTATCCGAGAAATTGTGCATGAGCTGGACATGCCAGAACATGTCCTGTGAGGCTTCATCACGGCATTGCTTTGCGCCATGCAGCTCCACCGCGACGCGCGGAACTCCTCCGCACATCTGTCTGTGTGCTGAAAAAGTGCAGATGTCCACGTCTTCCGCAATTCCTGTGGAAGTCAGACGAAGTCCCGGATCAACACCGCGTCCAGTGTGGAAATGAACGGCACATTTCACTGTTACAGGAGTTTTTGTCATGGAAAGAGGAGCGGAGGAATTCCGCGCATCACGGTGGAGCCGCATGGTGCAAAGCGACGCCGTGATGAAGCCTCACAGGACATGTTCTGGCATGTCCAGCTCATGCACAATTTCTCGGATAGTCACACGACTGAAAAGCCACCGAAAGCCGTCCTGTGAGACCAACACGGAGGTGCTTTTGTCCCGCGCCATGAGCGGCTCCGTGGCGCATCCCTCCGCTTCTCTTTCCATGAAAAAAACTCCTGTAACAGTGGAATGTGCCGAAAAAGTCTTGACGTCCACGTCTTCTGCCACTTTTGTGGAAGTCAGACGACGTCCCGGATCAACAAAGCCTTCACGTTGGAAATGCTCTGGTTGTTTCAGCCTGTCGATCGGCGCTCGGAGTGCACTGCGCTCTCAGACGCTGTGGGCGGTCTTTAAACCGGCTGGAGCACTCCTTAATCTGTGTAATCCCCATAAAATCGTCCTTGAAAGCCATCTGAATTTTCCGAACGGTGTCCACCTGGAGGTCTCTCACAGTTTCTGGAAAAATTTGATGCAGCAAAGCTCCAAATCGTTCAGACATTTATTCACAATAAAAATCCGACAAGAGGGGTGGACCACTGCTCACACAAAGCCTGCTCACAGGCGAATGACGCAACCGACAGGCGTGAAAAAACTCACGCATGCACACAAAAAGTATCCAACCTTCTTATTTTTTTCAAAAACCATATGGATTTGAATCACGTGTGATTGCGTCAGACAAGCTTGAACCCTCATGCGCATGCGTTTTTCCAAGCCTGTCGGTTGTGTCATTCGCCTGTGAGCAGGCTTTGAGTGAAGAGTGGTCCACCCCCTCGGCGGATTTTCATTGTCAGGAAATGGCGGAATGATTTGGGCTTTTTTTTTTTCCATCAGAATTTTTTCATAAACTGTTAGAGACTGGCACCTGGAAACCATTTGAAAAATTTATCTGGCTTTCGGTGAAAATTTTACGGGCTTCACAGAGAATAAGGACTGTCACTACAGCTTTGACGCTCGGCGTGCCGCGCTCCGTGCCGCCATCGAGAGCCACAAACCACCGGATCATTTCTAAACGGATGGCTGTGGATCCGAGACTGTCGTGTGCACTTTCTCTGGTTATCACAAGAGCTGGACATCAGCCATTTTCCGGCAGATTTCACTTTTAACAAGAGATTTTGTCATGGAAAGCCGAGCGGAGGCTTCACGCGTCACGACCGATTTGCTGATGGAGCGAGACAAAGGAACACCTCCGTTTTGGTCTCACAGGACGGCTTTGAGATGGCGTTCAGACAGCTGTCGGTGGTTTTTTCCATCGAGTGATTATCCGAGAAATTGTGGATGTGCCTGGACATGCCAGAACATGTCCCGTGAGGCTTCATCACGGCGTTGCTTTGCGCCATGTGGCACCGCCGCGACGCGCGGAATTCCTCCGCACGTCTGTCTCAATGTGCCGAAAAAGTGCTGATGTCCACGTCTTTTCACAATTCCTGTGCTAGTCAGACGACGTCCCGGATAAAACACAGCGTCCAGTTTGGAAATGAACGGCACATTCCACAGTTACAGGAGTTTTTGTCATGGAAAGAGGAGCGGAGGCTTCGTGCGTTGCGGCGGTGCCGCATGGCGCACAGCAACGCCGTGATGAAGCCTCATGGGACATGTTCTGGCATGTCCAGGCACATCCACAATTTCTCGGATAATCACTCGATGGAAAAACCACCGACAGCTGTCTGAACGCCATCTCAAAGCCGTCCTGTGAGACCAAAACGGAGGTGTTCCTTTGTCTCGCTCCATCAGCAAATCGGTCGTGACGCGCGAAGCCTCCGCTTGGCTTTCCATGACAAAATCTCTTGTTAAAAGTGAAATCTGCCGGAAAATGGTTGATGTCCAGCTCTTGTGATAACCAGAGAAAGTGCACACGATGGTCCAGCTCCACAGAGCCATCCGTTTAGAAATGATCCGGTGGTTTGTGGCTCTCGATGGCGGCACGGAGCGCGGCGCGCCGAGCATCCTTAAAGCTGTAGTAACAGTCCTTATTCTCTGTGAAGCCTGTAAAATTTTCACCGAAAGCCAGATAAATTTTTCGAATGGTTTCCAGCTGCCAGTCTCTAACAGTTTCTGAAAAAAATCTGATGGGGAAAAAAAAGCCCAAATCATTCTGCCATTTCCTGACAATGAAAATCCGCAGAGGGGCCTGGACCACTCCTCACTCAAAGTCTGCTCACAGGCAAATGACGCAACCGACAGGCGTGGAAAAACTCATGCATGCGCACGAGGGTTCAAGCTTGTCTGACGCAATCACACGTGATTCAAATCCATATGGTTTTAGAAAAAAATAATAAGGTCGGATACTTTTCTAATAGACCTCGTATGAGATGTAAGATGCTACTCCTCACTGTTTCTCAATTGCCCTCAAAAGTATTGAAACACTTGGTATTTCACACATTTTAATTTGTTTATTCCACTTCAAATACATTTTTTATAAAATTATCTTAACTCATACTGAAAGCAGATCTCTACAACTTGATATAAATTATGTAAAAATCTAAAATCCAGCTTCCTGATGAAGTGGTGTAAAGGAGGATTTTCTTTAAAAGAAAACCTGAAAGTTCAGCTACAATTTGACAGAAAGCACATTTGAGATGAAAGCCAAGATTTGATGTTTTGGTGAAAGAAACTTTTGTATTTCTTCATAATTGATGTAAATAAAGTCCAAGACATATTCAGTGACTTGGAAATGTTCATGTTTCCATCCCCTGACTTGTCTAAAGAAAACTGGCAATAAAACTGATTATTATTTACAGGTTTTTATCAAGTTTTAGAGATTTGCTTTCAGTTTGAGTTTGAGGAAGATAATTTTTGAAACTTTAATTTTTATATATATATATTTCTTGTATTTAAAATGGCATAAACAAATTAAAATGTGTGAAATTCCGAGTGTTCCAATCATTTTGGAGGGCACAGTATCCTAACCTTATGATGAGTGGTATTATTACTGTTTTGTTTAAGAATGTTTAATTTTCACTGTTGCTGCAGCTTGTGTCAAATCACAGTCATATCGTATATCGTATTGATATGAAAATTCAGTAAAGTATATCTTGGGGGGGGGAACTCCCCCAGAAGCTAAAAGGTTTTAGTCATGCTCATGCTCCCAAGAACCATTTTACTGAAAAAAGTCTGAAGGACCTAAAGGACATGGTTAGATGGTGAGGAGCTTTTCAAAGTATGTGAGAGGCAAATAAAGAAAAATGCTTAAAAAGGCGGGGCATCTGGGGGAGCAGAGCCCCCCAGAAGCTGAAAGTTTTTTGCCATGCTAATGCTCCTCTGAAGCATTTACGCAAAATAAAGTCTGAAGAACCTAAATGACATGGTGAGATGCTGACGAGCTTCGCTCATTCATGTCCGCGACATATGCATATTAATGAAATAACAGGGCACCCAGAGCTGAACAAAAAATCTAATTCCACTCATCAGTCTAGTCTAGTTACCTGTGTCTAAAAATACATTTTTGTCTACCAGATCTGGCTCATTATCTGGACCAAGATCAAAGGATACCTGTGTTTAGGTCGTGATGAAATCCTGAACACTTACCTTAGATCCTGATCGCTGAACTTGGATCAGATTGCTGTCATTTAAGCCTCATCACTCATCCCCGATTAGAACCAAAGATCCTGATTGATCCTGAACTGCTGATAGCTTTGATCCTGTAATCGTAATCGGGATCAAGAGGCAGATTCTTACCTTCAGTCTTGATTGCTGAAGTTGGGTCCTGATTTTTGATTGGTTTCATCCTGTATAAAGGCTCAAATCAGGGTCAATGGCAATTTCTGCCTCTTGATCTGAATCAGCACCAACATGTAAGAGGTTCTTACTTGACTCGAGGACTCCCTCGTCACCAAGTTTCATTCATATGTTCATGAGCTTTTATAATGTCCTGACAGAGACAAACTGCAATAAAAACATAGCTGCTTTAGCGGGGGTTAAAAAGAAAATCATCAAACAATGGGTATATTCTACACAATTTGAAAGAATGAATTTCAGACTAATGAATTTCAGACAATTTAAATATGCTCTTTTGTACATGTCCTTCAGTAATCCAAGTATATAATTTTTTCCTGTTTGGATCTTAATTTGTGCCTTAAAATTAGGTTAGCATTATTGGAACAGTGGTAAAGTGTCCTGAAGCTGTAGAAGTCTCCAAAATGTTGTATTTCATTAGTACTGTTTTATGTGCAGTTTAGTTGTGTTTAACTGCACATGATAATGTGCACCCTACATTATTTTAACCTGCAGTATCATGTGTCTTGTGAGCAGCTTTTGGACCACTGCTTGGCCCCTGATACATCGGGAGACGGAACAGGATGCGACAACATGACTTGCATCATAGTTACCTTCCGGCCACACCTCTCTCCTGCTCAGAGCCAATCTGATGACACAAAAAAGAGGAAGCACCAGGAAGAGGATGAAGGGATAGAGGTGGAAAAGAATGGAAATGACAGCAAAAAGGCAAAAAGTGACTAAAGGGAAGGAAAGGAACTGTCGTGGAGAAAGCAACTGGTCCCAAGCTACCCCACAAAACACCAGAGACGCATTCTGCTCAAAATCGATTCTTTACCTCACAAACATTTCTCTCAAAACTTTTCTTTTCTCCTTCCTCTCAAATGGTATACATATGGTAAAAGATCAGTCAGACTAAGTTAATGAGGTTGTTTTTCTATTTTGGATTCATTTTCACTTAAAGGCCCCTCTCTTTTGTTTGGTGTTGTTGGAAAGAACCTGCACGGTAAATCCATAGGAGGCTGACTAGTCACAAGTATAAGTACCATGTGTGATGGTAACTAAGATGATGCAGGAAAGATGTAGACATTACTTTAAACCAAAAGTATTTTTCAACAGATTTAAGATGTCGCCATTGTTGCACATGCTTCATTCCATTATGTTTTCAAAAAGTTAATTACTTTTTGGAGCGTGGGTGGGGGTTTGCAGAACTATAGTACTGACAAGTGTCTCACTGCTGATCATATTTCAAAGCATTTCTTTGCATTTTCCCCTGAAGATTTTAGAGGATTTAGTGTTGCGTTCCATGAGAAAACTGCACAATGCTTTCTGGGTATCTTAAGCACATTTGAAGGCATTCAGTGTACTGACTCGAAGTGCCATACAAGCAGAACAGTTCTTTTCCCAGACACTGGTTCACTTCTGCAAATTAGTTATTCTTATTGACAGAAAACATTTTGACTTGTCACAGCAGGAAAAGTAACACACAGTTGCACTCAAGTGTTCCAGTCCACAAAATTATGAATTATTTTGTTTTTCTGCTGTGACATTTTAACTTGTAAAAGCTTCATTAAGCCTGCTGTGTTTCTTGACTGTTCTGCCTCCACCTGATTGGGCAGAGTGTACTATCTCCCAACTCCTGACTGACTTAACACGCCTGACTATATTAACTATGAGAAGCAGGGAGATGTGGAAATCATATAGTGCTGCAGGTCCCTGAGGTTCACGGCTGACAAACACGGGTTTAAGGGCAACATTAGAAATCCTGATCCATACAGTACTGTGAAAAACCCACTTGAGCTTGTACATGTTTGAAATTTTTTGTAGGACATCACAAAACAACAAAAATCCAGGCTTTTTATATTAAAATATCTAAAATTTTGCCCTTTAAACTCACAGTGAAACGTAATCTCTACGTTATGAATTAAAAGGAAAAAAAAATCTAAAAGCCAAAATGGTGTGAATAAGTGCACCCTTTAGTATAACACATACAAACAATCTCTTTTACATCCAGTTTTCTTCAGACAAGTTGGGATGAATACATGAACATTTCCAAGACATGTATTATGTCTTGGGCTTTACGTACACCAATTATTAAGAAATACAAGTAGTATGGTACTCTATGGTAAATCTGTGTGGAGCAGACAGTTCTCAAAAACTAAGGGACCATACAAGGAGAAGAGTGACGAAAGACGCGCAGACAACCCTGAAGACGTTATGGGCTTCTGTGGCTGTGATTGAAGAAATTGTGTGTAGTGCAGTTTTGAATTTTACATCACCGTCTATACAGTTTCATGATTAAGTGGTATTGAGAGGGATTAAAAAAAGAAAACTTGAAAGTTCAGCTACAATTTGCCAGAAGGCACATCAGAGATGCAATCCTAGGTTTGATCTGTTTTTGTTGTTTTTTGTTTTGTTTTTTGAAAGAAAATTCTTCTCTGCTCCACTCCACACTATGCACAATTTATCCACTTGCAGCCACAGAATCCTCTAACTTCTTCAGGGTTGTCTTGGTGACTTTTCTTACTTGTCTCCTCCTTGCATGGTCCCTTAGTTTTTGAGAACTATCTGCTCCACATACTGTTTGTATTTCTTCATAATTGCTGTAAATAAAGTACAAGACATAATCAGTGTCTTAGAAATGTTCATGTATCCATCCCCTGACTTGTCTGAAGAAAACTGATAACTGAATAAAATTGATTATTTACAAGTATTATACCAAAGGGGCCCGTAACTTTTGCAACCCATCATTTTGGCTTTTAGATTTTTATTAATGTAGAGATTACGTTTCACTGTGAGATTAAAGGGCATCATTTTAGAAATTTTAATAAAGCCTGGATTTTTTTTTTTTTTTTTTCCTTGATGTCCTAAAAAAAAATGTCAAAGTTCAAGGGGGCACTAACTTTTCACAGCGCTGTATATCAAGGGAGTGAATACGAGGAGGTGCTGTTGTCCCAGGAATCTGAAACAGTAATCATAACACAGTGAAAACAGATGTTCACTGTATGAGTTTCTTTCAGGGGCCGTATGAATGAGTCACAGTGGACTTGACTACAACTAAAAGAAAGAACTGAAGGATTTGGGGTACTAGTCCAGTTGCACTTTTTGCCCTCCCACAAGCATTCCTTAACTACAAATCACATCTGCTGCCTTTTCTCTCCATTCCTGCTTGGTTTTGTTGCAGCCATTAAGTCATATTTTCCAGGTAGGGAGGGATTTAACAGGTGGTGGTGGTGTTTTTTGTTTTGTTTTTTTGTTGTTGTTTTGGTGTTTTTGTTTTGTTTTGTTTTTTTTAAACTGCATATTAGACCCTAAGATAACACCTTCTGAATTTCAGCACAGAAGCTAAATCCCTCCACCGGCCCACTTTCTGGCTTGTTTTCACGTGTGGTCCCATACACTCTTTCATTTGTTCCACACCTCCTGGTATCATTGAGCACTCTGTCAACTTTACATTGTAATGGCATCACACTAAAAATGTTCCCCCACTGGGCAGATATGAAATTTCACAAAGTATTTTTAAAAGAATAAAGCTGGACTGTGTGTGGCATTTAAAGCCTGGGCAGCTGACTTTTTTGTTGTTGGTCACTGGGCAAATTTGACAGCATGGATTAACCCATATCATCCAGTTTTTCTTTTTTTTTTTTTTTTTTTAAACACAGTCATGGTGCTGTTTGTCCATCTTGAGTTTTATTAAATCTTCCTCCACCCTTCTCCCTGTCTGTCCAGTTGTTTCCATGGTAGCATATTTTAAGGTTATCTGTGTCTTACATAAAGACTGTTTCCACTTATCTTTTCATTTGTTGATAACTCAGACATCTGGGTATCTTATTGAATTGTCTTTGTGACCGCATTGTAAATTTTTGTGTCAGACTGAGGGAGAGGAAGATATTTTTGAGTGGAAATACAATTAGACCTTCAGATCAGTGAGACAGTGTAACTGTTTAGAAAAGATTTTCTTTTTGCTGAAGCCTCATTTAAACAATGGTTGTGACTGTAACTTTGTTTCTAGTGTACTATCATATTGCCACACCCTTTTTTCTGTACATAGTTTTTTCAGAAATTGTAATGAAGAAAATGCTTTCTTTGTAATTGTGAGTCAGTGTGACGTTTTTGGTGCATACTCTTTTGACACCAGTATGTAAGTACATACAAATACATTTTTATAAATAACAAACCTGTATATTCTCTCTGATTCTTGAACAGTAATGCTAGCACCTCAGTAAAGCACAGTCTTCTGACACTTGGGTTTAAATTATGCCCTTAGGTTGTATGCTGCAATTTACTGGCTGAGGAAGGAGTTACAAATGCTAAATGTGGTTTTATCAGATTTTCAATTTTCAAACCAGAAAATTGGGGGTTCATGAGTGTTTCAGTTATTTGGGGAATTCTGGGGCTGTTTCACAGCAGGAGAATTCAGAAGTCCAACATTAAAGAAAAAGTGAGGCTTGATATAGCTTTGCTCGGTGCATTGTGCGTAATATGTTGAAAGTTGGACAGGTTGGGGATGTGCACCTACTAGATGAAGACAGGTACAAGTAATGAGAATAAAATCACTTTCAGGGCTTTCTTCAGCAGACCACAAGGTCGATCACAAATTTAGGGAAACATTCCAAGAAACTCCTTGTAGTAAACAAGTGTGTGTGGCGGGGGGCGGTGTCAGACAATAGTGGATTAGCAGTACATAACGTCTGAAGCTCAAAGGTCGAGGAACCCAGATCAAATCAATTTTATTTATATAGCGCAAAATCACAACAAACAGTTGCCCCAATGCGTTTTATATATATATATATATTGTAAGGCAAAGCCATACAATAATTACGGAAAAACCCCAGCGGTCAAAACGACCCCCTGTGAGCAAGCACTTGGCGACTGGGAAGGAAAAACTCCCTTTTAACAGGAAGAAACCTCCAGCAGAACCAGGCTCAGGGAGGGGCAGTCTTCTGCTGGGACTGGTTGGGGCTGAGGGAGAGAACCAGGAAAAAGACATGCTGTGGAGGGGAGCAGAGAGCAATCACTAATGATTAAATGCAGAGTGGTGCAAAAAGAGAAAGAAACATCATGGGAACCCCCCAGCAGTCTACGTCTATAGCAGCATAACTAAGGGATGGTTCAGGGTCACCTGATCCAGCCCTAACTATAAGCTTTAGCAAAAAGGAAAGTTTTAAGCCTAATCTTAAAAGTAGAGAGGGTGTCTGTCTCCCTGATCCGAATTGGGAGCTGGTTCCAGAGGAGAGGAGCCTGAAAGCTGAAGGCTCTGCCCCCCATTCTACTCTTACAAACCCTAGGAACTACAAGTAAGCCTGCAGTCTGAGAGCGAAGCACTCTATTGGGGTAATATGGAACTATGAGGTCCCTAAGATAAGATGGGACCTGATTATTCAAAACCTTATAAGTAAGAAGAAGAATTTTAAATTCTATTCTACAATTAACAGGAAGCCAATGAAGAGAAGCCAGTATGGGTGAGATATGCTCTCTCCTTCTAGTCCCTGTCTGTACTGTAGCTGCAGCATTTTGAATTAACTGAAGGCTTTTCAGGGAACTTTTAGGACAACCTAATAATAATGAATTACAATAGTCCAGCCTAGAGGAAATAAATGCATGAATTAGTTTTTCAGCATCACTCTGAGACAAGACCTTTCTAATTTTAGAGATATTGTGCAAATGCAAAAAAGCAGTCATACATATTTGTTTAATATGCACATTGAATGACATATCCTGATCAAAAATGACTCCAAGATTTCTCACAGTATTACTAGAGGTCAGGGTAATGCCATCCAGAGTAAGGATCTGGTTAGACACCATGTTTCTAAGATTTGTGGGGCCAAGTACAATAACTTCAGTTTTATCTGAGTTTGAAAGCAGGAAATTAGAGGTCATCCATGTCTTTATGTCTGTAAGACAATCCTGCAGTTTAGCTAATTGGTGTGTGTCCTCTGGCTTCATGGATAGATAAAGCTGGGTATCATCTGCGTAACAATGAAAATTTAAGCAATGCTGTCTAATAATACTGCCTAAGGGAAGCATGTATAAAGTGAATAAAATTGGTCCTAGCACAGAACCTTGTGGAACTCCATAATTAACCTTAGTCTGTGAAGAAGATTCCCCATCTAGCACAGAACCTTGTCATATATCATATTTATCTAATAGATTACAATTTGTTCGTGTAAATGGGGAATCTTCTTCACAGACTAAGGTTAATTATGGAGTTCCACAAGGTTCTGTGCTAGGACCAATTTTATTCACTTTATACATGTTTCCCTTAGGCAGTATTATTAGATGGCATTGCTTAAATTTTCATTGTTACGCAGATGATACCCAGCTTTATCTATCCATGAAGCCAGAGGACACACACCAATTAGTTAAACTGTAGGAATGTCTTTCAGACATAAAGACATGGATGACCTCTAATTTCCTGCTTTTAAATTCAGATAAAACTGAAGTTATTGTACTTGGCCCCACAAATCTTAGAAACATGGTGTCTAACCAGATCCTTACTCTGGATGGCATTGCCCTGACCTCTAGTAATACTGTGAGAAATCTTGGAGTCATTTTTGATCAGGATATGTCCTTCAATGTGCATATTAAGCAAATATGTAGGACTGCTTTTTTGCATTTGCGCAATATCTCTAAAATTAGAAAGGTCTTGTCTCAGAGTGATGCTGAAAAGCTAATTCATACATTTATTTCCTCTAGGCTGGACTATTGTAATTCATTATTATCAGGTTGTCCTAAAAGTTCCCTGAGAGGCCTTCAGATAATTCAAAATGCTGCAGCTAGAGTACTGACAGGCACTAGAAGAAGAGAGCATATTTCACCCATACTGGCTTCTCTTCATTGGCTTCCTGTTAATTCTAGAATAGAATTTAAAATTCTTCTTCTTACTTACAAGGTTTTGAATAATCAGGTCCCATCTTATCTTAGGGACCTCATAGTACCATATCACCCCAATACAGAGCTTCGCTCTCAGACTGCAGGCTTACTTGTAGTTCCTAGGGTTTGTAAGAGTAGAATGGGAGGCAGAGCCTTCAGCTTTCAGGCTCCTCTCCTCTGGAACCAGCTCCCAATTCGGATTAGGGAGACAGACACCCTCTCTACTTTTAAGATTAGGCTTAAAACTTTCCTTTTTGAAAAAGCTTATAGTTAGGACTGGAGTTTGCTGTCCAGCCACAGCCCAAGGTACTTGTATGAATTCACAGCCTCCACCACAGCTCCCTCGATCAGAACTGGTCGAAGACTTGGTCTTGACTTCCCAAAGTCAATGACCAGCTCCTTTGTCTTTGAGGCGTGTTGAGCTGTAGATGGTTTGTGTGGCACCAGGCATCAAAGTCCTTCAATAGGCTCCTGTAGTCCTCCTCTCTGTCATCTCTGATGCATCCAACAATGGCTGTGTCATCTGCAAACTTCTGGATGTGACACAGCTCAGCAGAAGTTAGAGGTGTATAGGGTGAAGAGAAGAAGGGCCAGCACTGTGCCCCTGGGGTGCTCCAGTGCTGCTAATCACAGTGTCAGACATGACCTGCTCGCTTCAGCTCCATGAAGAACTTGCTGACAGATGGTCCCGTCGTTAGCTGGTAAGTTTTTTCTGATGCTGTTTAGATGTTTATGGAGTGTGTTCATATCCTACTTGGTTTTTCTAATCATGTTTTTACCTTTTTCGCTTGTAACAAATGTGATACCTGTTCTGGACCGATTGTCATGGTAACTGTTCTGATATGAGAAACTATCAGACCGGAAATCAGCCAATCAGAGCGCGTGTAACATTGCAGCTCTATAGTAAAACCTAATTTTATATGGCTGTGATGCTACGCACGCTCTGATTAGCTGAGACTGAGCTGGTTTTAGATAATCTCTCTAGGGTTTTTTTTGTTGTTGATAGATACACAAATAGCTGTTTTATGGACCATGTTTTCCTCAACTTTGACCTTTGAGTAAACTGCTCCAAAATCTACTCACTAAAATATCTGTCAAAGTAATATTCTTAGCATGTTTGAGCTATCTATCCTTCTTGGTTGTTGAGATATACAAAAAAGGTGTGTTTTTTTTGGACCTGAATTTTTGTGTTATGACATGCAATTGTGTCAAGGAAAACATGACCTTTGTCAACCTACTCCAAAATCTAACCAGCTCTACTATAGACCTGTAAGTCCTATAGATATTAATCTATCTAATCTATCTATTGGTGTAATATTTCCATTAAGTTTGGAGTTAATCCATCCAGCAGCATTTGAGCAATCTTGTATGTACACGTACACACACACACACACACACACACACACACACACACACACACACACACACACACACACACACACACACACACACACACACACACTTTGTCAATGCACAAGATAATAAATCTTTGCAATAAATTAAATAAAAACATCAAAGAAAATAATACAAAGCATAAATATGGGTACTGACAAATATGTCATCACTTTTACAGCCAATTTTCTTTCCACAAATCAGGGGATGGATACATAAACATTTCCAAGTTACTGGAAAGAGGAGGAGGCAGTTCTCAAAAACTGAATGACTGTGTAAGAAAGAGACTAATGAGGGAAGCCGCCAAGATACTCGAGACAACTCTGAAGGAATTATAGGCTTTTGTGGTTGTGATTGTAGAAACTATGATAATGCAACTTTTGTTTGTTGCATCACCAGTTCTAGTTTCATAGTTAAATAGAAGAGAGAAAGACTGTCACTAGAAAATAAATAAAACATATGGGCTCGAAACTTAAAAAAACTTAAATGAAATTTCACTCCTGCTTGGTTCCATTCTGCCATGAAGTTGTATAACTACAGATTTTAGCTCCTGTGAGCAACAAACAAAAGTTGCACTAGTTTTTATAATTACAGGCACATAAGGTTATAACTCCTTCAGATTTGTTTTGGGTGCCTGATTTGGTGGCTTCCCTTACTGTCTCATTCTTGCACAGTCACTCAGCTGGTGAGAACTGCTTGTGCTAGATAGATTTACCCTACAGAACCATAATATTTATTTTTCTTATGATTGATGTAAGTAAAACCAAAGACATATTGAGTACCTTGAACATATTCGTGCATCCGTGCCCTGACTTGTAGGAAATTGGCTGTAAAAGTGAAAATTTAGTAACTTATCTGTGCCCATATTTATGCATTCCACTATTTTGGCCTTGATGGTTTTATTTAATTTATAAAATACTGAGGACATTTGTTTTCACTGTGAGTTTTAACATAGAAACATCCATTGTGTTTCTTTCCCAGTGCTTCTGGCGGAAAGTTAATGCCATAAAAATTAAAATATGTAAAAGAATACAAATGTGTCATGTTTCTCTGTAATTTATTGAAGTAGATGTTGATTGTGTCCACGCTTGATTCTACAAAAAGTGATGGGCAGCAGATTTATTTAGCAAATTACAACACTTTGATAGCCAGCAGGGACAAAGACAGACAGAACCAGCCACTCGTGCACTGACTTTATGAAGGGACAAGCATTTTGGTGCTGCCGCTCACTGTCTTGGGATCCATTAACCTGGTCGTCATGCATGTGACCCATCAGCACTTCAGAGGAAGTCCCCACAGAAGCTCACATGTGGATGATTAAACCGTTACTGAACAAGGGAGAGAGCAGACGACAGAAGATGAGAGGATGAGTGAGAAAGGGAGCACTTTGAAAAAGAGCAAAAGAAAAAAAAACAGTCAGTGTCATGATTCATGAATTAACACAGGAATGCCACCTAGGAGTGGAAGAAACACAGCAGGGGGTGTGGTGGGGGGTTGGGAGGGACCACTGATGCAGCAGGAAGAATCCAAAAGTAAATCCATGTGTGCCACTATTATGGACCTGAAGGAAAATGTAAATAAGAACATGTAAACATCCATTACTGCGCTGCATTTTCCTTTATTGTGTGTGTGTGCGTGCCTTTATACAGTCCAAAGCACTTGTTTTTTGTTTTTTGTAAAGATTTAAGATTTGGTCTTAGATTTGGTGGTGATTTTTGGCACCTTGGTAATATTACAGCAAAAGCCCCTTTTTACACTGTGTAGAGTTGCATTGAGCTGCATATCTATTACACAGGAATGGCTGCATCAGTTGGAGTGAAGCTTTGGCACACCGCTTCTTCTTTTTTGGGGGATTTTGAAGCTTCACTGCCAACAAAGTTCAGCAGAGCTCTGACTCTTTGTCAGCCTGGCTACGGTGCTGAAAAGAAACCTGGGGTTGTTCTTATTTTCTTCAATTAGTGATGAGTAGTAAGATGTCCTAGCTTTACAGAGGGCTTTTTTTTATAGAGCAACAGACTCTTTTTCCAGGCTAAGTGAAGATCTTCTAAATTAGTGAGACACCATTTCTTCTCCAACTTACGGGTTATCTGCTTTAAGCTGCGGGTTTGTGAGTTATACCACGGAGTCAGGCACTTCTGATTTAAGGCTCTCTTTTTCAGAGGAGCTACAGCATCCAAAGTTGCCCTCAATGAGGATATAAAACTATTGACGAGATAATCTATCTCACTCACAGAGTTTAGGTAGCTACTCTGCCCTGTGTTGGTATATGGCATTGGAGAACATAAAGAAGGAATCATATCCTTAAACCTAGTTACAGCGCTTTCTGAAAGACTTCTACTGTAATGAAACTTATTCCCCACTGCTGGGTAGTCCATCAGAGTAAATGTAAATGTTATTAAGAAATGATCAGACAGAAGGGGGTTTTCAGGGAATACTGTTAAGTCTTCAATTTCCATACCATAAGTCAGAACAAGATCTAAGGTATGATTAAAGTGGTGGGTGGACTCATTTACATTTTGAGCAAAGTCAATCGAGTCTAACAATAGATTAAATGCAGTGTTGAGGCTGTCATTCTCAGCATCTGTGTGGATGTTAAAATCGCCCACTATAATTATCTTATCTGAGCTATGTTTCTGTGTAGGCTCTCAGTTGTCCAGGTGGTTTCCATAGTAGAGAAGCTTGAATCTTCGACTGGACTGGGTTGCTTGCCGTGAGGACGTTTCACTTCAAATCACAGAAGCTTCCTCAGCTAAAATTCTTGCTCTGGTAGTCTGAATTCTGTCTTGACTCTTGTAGAGAAGAATAAACCGTCTCTCTACAAGAGTCAAGACAGAATTCAGACTACCAGAGCAAGAATTTTAGCTGAGGAAGCTTCTGTGATTTGAAGCGAAACATCCTCACGTTAAGCAACCCAGTCCAGTCGAAGATTCAAGCTTCTCTACTACTTATATGAGCTAAGCACTAAGTCAGACAAAAGGTCCGAAAATTCACAGAGAAACTCACAGTAACGACCAGGTGGACGATAGATAACAACAAATAAAACTGTTTTTTGGGACTTCCAATTTGGATGGACAAGACTCAGAGTCAAGCTTTCAAATGAATTAAAGCTCTGTCTGGGTTTTTGATTAATTAATAAGCTGGAGTGGAAGATTGCTGTTAATCCTTCGCCTCGGCCCGTGCTACGAGCGTTCTGGCAGTTAGTGTGACTCGGGGGTGATGACTCATTTAAACTAACATATTCATCCTGCTGTAACCAGGTTTCTGTAAGGCAGAATAAATCAATATGTTGATCAATTATTATATCATTTACTAACAGGGACTTAGAGATCTAATGTTTAATAGATGACATTTAACTTAGTCTGTGGTGCAGTTGAAGGTGCTATATTATTTTTTCTTTTTGAATTTTTATGCTTAAATAGATTTTTGCTGGTTATTCGTGGTCTGGGAGCAGGCACCGTCTCTACCGGGATGGGGTAATGAGGGGATGGCGGGGGAGAGAAGCTGCAGAGAGGTGTGTAAGACTACAACTCTGCTTCCTGGTCCCAACCCTGGATAGTCACGGTTTGGAGGATTTAAGAAAATTGGCCAGATTTCTAGAAATGAAAGCTGCTCCATCCAATGTGGGATGGATGCCGTCTCTCCTAACAAGACCAGGTTTTCCCCAGAAGCTTTGCCAATTATCTATGAAGCCCACCTCATTTTTTGGACACCACTCAGACAGCCAGCAATTCAGGGAGAACATGCGGCTAAACATGTCACTCCCAGTCCGATTGGGGAGGGGCCCAGAGAAAACTACAGAGTCCGACATTGTTTTTGCAAAGTTACACACCGATTCAATATTAATTTTAGTGACCTCCAATTGGCGTAACCGGGTGTCATTACTGCCGACGTGAATTACAATCTTACCAAATTTACGCTTAGCCTTAGTCAGCAGTTTCAAATTTCCTTCAATGTTGCCTGCTCTGGCCCCCGGAAGACAATTGACTATGGTTGCTGGTGTCGCTAACTTCACATTTCTCAAAACAGAGTCGCCAATAACCAGAGTTTGTTCCTCGGCGGGTGTGTCGCCGAGTGGGGAAAAACAGTTAGAGATGTGAACAGGTTGGCGGTGTACAGAGGGCTTCTGTTTAGAACTACGCTTCTTCCTCACAGTCACCCAGTCGGCCTGCTTTCCCGGCTGCTCAGGATCTGCTAGAGGGGAACTAACGGCGGCTAAGCTACCTTGGTCCGCACCGACTACAGGGGCCTGGCTAGCTGTAGGATTTTCCAAGGTGCGGAGCCAAGTCTCCAATTCGCCCAGCCTGGCCTCCAAAGCTACGAATAAGCTACACTTATTACAAGTACCATTACTGCTAAAGGAGGCCGAGGACTAACTAAACATTTCACACCCAGAGCAGAAAAGTGCGGGAGAGACAGGAGAAGCCACCATGCTAAACCGGCTAAGAGCTAGTAGCTGCGCTAAGCTAGCAGATTCCTAAAAACACACAAAGTGAATAATGTGTAAATAATTTAGAGGTGATTCAGCAGAGGGAGTGCTTTAGTTAAGACAGGTGAAGATTACACTGTGAAACAAATCGTTATCTAGTTAACTAGATCAATCTAACTGCGCAGATTAAACAGCTAACAGATACAGCAAAACACCGCTGTGCTCCGGAACAGGAAGTGATACAATACCGCAGTGAGAGCCAACCACCAGTAGAGGCAGTGATGTCACATGTATTTCACAATATAAGAGAATACCTGCAGTCCCACACTTTGACTTCATACACTTCTGATGACCAACTTTCTTAGGTGCTGTATCTATCCATTGATTCTGAAAAGATCACAGAAATGTCTACAAAGTGAAGTCCAGGGTAGCAGGGCAGATATGTGTAACAATTCTACTATGTATTATTTTAAGCATCTGTCCCATTCTGAAACCTTTCCTCACCAACAAAGTCTCCACAACCCAGTACCCAGTCCATGTGAGCACTGAACAGAGTACAGGCAGAAGACATCCCTGAATAACACCAGAATTCACCGGGAAGAAGTCAGAGATTCTGCCCCTCTTTGCACAGCAGTCACCTGTGTACAGTCTGGTTATGATGTCCAGCAACGTATTGGAGACTCCACAAATTCTCAGGCTCTCAGAAAGCAGCCTAATCAACTGAATCAAATGCCTTGCAAAAATTTGCATAGCTGACGAAGAAGCAGCGATACTTGTGCTTGTGCTACTTGGAAAGTTAGAATGCGGATAATGGTTGACTTCTTGGGTGTAAGGCCCAACTATTACTGTTACTTGTTTAACACAAGTAACTCACTGTGAGTAAAGCTCAAAACCCTAAAATTTCATTTTTATTACTTTTCAGAAAGTGAAGAAAAATGAATATTAGGCTGTTCAAAAAATAGCAGTGTCTGCATTTTTCTTTACAAACAAACTTTTACCACATAAACTGTAAAATGCTTGAAGATTTAACTTTTCAGATCTCTCCAGAGATGTTCAATTGCATTCAGGTCCGGGTTCTGGCTGGTCCACTCAACGACATTCACAGAGTTGTCCTGAAACCACCCATGCCTTTGATATCTTGTCTGTGTGTTTAGGGTCATTGTCCTGCTGAAAGATGAACTGTTGCTCCAGTCTAAGGTCAAGAGCGCTCTGGAGCAGGTTTTCATCCAGGATGTCTCTGTACATTGCTGTATTAATTTTTCCCTCTATCCTGACTAGTCTCCCAGTTCCTGCTGCTGAAAAACATCCCCACAGCATGATGCTGCCACCACGATGTTTCACTGTAGGGATAGTGCCTGGTTTCCTCCAAACATGATGCCTGGCATTCACACCAAAGAGTTCAATCTTTGTCTCATCAAACCAAAGAATTTTGTTTCTCATGGTGTGAGAGTCCTTCAGGGCCCCTTTGGTAAATTCCGACTAAGGCCCTTCTCCCCCGATCACTGAGTTTAGACAGGCAGCCAGCTCTAGGAAGAGTCCTGGTGGATCTGAACTTTTTCGATTTATGCAG
This sequence comes from Thalassophryne amazonica, assembly GCF_902500255.1. Classification (NCBI taxonomy): domain Eukaryota; kingdom Metazoa; phylum Chordata; class Actinopteri; order Batrachoidiformes; family Batrachoididae; genus Thalassophryne; species Thalassophryne amazonica. Next base: position 70,316,260 of record NC_047104.1, read on the forward strand.
TGTTGTATGAAGTACCTCAAAGTGATACTTGAGTGAAAGTAGAAGTATCTTACCATAAAATTACTTTGGTTAAAAAAATGAAATTACCCTAGTAAAAGTCAAAGTATCTAACATTTACTGTACTTAATTATCAAAAGTAAATTTCTCATATAAAATGTACTTTAAGTAAAATTATTGATGTTATAAATTTCCTATGTTTATTTACATTGTTGCTATAAAAGCAGTTTGGGTAGTTTTGTTCAGGCACCTTAGTGGGGAGCCTGGGTCCTAATAGTCTGAGAGTGGTGTTTACCTCATATGAGAGCAGAGTTTTACTGCAAATGTTTCGAAGAAATTAATACATCTTTTAAGTTGGCCGTGATGTGTTCATGAAGAAAAATACCATACACTGTCAACCCATACATTTGAGAGGCTGACCAGTGACTGTTTCACTCCTGCAATATTCAACACTGGTCCTTCGAGCCGGATTACTTCACTCACTACAGTGCCATGGATACACAGTGAACAACAGCATCTGAAAGCAGAGCTTTAAGAGACATAAGACTGACAGCTTCCAACACACCTGCAAGGCTACCATGTAAGCTTGCCACCAACACTCATGCCTTATTCGGCCAACTCCACGATGATATTGAAAGTGCCAGTGCGCAATGGCTGCAGTCTTCCCACCAGTGGACCGAGTTTGCTGATAAAGATGACTAACCATACACTGTGCTTGGGTCCAATCCCTGCCCCTCCTTAGGTGCAGTCAATAGGGTGAGTCAACGGGACACAACATTCACCAGCCTGGTTTGCTAACCATATGTGTGGAGCCTCAGTCATCGACCCGGTCTCAACAGAGCTGTCACAGTCAGTGTCTAACAGAACATAGCTTCAGCATAAATGAGAGAGGCCCGTTACACCCCATGGCCTGGCTCATACCGACTTGAGTTCCCAGTTGAAACACGCACCTTGTCTGAATTTCCCAACAGATGCCAGCATTCTGCTGCAGCAGCTGTCACTCTCACCAATGGGAATCCCCTTCCCAACCCCAAGATAATCTGCCTCTAATGTCATCACAAACAACAACTGCAGTGTTCCAGTCACAGACAACCCTAGCTTATATGCCAGGCAGGAGGCAGGAGAGCTATGTGCTGACAGTCTTTACCAGCAACATTAGCATCAGCAACACTATCTGGAGCTTCAAGGCTGCCACCTCCAACAGTGACAAGTGTGAGCCCACCACAGACTAGTCTTTAGGCGACACAGGTAGTAAACCACATGGGCCAGCAAAAGCAGGCAGTACCTGTGTACCGGCTTGTCTATTTGCCAAACCAGCCTCTGCTATTGTATATGAGTCCCATACACAGCAATATGCCTGCAGTTATACAGACTCAATATCAGCCTGCACCAACGATACCTGCACATCAAACTTACCTGCTTCCTCCGGCTGTGCTGCCACCAACATATCACCCCCAAACAGCTCCGTATCTCAAACACCAACTACCAGCTGTCAGTGTGCATCAACCCCCACCTGTTGTCTCTGCACAGCCAGCATATCATCCACCAGCATATCCATGGAGCCATCAACCACAGGTACTGCACCAGCCTCAGCCACCTCCACTGACTCAGCCAGTCTACCAGCTGGTGCCTTCATCATCTGGTCCAGCAGCACATCAGCCTGCACAAACCCTGCAGACACAGTATACTGCTCAGTCTCAGTATACACCCCCACAGCTACTACCAGATCCACAGCCTCCAAGACAGCCAGTCCCGGTACCAGAGCTCCCTAAATTGGTCCACGACAGCAAGAGAGAGTTTGCTGACCTTAAGATGGCACTAGACCACCTACTAGACCCCCACACTGAACTCTCTGAGCATTACGAAGGCAGAGCCTTCAGCTTTCAGGCTCCTCTCCTGTGGAACCAGCTCCCAATTCAGATCAGGGAGACAGACACCCTCTATACTTTTAAGATTAGGCTTAAAACTTTCCGTTTTGCTAAAGCTTATAGTTAGGGCTGGATCAGGTGACCCTGAACCATCCCTTAGTTATGCTGCTATAGACTTAGACTGCTGGGGGGTTCCCATGATGCACTGAGTGTTTCTTTCTCTTTTTGCTCTGTATGCACCACTCTGCATTTAATCATTAGTGATTGATCTCTGCTGTCTTCCACAGCATGTCTTTTTCCTGATTCTCTCCCCTCAGCCCCAACCAGTCCCAGCAGAAGACTGCCCCTCCCTGAGCCTGGTTCTTCTGGAGGTTTCTTCCTGTTAAAAGGGAGTTTTTCCTTCCCACTCTCGCCAAGTGCTTGCTCATAGGGGGTGGTTTTGACCGTTGGGGTTTTTCTGTGATTATTGTATGGCTTTTGCCTTACAATATAAAGTGCCTTGGGGCAACTGTTGTTGTGATTTGGCACTATATAAATAAAATTGATTTGATTTGATTTGATTACAAATACAGTGTTCTTATGGAACACTTGATCCTGGATGAGACTAAGCTAACAGCCCAAGCCTGCAGACACAATGCACAGCCCTACACTGCTGCTATGCAGGCCCTCCAACGCCAATATGGACAGCCTCATCAACTCGCCCAAAGTGAGATTGCAGCTACTACTGTGCTCAGTAAGCAAGCTTTACACTTTCAGACATTTCTCAAGGCAGCAAGAGGGCATTTTACTGTGTGAAATGCTCATTGGTTCATTTAGAAAGTAAAATCACACAAATGTACATATGTATATGAAAAATCAGGATAGAGAGATTATAATTGGTAACATATATTTACAATTTCTAACACAACCCTTGGACCCTCACTCATTGGTGTCCTTCTGCGGTTCAGGCAGTATCCAGTTGCCATCAGTGGAGATATTTGGGCAATGTTCCATCAGGTTTGTCTACTTCCAGAGGATCAGCCATTGATGAGGCTCATCTGGAGGAATCTACAACGAGATTCTGAGCCCGATGTATACCAGTGGCAAGTCTTACCTTTTGGCATAACCAGCAGCCCCTGCTGTGCCACCTTTGCAGTGCAAAAACACGTCAAAGACAATAAAGAAGGCAATGAGGACATCCTACAGTCCTTGGAGCAATCATTCTATGTAGACAACTGCCTACAGAGTTTGTCCTCACCTGAAGCTGCCCAACTATTCGTGGATAAGATGAGGTGGTGCCTAGCATCTGGAGGATTTGAGATCAGGCAGTGGGCGAGCAATATCCCAGTGGTTGTCTCCCATCTACCATCCATTGCCAGATCAGAGAGTGCAGAACTGTGGTTGGCCGAAAGGCAGACCGACCCTCAGGAGTCAGCTCTGGGTTTGAGGTGGCATTGTCCAACTGATCGACTTGGTTTCCGATCCAAGGTTATGGAGAGTAAGACCCCCACTATGCGACACATATATAAGGTACTAGCCCGGCAGTATGATCCTCTTGGAGTGATTATCCCTTACACAACACAAGCTAAGATTCTTGTCCAGAAGCTGTGGGCAAAAAGGAGAGGTTGGGATGACCCAAACCTTCCCCCCAGCATCATTGATGCGTGGTCTAGCTGGGAACGAGAGCTTCCTGAGCTAGGGAACATCACTTTACCACGAGCTTATGCACCACCAGAGGTCACCACTGAAATCACAAAATACACTCTACACATCTTCAGTTGCTTACCTCAGCACAGAGGTTGATGATGAAGTCCATATCTCATTTGTGATGGCCAGGTCTAGAATGGCCCCAAAGCGCCAGCAGTCAATGCCACAGCTGGAGCTCTGTGCAGCATTGACTGGAGCCCAGTTGTCCTCTCTCATCCATCAAGAACTCACCCTCAATATCACCCAGACCTTCCTATGGACTGACTCTACTACGGTCCTTACCTGGATGACATCTGAGTCATACAGGTTCAAGGTCTTTGTGGATACGTGGGTCTCTGAGATCCAAGAGTTGACAGCCATGCACACCTGGTGGTATGTTGACACTGCTAACAACCCTGCTGACGATCTTACCCGCGGCAAGACTTTGGCTGAGCTGACAGCGTCAAGTAGATGGATTCAGGAACCACCATTCCTGCATACTTCACCTGACAGGTGGCCGTCACTTCCTTGGCAGAGCCGGAAGATGTTTCTGAGCTAAAGCAAAGTATCTTCTGTGGTCTCTCACAGACAAGCCAAGGACCCCAGATTCCAGATGTCACAAAGTTCAGTAGTTGGTCCAACCTGGTTAAAGCTACTCAAGAAGCAGTGGTTGACCCTGCCTCACCTAAGCCTGAACCCAGTGAGGCAGAGATTCTCCTGCTTAAGGCCAGCCAAGAGGACTGCTTTCAAGAGGAGATTAAATGTCTCAAGGTGGGTAAGTTGGTGCCACCTAGCAGTAAGCTCCATATGCTGTCCCCAGAGATGGATTCTACCACAGGTCTCATCCGAGTTGGTGGACATTTCTGGAAAATGAATGACTCCTATGACATGGAAATCCACCCCATAGTCCTTGATCCTTGCCATGCAGTGACAGGACTCCTCATCGGGGATTTTGACAGACGCCTACACCACCCAGGGCCTGACAGGGTCTATGCAGAGGTCAGACGGCATTATTGGGTCCTGCAAGGGAGACAGGCCATTAAACATCATCAGAGATCTTGCACTGAATGTAGGAAGTGGAGGGGGAAGCCAGTTGTGCCCAAGATGGCAAACCTGCCTCTTGCCCGCCTGCGGATCCTTAAACCTCCACTTTTCTCTACTGGCGTTGATTGTTTTGGACCATATATCGTTAAGGTTGGTTGGCACAGTGAGAAATGTTGGAGAGTCATCTTCAAATGTCTCATAATACGGTGCATCCATCTGAACTTACTGGTCAACTTGGATGCAGACTCCTTCCTTTTGGCACTCAGAAGATTTATTGCTCGCCGTGGAACCCCCTCAGAGATTCTCTCAGACCAAGGGACAAATTTTTGAGGCTCAGAGAGGGAGCTCCGTGAGGCCTTCGCTGCTATGGAGACACAGCTTCAAGACAGACTTGCGCAGCAGCAAATCAAGTTTCGGTTTAATCCACCAGCAGCACCTCATTTCAGTGGCGCCTGGGAGCGTGAGATCCGATCTGTTAAGCATGCTCCGCAGGTAGTCATCGGTGCACTGCCCCTCCCTGAAGAAGTCTTGTTGATCCTCTTGATGGAGGTGGAAGGCAACCTCAGTGCCAAACCTTTGGGGTATGTGTCGTCAGATGTCGCTGACCCGGACCCCGTGACGCCAAGTATGTTTTTGATGGGGCGGCGGGATGCCTCCCTCCCGCAAGTGTCTTATGCTGCGGACACGCTCACAAAGAGACTCTGGTGTCACTGCCAAGTGATGGTGGACCACTTTTGGGCGCGGTTTCTTCGGCACTACCTGCCATCTCTTCAAGTACGTCAGAAGTGGCAACAATCTACTGATAATATTACTCAGAACACTGTAGTGATGAATGTGGACCCTCAGCTGCCAAGAGCTCACTGGCCTGTCGGTAGAGTTGTGAAGCTGAACGCAAGTGCTGATGGATGTATTCGTTTAGCTGAGGTCCAGGTTGGAGACAAGACCTATCTGCGACCAGTGGCACGTCTGGCCCAGTTACCGGCTCTTCTGGATGACTGAACTGACTCAGGGACTTTACAAGACCTGAGGAAATTTATGGTTTCTTACATAATAGCCATACTATTCTGGGGGCGGCTGTTATAAATTTCCTATGTTTATTTACATAGGAAATTTACCCTAAACCCTAAACTGCTAAAAGCAGCTAGGTAGTTTTGTTCAGGCACCTTAGTGGGCAGCCCGGGTCCTAATAGGCTGAGAGTGGACTTTACCTCATATGAGAGCAGAGTTTTACTGCAAATATTTCAAAGAGATTAATACATCTTTTAAGTTGGCTGTGATGCGTTCATGAAGAAAAATACCATACACTTTCAACCCATACATTTGAGAGGCTGACCAGTGACTGTTTCACTCCTGCTGTTGCTGTAATGCTGTTATGAAGAGAGAGATAAAAAGAGCTGTACTGTGAACCATGTGCCCATATTTACTCTCTCACCGGAGTATGTGAGTGGATGAAGCACTATTCAAAATAACAACGCTGATTAATATCAATATTCAACAATTGAGTAAAAGTAAAATCCAAAACGAGTGGAGCGTGAAACAGCGACACGAAAAGAAAGTCTGTGTGGTGTCTGGACAATCCAGGAAGGGGGCCTCAGCCCCTATAAAAGCCTGGATCCACCTCTGACGGAGCAGTTGGTCTTGGTGACAGGATGAGTAAGCAACAGGTGGATAGATGTACAGAAAGCTGCCATTCTTTTTCCTGGAAGACCCACACACTTTTCCGTTAAACACAAAAGCCAGGCTCTTGTGAAACAGAACCATCATTTATAGCTACACAGTTGTGCCAAATTTAAAGAAAAGTAGGAAAAAAAAACAATGCAAGCGTCATCACCACCAACCACTGCAAAGCAACCAAACGCAGCGCTCTTTGTGCTCTCAAATCCAAAACGTGCTGCTTTCACACACAGCATCTCTGCAGAAATTTCTAAATAAAATAAATGAGACGAAACAGCCACGCCGGCCAGTTTTGCCCAACGGGAGCCAATCCGTGCATGTGTGCACGGATTGGAGTCCAAAGCGCAGATGGCCCCCTTTTCACCCTCCAGTCTCCTCTTCCACAGCGGGGGCCCAGATTCAACCTGTCACCTTTATTTTTTATTTTTTGTCTTTTAAACTTGTTTTATGTCAACACTGCAATTGCTGCAGGGGTGAAAGGTGGACACACCTCCGCCACAGCTGAAGAGGACTTTATCTCTTCCCAGTACGGCGCACTGCTGCTTTCACCTCTAAATTCCTTCTACTTTCATATTGTAGTAACGAAGGTGGTTAAAGAAAATGTATCGGAGTAAAAGTGTATATTTTATTGAGGAAAAGTAGTGGAGTAAAAGTGAAAGTCGCCAGAAATGTAAATAACGAAATAAAGTACAAATACAGTACTTAAAAATTCTACTTAACCACATAACAAAGTATTTCTACTTCTTTAAATTACAACTCTGTATTTATACATGACTGAGGCCAATGTGCTGACTGTAACCTTCACTATGCTGACAGTAACCAGACACTATGTGGCTTTTCCCGCTGCGGACACCAACAAAATAAGCGTATGAATCATAATGAAGTGACGTTTTTAAGAATACTACCATATGCTCAGAATAGAGATAAACGGTACAAGTTTGAGGGAAATGCACTTTTTCTGATACCAAAGGTGCATCTCACTGTTTAAAGTGTGTTTTGAGATCTATTAGCTACTGTTGTCAAAGAGAGGTCTCACACTCATCAACTAACAGATATGTTTCCTTGTGGCTTTAGCTCATGGATTTGGAATTTATTTTTACCCCAAAGTGAAGCTGCCAGTTTGGAGAACATCCTGATGCCTTTTTCTGCAGAAGAGGTTCCCATTTCTTTGCTCAAGCTCTGTGAACAAATGTCTAGAGCCTTAATTTTGCAGGTTTGTCTGCAGATGGCAGCAAATACATTTGTGCTGGTAACACTTCTGGTCAAGTATCCTACAGTAAAGCAGATGGAGACAGATTTGTTGAAAACAACAAAGATTCAGTCTGTAAGATTTAATCCAAATGAATGGACAAGATCATCAGTGAAATCACTGAATTAAACCTCCACACATGATCACAACAACCACAGACGAGATGCAGTGGGGGAAATAAGTATTTGATCTACTGTCAGTTTTGCAGGTTTTCCCACCTACAAAGAATGGAGAGGTCTGTAATTTAAAAAAAAATCCGGAAATAACAATGTATGATTTTTTTTTTAATAATTTATTTGTATGTTACTGCTGCAAATTAGTATTTGAACACCTACCAAGACAACGAAGAAGAGGAGGAAAACGTTGCCACGAACAGCGGGAGAAGAAGAAAACTAGAAGGGTGGAAATGAGAGTGGGGACTTTGAATGTTGGTAGTATGACTGGTAAAGGGAGAGAGCTGGCTGATATGATGGAGAGGAGAAAGGTAGAGATATTGTTTGTGCAAGAGACCAAGTGGAAGGGAAGTAAGAGCAGGAGCATCGGCGGTGGGTACAAGTTGTTGTACCATGGTGAGGACAGGAAGAGAAATGGTGTTGGGGTCATTTTAAAGGAAGAGTATGTTAAAAGTGTGTTGGAGGTTAAGCGAGTGTCTGACAGGGTGATGAGTGTGAAGTTGGAAATTGAAGGGGTGATGATGAATATCATCAGTGCATATGCCCCACAAGTAGGTTGTGAGATGAAGGAGAAAGAAGATTTCTGGAGTGTGTTAGATGAGGTGGTGGAGAGTGTGCCCAAGCATGAAAGAGTGGTGATAGGAGCAGACTTCAATGGGCATGTTGGTGAAGGGAACAGAGGTGATGAGGAAGTAATGGGTAGATATGGTATCAAGGATAGGAATGGGGAAGGACAGATGGTAGTTGATTTTGCAAAAAGGATGGAAATGGCTGTGGTGAATACCTACTTTAAGAAAAGGGAGGAGCACAGGGTAACATATAAGAGTGGAGGAAGGTGCACACAGGTGGACTACATTCTTTATAGGAGATGCAAGCTAAAAGAAATCACAGACTGTAAGGTGGTAGCAGGAGAGAGTGTCACTAGACAGCATAGGATGGTTGTTTGTAGGATGACTTTAGAGGTAAAGAAGAAGAGAGTGAGAGCTCAACAAAGGATCAGATGGTGGAAGCTGAAGGAGGAAGACTGTTGTGTGAAATTTAGCAAGCAGGTGAGAGAGGCACTAGTTGGAGGGAAAGCAATTTTGGACAACTGGAAAAGTACTGCAGATGTGGTGAGGGAGACAGCTAGGGCAGTACTGGGTATGACATCTGAACAGTGGAAGGAAGACAAGGAGACTTGGTGGTGGAATGAAGAGGTCCAGGAAAGCATAAGGAGAAAGAGGTTGGCGAAAAAGTTTTGGGATAGTCGGAGAGATGAAGAAAGTAGACAGGAGTACAAGGAGATGTTGCGTAAGGCGAGAAGAGAAGTGGCAAAAGCAAAGTAAAAGGCATATTGCGAGCTGTACAAGAAGTTGAATAGTAAGGAAGGAGAAAAGGACTTGTACCGATTGGCCAGACAAAGGGACAGAGCTGGAAAGGATGTGCAGGAGGTTAGGGTGGTAAAAGATGCACATGGTAATGTGCTGACGAGTGAGGAGTGTGTGCTGAGAAGGTGGAGGGAATATTTTGAAGAGTTGATGAATAAAGAAAATGAGCGAGAGAAAAGGCTGGATGATGTGGTGAGAGTAAATCAGGAAGTACAAGAGATTAGCAAGGAAGAAGTGAGGGCTGCTATGAAGAGGATGAAGAGTGGAAAGGCAGTCGGTCCAGATGACATTCCAGTGGAGGCATGGAAATGTCTAGGAGAGATGGCAGTAGAGTTTCTAACCAGATTGTTTAATAAAATCTTGGAAAGTGAGAGCATGCCTGAGGAGTGGCGACGAAGTGTGCTGGTTCCTATTTTCAAGAACAAGGGTGATGTGCAGAGCTGCAGTAACTACAGAGGCATAAAGCTGATCAGCCACAGCATGAAGTTATGGGAAAGAGTAGTAGAAGCTTGGCTTAGAAAACAGGTGAAGATCTGTGAGCAGCAATATGGTTTCATGCCGAGAAAGAGCACTACAGATGCAATGTTTGCTCTGAGAATACTGTTTGAAAAGTACAGAGAAGGACAGAAAGAGTTACATTGTGTGTTTGTGGACTTAGAAAAAGCTTATGATAGGGTGCCAAGAGAAGAGTTGTGGTATTGTATGAGGAAGTCTGGAGTGGCAGAGAAGTATGTTAGGGTAGTGCAGGACATGTACAAGAATAGTGTGACAGCAGTGAGATGCGCAGTCGGAATGACAGACTCATTCAAGGTGGAGGTGGGATTACACCAAGGATCAGCTCCGAGTCCTTTCTTGTTTGCAGTGGTGATGGACAGGTTGACGGATGAGATCAGACAGGAGTCCCCATGGACTATGATGTTTGCAGATGACATTGTGATCTGTAGTGAGAGTAGAGAGCAAGTTGAGTCTAGTCTGGAGAAGTGGAGATATGTTTTGGAGAGAAGGGGAATGAAAGTCAGTAGAAGCAAGACTGAGTACATGTGTGAATGGGAGGGAGCCCAGTGGAATAGTGCAGTTACAAGGAGTAGAAGTGGTGAAAGTAGATGAGTTTAAATATTTGGGGTCAACTGTTCAAAGTAATGGAGAGTGTGGTAGAGAGGTGAAGAAGAGAGTGCAGGCAGGGTGGAGTGGGTGGAGAAAGGTGGCAGGAGTGATTTGTGACCGAAGAATATCAGCAAGGGTGAAGGGGAAACTTTACAAAACAGTAGTGAGACCAGCTATGTTGTGTGGTTTAGAGACAGTGGCACTAACAAAAAGACAGGAGGCAGAGCTGGAGGTGGTAGAGCTGAAGATGTTGAGATTCTCTTTGGGAGTGACAAGAATGGACAACATTAGGAATGAACATATCAGAGGGACAGCTCAGGTGGGACGGTTTGGAGACAAAGTCAGAGAGGCGAGATTGAGATGGTTTGGACATGTGCAGAGGAGGCACCCAGGGTATATAGGGAGAAGGATGCTGAGGATGGAGCCACCAGGCAGGAGGAGAAGAGGGAGACCAAAGAGGAGGTTCATGGATGTGCTGAGAGAGGACATGCAGGTGGTTGGTGTGACAGAGGAAGATACAGAGGACAGGGTGAGATGGAAACGATTGATCTGCTGTGGCGACCCCTAACGGGAACAGCCGAAAGACAAAGAAGAAAAAGAAGACCAACCTGCAAGAATTCTGGCTCTCACAGACCTGTTAATTTTTCTTTAAGAAGCCCTCTTATTCTGCACTCTTTACCTGTATTAATTGCACCTGTTTGAACTTGTTACCTGTATAACATACACCCATCCACACAATCGAGCAATCACAGTCCAACTTGTCCACCATAGCCAAGACCAAAGAGCTGTCCAAGGACATCAAGGACAAAACTGTAGACCTGCACAAGGCTGGGATGGACTACAGGACAACAGGCAAGCAGCTCGGTGAGAAGAAAACAAATGTTAAGATTATTTATTAGAAAGTGGAAGAAACACAAGGTGACTGTCAATCTCCCTCGGTCTGGGATTCCATGCAAGCTCTCACTTTGTGGGGTAAGGATGAGTCTGAGAAATCTCAGAACTACACAGGAGGACCCGGTCAATGACCTGAAGAGAGCTGGGACCACAGTCACAAAGATTACATTAGTAACACATGATGCTGTCATGGTTTAAAATCCTGCAGGGCAGCAAGTAGAGGTGGGTGGATCGATCCTAATATCGATACCAAAGCTGGTATTGATATTGAACAATCCTCGTGTAAAAAGATGGATACTCAAGCTTTTTTTCCTCTCTCCTGCACGCACTGAGTGCTGCGCACGCGGATTCATCAAAGTCTCCTCTCTGTAAGAGCAGCGCTGCGCTGTGTCACACAACACAGAGCAGCGCACCCTTGTGGTTTGTCAGTCCTCTACCACGGGAGATTTTGTTTTAAGTTGTGTTGAGTGATATTTTTTTAAACAAAAATGTTGATTGTGATAATAAAGTATTTTGTTGTCATGTACAATGTCTGGTGAAATTCTATCCTAGGTCTTTTGTATTCTTTGGATCTATGAAGCTTAAATATGAAAACGTATCGGTATCAATATCGGCGATACTGGGCTTGTATTTACTTGGTATCGGCTCAATACCAAAATTCCCGGTATCGCCCATCTCTAGCAGCAAGGTCCCCCTGCTCAAGCCAGCACATGTCCAGGCCCGTTTGAAGTTCACCAGTGACCATCTGGATGATCCAGAGGAGGCACGGGAGAAGGTTATGTGGTCAGATGAGACCAAATAGAGCTTTTTGGTATCAACTCCACTCGCTGTGTTTGGAGGATGAGAACAACCCCAAGAACATCGTCCCAACCGTGAAGCATGGGGGTGGAAACATCATACTCTGGGGGTGCTCTTCTGCAAAGGGGACAGGACGACTGCACCGTATTGAAGGGAGGATGGATGGGGTCGTGTATTGCAAGATTTTGGCAAGTAAGAGCATTGAAGATGGGTCGTGACTGGGTCTTCCAGCATGACAATGACCCCAAACACACAGCCAGGGCAACTAAGGAGGGGCTCCATAAGAAGCATTTCAAGGTCCTGGAGTGGCTGAGCCAGTCTCCAGACCTGAACTCAATAGAAAATCTTTGGAGGGAACTGAAACTCAAAACCTGGAACATCTGGAGAAGATGGAGTGGACCAAAATCCCTGCTGCAGTGTGTGAAAACTTGGTCAAGATCTGCAGGAAACATCTGACCCCTGTAATGGCAGACAAATGTTTCTGTACCAATTGTTAAGGTCTGTTTTTCTAGGGGGTCAAATACTTTTTTCATGCGATAAAATGCAAATTAATTATTTAAAAATCATACAATGTGATTTTCTGGATTTTTTTCTTTTTTTTTTTTTTTTTTTTTAGATTCTGTCTCTCACAGTTGAAGTGTACCTACAATAAAAAATACAGACCTCTCCATTCTTTGTAGGTGGAAAACCTGCAAAATTGACAGTGGATCAAATACTTATTTCATGTGATAAAATGCAAATTAATTATTTAAAAATCATACAATGTGATTTTCTGGATTTTCTTCTTCTTCTTTTTTTTTTTTTTTAGATTCTGTCTCTCACAGTTGAAGTGTACCTACAATAAAAAATACAGACCTCTCCATTCTTTGTAGGTGGAAAAACCTGCAAAATTGACAGTGGATCAAATACTTATTTCATGCAATAAAATGTAAATGAATTATTTAAAAATCATACAATGTGATTTTCTGTATTTTTTTTCTTCTTTTTTTTAGATTCTGTCTCTCACAGTTGAAGTGTACCTACAATAAAAAATACAGACCTCTCCATTCTTTGTAGGTGGAAAAACCTGCAAAATTGACAGTGGATCAAATACTTATTTCCCCCACTGTATGCCTCAGTTGTATTTTATCTTCCATTGGAAACATTTTAGTTGTTTCCATCAGTCTCAGGGCTGAAATGTTCTGCCCTGTCACTGGCTCCCCGTGGAACGTTGGTGCTGCATGAACAATAGAAAGCAATAGCTGCCCTTGAAATCTAAAAATGTAGCAGCAGACACATTTCCAAATCTCTTCAAAATACTATCCAGGATGTTTTTTACTGTTGCAGAGTAATTAACAGTTTCAACGAGTGTCAATTTTGAAAAGGTGACACTGTGGGACACTGCAGAAATCCATTCCTGCATGCTTGTGAATGTGGCTGTTTTGTCTGTGACTGTATCAAATATGATTCAAATGACTCCACTCACTTCTTTGCTTGACTATCCTAAAAAAAATAAAATAAATAAAAATCCATAAGCCACCATTAGAAAAAGACATATTGGGTTTGGAAATATAAAGTAATATTTCTAAGTGTAATCCAGTCCATGACAACAAGTGCCTCATTGATTGATGCTGTGATTTGGTTTCTATATGTAAATTAACTGAATTGAAATTGACACTTCTGAAATTTTTCTGTGGAACTCAGACTTTGTCAAATTTAGTGTTTTTGGGAACTGTGTGTTTCATGAGGCTTTCAAACTTGCAGTTATATGCAGAACTGCAGATTTTCTTGTGCGGATCAGGAACAGGTAGCTCACTGGGATAGGAGTTGGCTACCAAGATGTAAACTGGGGATTGATTTGCATTGATTTGATTTGCAGTTGTTGGTTTGAGCCCCAAAGTGGTTGGATCTATGTGGGAGGGGAATATGAAGGAATAGCACTTGTCCGACTTTTACTGCCACAGCTGAGGGACCCTCAAACATCGGACCCTCTGAAAGCAATTTCTCTGGATAAATAAAGCTTTAAACAAATCTAAATTAAAGTGAATAATAATGACAGGGTTAAAAATAAACATCATATTATAATATTTGAGTAATGTTTGTCTTTCTGTTCCCCTTCTCCTCCTCCCAGGTCCTTTAGTTGACTTCCACCAAACTTGATATGTGGATGACAGTCAAGCCCAGAGTTGTCCTTAAAGGGCTTATTTTGACAAATGTCAAGGTCATTGGGGTCAAAGGTGAAAGTTATTCCCTTCCCACTCTGATGTCCACCATACTTGGCACACATATGATGATGGATTCTGGTACTGAGCAGCCGAACCCTCATTTGGTTTTGAGTCAGGAACCTTTCACTCTGGAAAAAAAAACACACTAACACTGCAATTGTTACTGAAGTCAGTGGTTTAAATTTAGCTTTTTTCCTCACTGTGATCCTCACCATATAAGGACGTGAGTTCTGGAATTGCCTAACAAAGGTCAAATTTGCCAACGATCAATCATTGGGGCCAAGATCATGTCTGCTTCTTTGTTTGTTGACCTGCTCCTCCCAGGTCCTTTTGCTGATTTACACCAAACTTGGTATGTCAGTGAACATTGACCCTATGTTCCCCTTAAATGAGTGGTTTTGGCAAAGATGAAAGAAGTTGCATTTCATCCCAATTTGGACCGAATGTGGAACACAGGACTGGGTTGCTTGACGCGAGGACGTTTTCGCGTCAAGCAACCCAGTCCATTCAAAGATTCAAGCTTCTCTACTATGGAAACCACCTGGACAACTGAGAGCCTACACAGAAACCTAGTTACAGTTAGACACAATCCAACTACGAGGAGCAGTGGGCTACCACAGTCCAGCGCCTGTATGCTCCTATCCTCTTCTATGGTCATGAACTTTGGGTAATGACCAAGACCGCGGATACAAGCGGCGGGAATGAGATTCCTCCATCAAGTATCTGGGTTGACACTCCCGGACAGGGTGAGAAGCTTGACTGTCCGGGAGGTACTCGTGGTAGACCCGCTGCTTCATCACATCAAAAGGAACCAGTTGAGGTGGTTCGGGCATCTGGTAAGGATGTCCCCTGGTTGACTCCTGAGGGAGGTCTTCCAGGTGCTGGAGGGATTATATTGTCCAGCTGTCTTGGGAATGACTTGGGATCCCCGTGGAAGAGTTACAAGACTTGGCAGAAGATAGGAAAGTGTGGGAAGAGCTGCCTTGTGTGCTGCCACCATGACCTGGGCCTGGATAAGCAGCAGAGTTACTTCAGTAAGCGTGAGGCTATTGTGGCTTCAGTTGGTGTGATCTATGAATGGTGATTCCCAGCTCTGGTGTCAGCAGCTGCTGCTGCTGCTGCTCACTTTCTCAGTGTGATGATGTCATTCCTGAGTATTTTGATCTTTTCCAGTAACTTGGAGTGTAAGTAATAAAACAAAATGCTGTCTAACATTATTTGTCTAAATATAAAAATCCTACCTTGTAGCAAAGGCAGATGTAACATTCTTGATATGAAAGTGATATTTCCTCTTTACAGGAACATTAAAAAGGTTTGTGTCTTCACCTCGAGTAGCCCACGTGGCTGCTGGGATACGTTTGTGTATTTTGTAACTAGTGCACTTTGTGGAATTGGCACATTTTGCAGTGGTGCTGCAATGATTGTTTGCAGAGATGTGATCCAGCTGTAACAATGTGATTATCTGCAGTAATTACGTGAACACAGTTATCAGCTCTCAGCTGCATCAGTCCTTTGGAGAGAGGAGGATTGTGGGGAGGAAGTGAGGTGCATATGTGTCACAACACAGTCTGTAGACTTTGAATGTTGCACATGGAAAAAGGGCAAATGGATGTGCTGTGCGTGCACACACACACACACACACACACACACACACACACACACACACACACACACACATTCAGATAAATGACACAGGAGAGGAAGAGGAAGAAGAGGAGGGAAATTCAGAGAGAATGATAAGCACAGGAAGGAAGTGAGGGAAAGTGCAAGAGGTGAAGGGACAGAAATAAAGCTCACTCAGCTGCTCCATGTATTTACTATTAAACATCTGACAGTATGTTTTCTGCCCCAGTTTCTCAAATTCTCTGTCTGATAGTGCCCACAGTTTCCATAGTACCCAGGAGATGTTTTTGTACCTCCCTGAGGTCAACAGGGTGAGTTCATGTGAAGCAAGTCTGCCACAACTGATTTCTGGCACCTGGTTGTTCCATTGTTCTATTCTTCTGTGACTCAAAAAATAAATAAAAAAATCAAATTTCGCAATGGGGGCATGCTATAGTGTGTAATCTATGGTAACATTGGTGTTGTAAAATGTTGTGACCAGTCTTGAAGTTTCTGAACATGAGCAAAAAAAAAAAAAAAAATTGTGGCGTTGTGACACATTATCATCTGCAAAACTGAATAATTAAATGTAAGTTTTTTTTATTATTATTATTACTGTGTATTGAAATAAATAATTTCTGCTTGAATGTAGTTGTTAACCCCCAAAACGTGAATCAGCTGCAAATCGTGAATTATCCGCAAAATGTGAATACTGAAAAAATATCTCCCGAAACGTGAATGCACATCTCGCAAAACATGAATTTCTTGACGATTTGGTGTATATTCTTGGCTGAGAGCCAGTGGTGCAAAGTCACCATGTGTGGGATCATTGCACCACAGGGCTTCGCACCACCCCCGACCTGCACACGCGTTAGGCTCTTTCACGTTTCCTATTAGTGGGTGAACAGTCCAACACTTGGTGAATTCTGCTTCATGATGATGGGAAGAGTTGATGTCGAAGGATCAAAAAGTGACATCACTATTGTTAGATAATATATATATATATGGTTTCTGTCCTCCCTGACACCTGCTTTACAGTTTGACAGGTGTACCACCCCAGTCAAACTCCCCACCTGTTACTGTCCCCAGAGCAGGTCACGCCCAGCGGGCCTGGGCGCTTGACACCAGAAGTGAGAGCACATTCGAGACTCGTCTTCCCGCCTCACAGGATGTACTGAACCTTCCCCAAAAATATATATATTTTTGCGGAGATAGGGTTTGTGATCAAGATTTCCTGAAGTAATTCATCCATAAACTGAAAGCTGTAAATTACTTAAACTGAAAGAAAATATATATATCATGAATGATATTCAAGTTCTGCAACATTTTGCAAGACCTGGGTTCACGTTTTGTGGGATATGTTATTCATGGTTTACAGCAAAATTAATAATGGTTCACAGATATTCATGGTTTGTGTAAGTTTTCATGAATGGCTTGCGGATAATCCAGTTTGCAGCAGATTCACATTTTGGGGATCAACACGGATTTGGCCGCTTTGATGCCATGTTAAAATTAAAGGCTAAAATTCAAGTTGTACAACTTTTCAAATTTCACAAAACTGACAAAAATGAGTTTCTACTTGAAATTTGAGCATTATAATGTAGGTTTATTTTTGTAACATGTTGCAGAAATAACAGATCATTCTATAGAGAATATTTTGCAGCATCTACAGGAGGAAGAACATGTGCACATGCATGAGGGTTTGAGATGAACTTTGATTTAATGGTCTTGTGTGAATTGTGTTCCCTGGGTGTGCACGCTAACATCTGTAAAATACCTTGTAAATCCCTTCAGCTCTGTTACCTGCTGTTAGTCAGGGAGCATAGTCACATTGTTCATTTTGAGATAAAAGCATGAAATTTGGCACATAAAAATTTGGAGTTGCATATTGTGAAAATTTTCAGATACTGGGGCACTTGAGATTATGCCTGTGTCAGCACCCTGCTCAAAGTGCCGCTCTCATTGGACCGACATTTCTGTTATTTTGGCATTGTGGGATAGCTCGCCCACAGATTTAGCTCGCCGGACTACTTTCGCAAAACTTCTCAGCGTGCCGCTCTCGTTGGAGCGACAACACACAGAATGTGTCTCTTCCCAGATAGATCTCTTTCAGTTCAGCTTCTAGTTCTGACTTTAACACGAAGTTAACACCCAAGTCTTTCATCGCCAACTGTAAATGGTCATCAAAACATTCCAATTGTATCTTTCTGAACTCTTAAGCATCAAACTCCATCGTGTCAATGTTTACAATGTTCATAAACTTTTAAGTTTCTTAAATATTTATTATGGCCACTCTTAAAACTTGTTCTCTTTATAATTTTATTAGATGGTAAATTTTAGAATTGATTTAGATGAGATATACTCATTATCTCACAGGAATATATCACAATTATCTGGGAACTACTTTTTGCGCAGGAATTCATCAAGCACTTCGGCTGTGGGCGCGTACTAACACAGAATCCCCAGAAACTGTGGAAAGTTGTTTGGGCATAACGAGAGCACCCACTTTTATCTTGTCATAAGCTAGTGGCGCTCGTGAGAGTGTGCTGTGTCAGCTGTGGCAGCCATTTTCCAAGATGGCCACCATATACCATTGGTGAGATTTGTGGAATAGCGGTGCATGTGTGTAATAAGGCTCTTTCTGGATAAATGTTCACCAGAAATGTATCAGAGTATTTCATATGTATTTGCAAATTATAGACAAGAAAGTTTTTTTTCTGGAAAATGTATTCTTATAAAGAACAAGTGATAATAATGGAAGTTCTACATGATCAAAACTGACATTTTCAAGTCATACAATGCTCAAACGAAGAAAAAAGTTATTTTAGAGTTGCTTCACAAACGGTCACCTTAGGTCATAGAAAACAGCATGTTGCAGCAAAACCTTACAATACAGTTAAGTGACAAAATGACAGCAGTTAATATACAAGTGGTTTGTTCAGGAGTCAGTCTTGCACACATTCTTCTTCACAGAGGCTGAGTGCACTCTGCCTCTGTGAAGGCAATCTACTACCTTGCACTTGCATCGGTGCCTGCAGCCCTTCTTATAGCCACATGATATCTCCTGGCATGTTTCTGCAGCTTCAGGAAGTGTGGTCCAGACTAGAGTGGCTCATAGGAGCCATCTTCTTCATCCCTGGTCCAACCCCAGTTTGTTAGTGGAGGTAGCTGCGGCTGTGCAGCCAAGATCTGACCACAGACATGACCACCCTGGAAGGCTGCCCTTCTGACATGTTGTTCCAGGGCAGTATAGGTGGGTGGGATACGTTGCACTGAAGTCGTCCTCCCAAACATCTTTTTTCTGGCTTTGTTCACTTTGCTGTGTTTGCTGGTGCATAGAGGAGGACCACATATCTTGCATTGCCTCCTCTGGAATTTCAGTTGGTGCATCAGCTAGAGTCAGCAGTGCACTGGTGAGATGTGGGGTAGTGTTCCAGGGACACAGCCAGTATTTGATTATGGTGTTTAAAAATGCTGTTTACATGGCAGTGTCTTATTCAAAGTGTCTTAATTGAGTTATTTTTGGAATATGACTGCACATGTAAACATAGTTGCAGATGTAAATGAAGTCCAAGGCATATTCAGTGACTTGGAAATGTGCATGTATCCATCACCTAACTTGTCAAAAGAAAACTGTCTGTAAAAGTGATTCTTTGTATTTGTCCAACTACATATAGGCTCTGAAAGTGGAGGGACTGTGTATAAAAAATGGCTTTAATTCCTAAATGGTTAATATGATACTTTTGTTAATTCCCTTGAATTAAAGAGTCTACATCACAAGCAAATGTTGGTTGTTTCATTCCAGTTCCATTATGGTGGAGGCACAATTTCAAAACTTTCGACTGTCCAAATACTTAAGGACCTGGCTGTAGACTCTAGTTTATATGCAGAACCTGTTTCATGTGAACTACAGTTATTTGTATCCATTTGTTTTTTGGTGGACAAAAGTTTGCAGATTGCAGCTTGTGTCAACTTTAGTGTTGCTGCAACATTTGCTTTCAACAGTTACAACATTGTATCAATGTATTCAGTGTCAGTGTGTTAGTGAGGTGTTACTGCATGGTTCACTAGTAAATACTCCATGATGTTCTGTTAGACCATCAATTATAAGGCTACATTATCAGAGCATGTACACATCCTGTAGAGTCTTTGTTTCATTTCTCCAAATGATTATAAATTTAACAATTCTGTAATGATAAACAAGTTAACCTTTGACCGTCTCTGTCAGTGTCCAGTCCACTTTCGTAGGATCTGACAGCGCCGAACCCACAGAGCAGCTGATCTTACAGAATGACGCCAACTCATCTCACACCGTCACATCCAGCAAAACATTTTTGCTACTCTGAGTCAAGTCGGTGCACGCTCCCCAACATGAGCTCCAGGAATAGACATGCCACTAAACAAATGTCACAGACGGCCTTCGAGACAAAAGTCTTGCACAACCACGAGGTCTGAAAGCAAACAGCCTGTTTACAGTGATCCATTCTGAAGCTGGGTGAAGGCATCTGTGTGTTAATGTGTGTGTGTGTGTTTATGTGCTTGTTGCCTTCCCCTGGTTCCTGATGCAGATCAGCTGAGCAGAGTATGGCTGCCACACGAGTTATCACAAAGTCTACTGTGCAGTTCCAACACATTACTTAAGCTTCAGAATATCATAGTTCCCTAACCATCTCCCAGAAATGGAAAACCATCCTACCACATATTTGTTCCATCCAGCTACTAAACCAGCTGATTCTCAGTAGTTTGACTCTTCAGGCAGGTTGATGAGCCAATTAGCCTGTTTTAGGTGCACTGGTAGAAACAATACATGGTAGGACTCACTGTTACTCACTGAAGCTGGAGTTTTATATTTCTGCCCCCCCCACCAGACTTGATGGCAAATATTCCAAACACAGTAGCAGCAATGAGTTTAGTTGTTCACAACAAATCAGAATCAAAAGAAGAGAGTTCAAGAAATACTTGTTTATAGTCGCTTACGCTCTTTTTTTCTCTGTCTGAGACACTGACGACACCCCTGATGGATGCTGGCCCTGCACCCACGGGTGCCGGACTGACCTCAGGATGTCCTGCCTGTTGCTCCGATGAGGAAGTCGTACTTCTTCTGTACCTAACCAAAACTGGACACAGACACTGATGGATTAAAGACCCAAGATGGATTGCTTTTTAGGTTAATTAAGGACTCTCTCTTCTGTTTTTTGTTTTTTTTTCCTGTTTCTGTTTCTTCCGTTTAAGAAATTCTTATAAGGGGGGAGTTTTTCCTTACCACTGTCACCTGTGTGCTTGCTTGGGGGGGGGGGTTGGTAAGTTAGACCTTACTCATGTTTAGCGTCTTGAGGCAGGATTGTTGTGATTTCTGCGGGTGTTCTTCGCATCTTTTTCGTGTAAAATTCGTTTTAAGTCAGCGTCGCTAACAGACACAAACCTGTCTTCTGCCATCTTGTCAACAACTGACAGTCAAAGTAGGAGTTGTATCGTGTTATCTGATTGGTCGTTATTGATAGACGGCATCGCTCGATTAGCTAGTGCTACGCTGCACACGAGATGTACTTGTTTCACATGCATGGTCTACTCTGCTCAACCAGTGGTCAACTCAGCATGTGGTACAGCTCAGAAAGTGGCGAATGGGCCAATCAGAAGTTGGCAAAATCCCATACCATATAATAATCTGATTTATATGCACTCTCAGACATTCTTCAGCTTTTCCAGTTTCAGGTTTACTGAGAAAAATGTGATTTTTGGATTGTATACTGTCACAGGACGTTAGGCTGTGGGCTGGCATGTTCTTCCATGCACCATCTACCCCCCCACCACCACAACCCTAAGCAGAAGAGGCCGCATATGAAGTAGATCACATCACAACCTTTGACACGGGGGTTTGTATAAAGACAAACCCTCTGATCTGGAACGAGTTTGAAAGATACAAATATAATGCAATGGTAAAATATCCTCGGCCGTATGAGCATTGTGTTCTTTATAATTTGCAGCTGTTTAATTATTAAGAACCTACTGTCTTATGTACAATTTGTCTTCTTCTTCTTCTTCGTCTTTCGACTGTTCCTGTTAGGGGTTGCCACAGCAGATCAATCGTTTCCATCTCACCCTGTCCTCTGAATCACCTCTGTTCCCTTCACCAACATGCCCATTGAAGTCTGCTCCTATCACCACTCTTTCATGCTTGGGCACACTCTCCACCACCTCATCTAACACACTCCAGAAATCTTCTTTGTCCTTCATCTCACAACCTACCTGTGGGGCATATGCACTGATGATATTCATCATCACCCCTTCAATTTCCAACTTCACACTCATCACCCTGTCAGACACTCGCTGAACCTCCAACACACTTTTAACATACTCTTCCTTTAAAATGACCCAAACACCATTTCTCTTCCTGTCCTCACCATGGTACAACAACTTGTACCCACTGCCGATGCGCCTGCTCTTACTTCCCTTCCACTTGGTCTCTTGCACACACAATATCTCTACCTTTCTCCTCTCCCTCATATCAGCCAGCTCTCTCCCTTTACCAGTCATACTACCAACATTCAAAGTCCCCACTCTCATTTCCACCCTTCTAGTTTTCTTCTTCTCCAGCTGTTTGTGGAAATGTTCTCCTCCTCTTCTTCATCGTCTTCGCCCAGCAGTAGCCCAATTTCCACTGGCACCCTGTTGGGCAACAGCACCAGTGGCAGACGTTAACCCAGGCCTTGACCGATCCTGTATGGAAATTCGATTCTTAGTCTGCATAGTTGGGTTGGCTTGTTTTACGCCAGATGCCCTTCCTGACACAACCCTCCTCATTTATCCGGGCTTGGGACCAGCACTCAAAATGTATTGGCTGCACACCCCATGTGGCTGAGTTGTCTTATGTACAATTTGTACATATGCAATAACGCCCCTCTATCAAGCAGTGCAAATAAAGGAATATTTGTAGATCACCCTCTGCATTTGCAGGTATTAATGAGACTCCATAGGAAGTTAGCTTTGAGTTAGCGAACGTTAGCATTCGGTAACTGTTTTATAAATCACTCCAGAGGTGTTATTAGGTTCCAAAAACAGTGTTTTCAGTTTTAGAAGTGTTTATTTCTCGCTGGCTTTTACATAATGTATGATACAGAGGTTATACTGAGTGGGCCAAAAAACCGCATCGCTTTCATTTTGCTCTGAGATCGTTATTGGTAAGCCAAGAGAAATCTGTCACATACTATCATAAAGCAGAGGCCTAGGAGATTTTTTTTTTTTTTAGGTATTTTTCTTTCTCACTTCAAAGTCTTATTTAATGAATTACAACCACTTTACAAGACATGCTCAGTGTGGGCACCATGACAGTTCAAACACTCATTCAGCCTCACTGCGAACCCGAGCCCTTTGGTCCTCTGCTGTCAGTTTATGCTTGACCTGAATGTGATATGTGAACAGTTTTAGGTCCAATTTCAGTATGCAGCAGAGGCTAGACCTGCTGAAACTCAATTGTTGTGATCGTCGTCGACTTGATTTCTTTGGCGTTCCGCATTGATGTTGTCATGGTTTTGGACTGACTTAGGCCCACCAGATCTGCTTTTATTAACATTATGGACAGTTCTCTCAGTTCTGAAGTTCTTCGCAATTCTCCAAACAGCTGATGTGTCAGGGGCATTCCTTAAGCCCCTGTCACAGTGGTGTATTCGTAGAGCTGCTCATTACAGCGTATCGTCTACACTGTAATGAGCAGCTCTCCACCCACTTCACGTGGAGTTTTTTTCTCAATACGCAGCAGTATGTTGAGGGCTACGCGCGTAGGACGTAATTTGAAATGATGACAATATGCCCATCTCATTTTAATGATTGATGTCATCTCAAGGTAGAATTCCACCAGTTTCCCTCTTTGTTCTGTGGTAAGTGGCATAGTGGTTCAAATCACTTGTAACATGCATCAAACAAATTCCCTGGATCTCTTCTGTAATGCCTTAAAGAGAGGAAGAGTTTCTGTTAAAGATGAAATTTTAGGAATTTTTTTTTTTTTTTGGCACTCCTTGTATTTACACACAAATGAAACAGAGCTTGCAGCTAGATACCAGCCTATGATGTCACCATACTAACGACTGCTAAATGTTTTGTAAATCCTTCCAGAGGTGTTATCAGGTTACAAAATCAGTCTGTCTTGCTAGATTTTGCATTATATATGACAAAGAGGTCATAGTTACACACAAACAAAACAGAGTTTGCATAATACTTACAATTTGTCTGATTACTTATGGGGTCTGAAAATAAAGGGACTGTATCAGAAAGGCTGTAATTTCTGAATGGCTAATGCGATATTATTGCTAAACCCCTTTAATTACACTATGTAACACAATTTTTGTTCCTGGCTTCTAAGTGTTATATTTCAACTGCTTATGTCTAAAGTCTATGGAAAAATGACTACATTCAGCACAAACTTTTGATTTTATTTTTTTTAACATTCTAGAAAGTTCTAAAAGTTTCTTGAAATTTCTAGATAATTCTGGAAACTTCTAGAAAATTCTGGACAGTTCTAGCAGTTCAAGAATATTCTAGAAGACTACTCAGTAGTAGTGAAGGCGAATTGAGAATATTCTTGAAAACAAACAAATTTCAAAATATCATTGTCCTGATCACAGAAGCAAAGTTTCTGTGGAATAACAGCTATTTTCTATTTATTTAAGGCATAATAGGTTAGGAAAACACACTGTGTACCCAGGAACAAAACAAAAATAAAAACTTGTTACATAGTGTTATATCTTAAAGTTTACA
Organism: Thalassophryne amazonica; assembly: GCF_902500255.1. Lineage (NCBI taxonomy): Eukaryota > Metazoa > Chordata > Actinopteri > Batrachoidiformes > Batrachoididae > Thalassophryne > Thalassophryne amazonica. Next base: position 70,340,650 of record NC_047104.1, read on the forward strand.
CAAGCACATTTTGATATTTCCATTTCATCTCTATTGTGGTGTGTCCAGAGACAAAATGACAAAAACTGCATGACTGTCACAACACTTATGGAGCTAACTGTATATTTCCAACCTCCCCACAGAGCAAACATGCAGCACATATTTTAGCAAATGTACTTTATTTCTCACAATACTAAACCTGCACAGACACTTTACATTCTGACAGACACACTCTCATTTCAGCAGAGAATTCAGTGAGCCCACTGTGCCTGTGTTACAGACATTTATTAAAAATGAAAATGTGATGTGTCACATGGTCCTGGGGGAGGAGGGGCATGTGACTGAGCTCAGATGTGCTGCATCCAGCAAAATAAAACAATTACATTTCACAAATGGCCTCTTCTGTCTGTTTTCTAACACTGTCCCGTCTTCTTTGAACATGCACGGCTTCATGGAATAATAATGTCTCAGACGGGATCATGAGGTCTGTGCTCTGCCCTCATTCACCTGTCCATCAGCTCTGCAGCACATAAAAAAACAGCATGTCTGTGACATGTGATAGTATTCAAACACAAGAGGCCTCATGTACAGAGATTGCATACGCACAAAAACATGGTGTACATCCTTTTCCACGCTAACATCCAGATGTATCAAAAGTGAAATGACCGTGGAAATGTGCGGTGCCCCACGCCAACTTCATGGCTGGCATACGCACCTTTCTACAGCTATTGTTCCTTTGGTGACACTTAGAGATGAGGCTGGGAAACTGTTAATAATGTGAAACCAAGGAGTCATCAGAGTGATGTGCACATCAGTAAGTAAATAGTTAATTTGTTTAATTGTCCTGAGTGAAAATCAGTGGATGCACATTTGGACATGTGCACATTCAAATATGCTATTTATTATTTTTGTGTGTGTGTGTTTTTCTGGTGAAGCTAGAGCTGCAACCCCCCGACAAGCCCGATTGTCTTCCTGTGTTCAGTGTCAAAGTTGTGAATGTCACACACTATCAGCCACGGCACACTTCAGCATTCATTAACAGTGTCATTCATTTAAGTGGTGTATTGTATTCTGCTTTCATCTGACCCCAGGGGACAATGGCTACCCGCTAATGCCCCTGTCACACCACTGTGACAGGGGCTTAAGAACGTGGCTGATGACCACTCTGACGAACCCCAACACCGACCAAGAGAGGCGGTACAATGAACTCCATTCCGCACTCAGACAGTAGCGGAGAGGGTAGTTGGCCTGCTGAAGGGACAGGGGCGCTGCCTGGACAAGTCAGGGTCTGCTGTACTGACCTGAGAAGGTGTGCTGCATTGTGATGGCCTGTGGCGTCCTCCACAACGTAGCACACCGCCACGGCATACCACTGCTGGGACCAGCAGAGCCGGCGGAGGAGTCTGTGCTCTGTCCTAGCTCACTGTCTATTCAGAAACAAAAAAGAAAGAAAGAAGTAATTAAGCATGAGTCAACGGTGTTTAATATCCTGGCATCTTTACGCATGAGCTATGTGTATTGTGAGCAGCCTATTGTATCACCAGTACAATGACAACATTTATAAGTTCAACATATTTACCTTTAGGATGATCCTCCACTTAACGGCCAGCCTTTATGTCTGACCTTTTTTTTTTACTTCAGTGTGTGCACGCTGCTCTGGGTCTCCCACACACACTCCCCCTCACTTCTATTTCGCTTCACATTCATCCCGGTTGACAGGGTACCAAATAAAATATCCCTGCGTGTCTCCACCTAAATTTACTAGTATCTCTAGCATAGTCTCTGTAAAATTTCTTTTATCTCTATGTTGAATGATCAGACAGAAAGGGGAATCCCAGGTCCCAGAGCCAATTTAAATAAATTTGCATATTTAAAGGGGGTGTGGACAGGGACAAGTTTAGTACTTCTGCATGTGCGCTCAACAGGGGCGGTCCTGGAGGCGGGCCGACCGGGCAGCCAGGGCGGCATCGCCTGGGGGGGGCGGCACGAGCGAGCAGAAAAAAAAAAAAAACCTGTGGGGGTTGTCCTGATGGGGGAGTTCGTGGTTACATTACGGCAGAGTGCCCCCCCCCTCCCCATCTCACCTCTCGCGTTAGGTGAGCAACGCTGTACAGTGCAGAGTTTGTGCAGGGGGAGGGGGGAATCATTCAATGTTTGGATGAGGAGGTGGTCGAAACGGAGTAAGACATAATCATGGATAGGAAACGATCAAAGCCATCAGGTGCCCAATTTCGAAAGAAAAAGAAAGAAGAAAAGGAGAAACGAGCAAAGGAAAAAGGTATGTATTTACGTATTCCCGCAGCTTCACAGTGCTTTAAACAGTGTGGACGCTGAGCGTCCACAGAGTTTAATAGCGAAGCAAAGAGTGCAGCGAAACCAGACGAGTCATTGGATAAATGCTGGGCTTTGTCCCGCTCATCGGACGCTCAGCGTCTCTGGGGGTCTATGGGGCAGTGGGCTGGCCACAGCCGGCCCGGACGCTCAGCTTCTGCATGATGATTGGATGATCTGTCTGAGGCTGAATCCCTTTTTGATTGACAGCGAAATGAGCGAATCAGCGATCTTTTGGTGTAAACATCCGTGGGAGCATTTTTTAATTTTCATTCTGTTCTGAGTTGAACGGGAGACTTTCCTAATCCTCTTAGCGGCATTTTCTTTGTTAAAAACTACTAGCGACAAATCGAGCTTCTATTTCTGGTGGGGTTTTTTTTGTAGCTGCTTGTGTTTGGAGACTGACTTCTATCACTCTTTCTGATTTCTATCGCAGTTTCTGTCCCTACCGAGCAGCGGGTGCTGCTGAGCTCCTCCACCGTCACAAAGCACTCACAGGCGGACAAACTTCACACTAGCCTCGCGCCAGTCCCAGCTAGCGAGCTAGTTAGGTAGCAAGCTGCACATAATGGCAGACAATTTGAATGTTGTGGACCGGATTTTGGCGAAGCCATTTGATAGTCTTCCTTACGAAGAAGCCGTGGCTGCTGTCATGGCTTCAGCTCTCAATGGTTTGCAGGCCAAAGTTAAAGCAATAGCCCCCAGTGCAATGTTTGTGCATTGCTATGCACACAGACTGAATCTGGTTCTGTCTCAGGGGGCTAAATGCTTATCTGAGTGCAGAATATTTTTTGCATCACTCTCTGGGTTTGCCACATTTTTCTCAAAATCCACAGAGGATGTCTTTTCTTGAGTCTGCAGGCTGCTCAAGGTTGCCCAGAAATGCTCCTACTCAATGGAATTTCACATCATGGATAGTGAGCACTGTGGCAAACAATTATGATGCCCTCCTGAAAACTTTTGTATATAGACTGTTTTCCTCTTACTTCTTTTGCACTTCTTGTTATTTATGACAAATTATTGTGGTTTGCCATTTTTGCCTTTAAAGAGTGTTAACTTCTTCACTTGTTGCTTCCTGTTACTTATGATACACAATAGTGTTTGTTATTTCTTCTTATGTGTACAGTAATAGATATAGAATTTACCTCTGTCGTTAGTTCATTTATTTATGATACATGATTGCGCTTTACCATTTTTGCCACTTTAATGTATAGGGGTTTTTTTGTACATTTTTTGTCACTTCATGGTATTCTGTAATATACAGATTGTTTAACTTCTTTTGTTATTTATATGGTGCGACTTTAATGGAGGTTTAAGTCTTGCTCATTATGGTGAATGGTACTCTATGATAATGCAAAGTGCACTCTGTTGGTAAAACTGAATGACGTGCAATATTTTGACCATCGGGTGGTGCTGTAGTGTAGTTGTGCTTTCTTAAATACCTGTATTCTACATAGTTGTAATGTGAAGTCACTGAGTCTTTTGTTTTTTTTATGTTCAAAAACTTTATTGAAGTAATTATTGTTTATCTTTGTGTTTGTTATTGCAGTAGACATTAAAACCGGAAATATGTTCTTGAAAACAGCTGTTGTGAGTTAATTTGTGGAATTGTGGGTGTTCTGGACGAAGTTAATGTTTTCATGGGTGGTGGGGCGGAGGTGGTGGCCACGTTAGTGTGCGCGGGGGGGGGGGGCACGCAGGGGCTTTCACCCGGGGAGTAAATCACTCTAGGACCGCCACTGGCACTCAATTCCACATTGATTGGGATGTACAAAAGGAATGTGCTTGGATCCATGCATATGCACACTTTGATACATCTGACTTTTTGTGAAAACAACAGAAACAACAGTTTCTGGGTTTTAGCGTGTGCCGTGTTTCAGTAGGAAATCCACCCAAGTCTTTGTACATGAGGCCCAAGGTCTTTACATTTCTACCTTTGTAGAAGTCCACACAACACCAAGTTAATCACTGTAACTGAAGCTCACCACAATGTCCTTTAAATCCTTTATGGTCAATCGAAGCACACATCCAGAATTTGCACGTGTCCCACATAAACAACATGAACATTACTGCTTTTCCATCTGATAACCTTCAACAATGACAAATTGTACTTAGTATGCAGACAACCATGATCATGTATGATACACAAAGTCACAGAAAGCAATTTTGAACAGCCACACAAACAACAAAGCAGAAAAAAGGAAGAAACAAATGACGCTGTTTCTGAGATCTCCATCATATTCATACAGCATATACCATGCACACATTTTGTCATGATGACATTATCATAACAGTTGGTGACGAGCTCCATGTGTACGTGCAAATCAGTGTTGACCCTAAGACTACGAGGTCTGTGAGAAAAGTAATGGACCTTTTTATTTTTTTCAAAAACTATATAGATTTGATTAATATGTTTTTACATCAGCCAAGCTTGAACCTTCGTGAGCATGCGTGAGTTTTTCCACGCCGGTCGGTTGCGTCATTCACCTGTGGGCAGGCTTTGAGTGAGCACTGGTCCACCCCTGTCGTCGTTGTTTCATTGCGAGGAAATGACAGAATGATTTGGGCTTTTTTTCCATCAGAATTTTTTCAGAAACTGTTAGAGACAGGCAGCTGGAAACCATTCGAAAAATGTATCTGGCTTTCGGTGAAAATTTTACGGGCTTCACAGAGAATAAGGACTGTTACTACAGCTTTAAGGACGGCCCACAATGGCGCACGGCGCGCTGCGCTCTGAGCCGCCATCGAGAGGCAGAAACCACCACATCATTTCTAAACGGATCACTGTGTGGAGCCGGGACCGTCGTGTGCAATTTCTCTGGTTATCACAAGAGCTGGACATCAGCCATTTTCCGGCAGATTTCACTTTTAACAAGAGATTTTGTCATGGAAAGCCACGCGGAGGCTTCGCGCTTCACGACAGATTCGCTGATGAAGCGAGACAAAGGAACACCTCCGTTTCGGAGTGCCAGAGGACAAGTTGGGACATGCCTATCTCGGCTTTCAGTGCTTACCAGTCGAGTGAGTATAAGAGAAATTGTGGAGAGCTGGGCTTGTCCGAACTTAGAAATGATGTGGTGGTTTCTGCCTCTCGATGGCAGCTCGGAGCGTGGCACGCTGTGCGCCATTGTGGGCCGTCCTTAAAGCTGTAGTAACACTCCTTATTCCAGTGCTCACTCAAAGTCTGCCCACAGGCAAATGACGCAACCGACAGGCATGGAAAAACTCACGCATGCGCACAAAGGTTCAAGCTTGGCTGACATAAAAACATATGAATCAAATTCATATAGTTTTTGAAAAAAATAAAAAGGTCCGTTACTTTTCTCACAGACCTCGTATATCTGTCAACTGCACCTAACAAACAAACGACACGTAACAGTTCACTTTCAGAGAGGTCCATCTGATTCAATTTACAAAAGACGTGTAGCTGACACATTGCTGAGCAACACGCTGCAAACTATCAGGTGTGACCCTGAGCCAGTGCACTCTGGGCATCGTGAAGATATCATAAATACAGTTTTATGGTATTTAAGCACGTATTCATGAAAATTAAGATTTTTTTCCGTATGAATTTAGGTTCATATCATATGCTACGTTTAAAAAAAGTGAAAGAGATGCTCTTTTAAAATGATTATAAATAGTCTATTAATTAAAACGGCAGCTATCATGGGAATCTGTGAACTCTGGCCTACTTAAATGCACTATGGCTGTCACCAGCGTGCACGTAGCAAGACAACACTCTTATTATTCCCTCGGTAAGAAACAATGCATTTGTTATCAACAGTAAAACATCCACACAGAGACACCATTCACTCATAATTGTAACAACCTTTAGCAGAAAACGAGCACCCAGCTGCCAATTGTTTACACAACAATTCAGATGCAAAACAGTAGAAATGAATCATGCATCTGTATTAAAGAGTTGCTCTAAGTTTTGGGCACCTCTAAGGGCCCCTTCACACATAACACGAATCAGGCTGAATGGTGCACAAAGGAGGATTCAAATGGCACTCGTGAAAAATCCGAACCATACTTGAACACCTCGTACAGTAGTCAGCACAACCATTCCGCCACAGCACATACTCCACATTCGCATTGCGCTCCTGCTGGAAATTCAGTCGAATGGCGGTCAAGATGAGGTCGTACTGCTACCGGACCATGGTCGGAACCTTGGTGTGGCATGTCGTACACAAGTTGGACCATTCGGACCACGGTCGCGGGGCTGCACAAAATGATCGGCCATGTTGAACCCTGGACGAATGTTGTGATCAAGCCAGCCTTTACACCAGGGGCCAAATTAGGGTGAATGGCAAACGAATGCCAATTTGACCCACGCTCGTCCAGAGTCAAGGTCCCACCCACAAACTTCCAACAACAGTCACGTGGCACTTAGAAAATGCGGGCCCATTCGCATGGTCAGCACGAATGCACGAATGTCATTTAACACATACACTGTCATTCCCTCCCGTGAGTTACACAATGTATATGAGACATCATGATCATCACAGCTGTAATATGTTATGTGCAGTGCGCACAGCAAGTCGATGCATGTGACAGGGCCGGTGTGCTGCCAACAGACACAGCTGAGCGGGATATGAGAGCTGTCAAACACCCATCATGATATATACAGCATGTCCCTCTGGAGGTGGAATTACCGACCAGCAGTGTGCCCAGGCGCAGCAACAGAGAAAAAATAAAAACCCTACCTTGCGCCTCACGTGATCATAATGTCCACACAGTCCGTCTGTCATCTGGACACACGAGTGTACTATTGTGGACAGTGACAATGAGTCCATTCATGTGATCACATCCACTACAGTTATACATTTGTCAGGGGACCATGGTTGACATGTAATTGCGTCATGGTTTGGATGTCTTTCAAAATCTAGCAGGTAGGGAGTTGACCATGGCCAGTGACTGCATTCCCGCTGCTCTTTGCACCACTCCACATCGCAGCCGCCACATCAGGGCAGCGCAAAGCTGGGGAACACATATTGTCACATGTGCTCCAACCACCCATGTACAAGGCACGGTGGTGCACGCATGTGTGCAAACAATGACGACATGGAAAAAATAAAAACAAAAGAAATTACCTTTGGATCACCCCCAGCCGTGTCTCAGTGCACACGGCGATGACCATGCAGCCAGGGTGGGCCATCAGAAGTGATCATAATAATGATCTTTGTGATCAGCCAGCTGGCGAGGCTAACGTCACATCCACCACGTAAGTTATAGTCCACATGACATGGTGTCTGGCACGGTGCACGCCAAGCAACCAGAAACACCACCATTCGGAAGATTCAGATGGCTTTCAGTGGCTTTTCAGTCGTGTGACTATCCAAGAAATTGTGGAAGAGCTGGGCATGTCACAGCATGTCCTGTGAGTCTTCAACACGGTGGCGCTTTTCTGCACAATCAGCTTCATGCCAAAGCCATCGGCATGAATTTCGCTGCAACTCTTTTCATGGCAAAATCTTCTGTCACAGTGGAATGTGCCGAAAAAGTGCTGATGTCCACCTCTTCCACAGTTTCTCGGATAGTCACACAGAGTTCACTTTGGAAATGATCTGGTCATTTCAGCATGTTGATGGCTGACCGGAGCGTGGCTCGCTCTCCACCGTTGTGCGGCTGTCTTTAAACCGGCTGTACCGCTCCTTAATCCGTGTGATGCCCATCGGATCGTCACCAAAAGCCGTCTGAATAATCCGAATGGTTTCCACCTGGCTATCGTCCAGTTTCTGGCAAAATTTGATGCAGTCGCGCTGCTCCAGTCGTTCCGCCATTTCCTTACAAAGAAAAAACGACAAGAGACTACACCCATCCTCACACAAAGGCTGCTTACAAGCAAATGATGCAATCGACAGGCGTGAAAAAACTCACGCATGTGCACGAAGGTTCAAGGTTGGCTCATGCAAGCACACGTGATTCAAATCCATCAGGTTTTTGAAAAAAATAAAAAGGTCGGATACTTTTCTAATAGACCTCGTATAACTCATTATTTTGTCCTTAAACATTTTCTTCGATGTATGAACATTTGTACAACATTTAATTGCTTCCGCTGCTGTGAGAGAGTGATTTGGTATCACACTTCTCACCGTGGTCCCACTGTGCTCATGCACACAATCGTGCACAAAACCGACACCGCTGGATTGAATGGCATCTGTACACGGGTGTCCGACCGTCTGTCCCTTCCAACTGTGGCTGGAATTTTTCGGGTTTCGCCCCTTCTGCCAGTTTCAGCCTGTTTCGCCCAACTTTGTGTTATCTGTGAAGGGGCCTTAAGAAAAACATCTCGATGAAACAAAGTAGTGAATTAAACTGTTTCAAGCTACAAAAAGGAATAAAAAGACTTCACTGAATATATATACATAAATAATATGCCACAGTCTCAGAGACACAATTATAAACAAAAGCTAATGGAAAAAATAAAGTTGCAATTGCCAGTATGCCCCGAAATTCTTGCTGCAAACAAACAAATAAAAAAGGTGTAGCGGAGCAATACATACCCTGCACATGCACATAATGAATGTGTTTTTGGGCAATAGTGACATCATCATTGCATCACTTCACAAAAATGATATAATTTAATTTGATGACTGTTCACCTGTTTCTGAGTTATTTTGTACATAAATGTGTGTGAACCCACCCACCCACACACACACACACACACACATACACACATGGATATATATATATATATATATATATATATATATATATATATATATATATATATATATATACATATATATATATATATATATATATATATACACATATATATATATATAAATCTGTTGCCCATGACCAATGTCCTGCACTGTTTCACTTTATCACCACCACACCACTTGCACAGTGTCTTAACAAAAATCTGCTGCTGCTACAAATACTGAATGGTTTGCACTACTGCACTTTCCACTTTTACTATTACCTCAGACACTACACTGTAAATACATGTGCACTTTACTGTCCTTATTGTCGAAATGTATTGTCCTGTCATCACTGAGGGAAGGTGAGAAACAAAATTTTGATTCCTTGTATGCCTAGTACATGTGAAGAACTGACAATAAAGCCAGCTTTGACTTTGAAACAAATCTAAGTAGAAAAGAAACAGGTTCAGTTTAGGTTATTTTAAGTCTAAAATGATCTTCTTTCTACTGCAAGTCGATGGACTAATATCTTTAATACACTGTTAGGGAAACTACATCCTCTGCTGTAGTTTCAGAGCACTGCATATATTTTTCATTCATGATGAAATTAACAGCTCACCAAATAAAGCAAAATGTTTTGGATTTGTCTTACTTCGGTTATGGCCCTGCCCAATAGCAGACTGAATCTGCATGAAAAAAAAAGCAAAAACAAGCAAACAAACAAACAAACAAAACAATCCAAATATATAGATCCTGAACCCAGATTAATCCAGAGCAGGCTAAAGTTAAAAGAGGCTTCAAACCTAAAGCCCGACCAGCAACAAGACCTCAAAGAGTCACAGTTCAGTGTCTAGGCCACACAGCAGTACCTTTTCCACCATGATTTTGATATACTCTTCATTTTGTCTGGGGTCTGTCTTTGCATTTTTTGTTGCTGCTGAGGATTATGGGAGCTGCAGTTCTGCAAGCTGGCCAGTATGGCAGTATCAAAAACTTCTTTCAGATTTTTTTGGGTTAGGGATGAACACTCCACATAGGCTACAGCTCCAATCTCCATTGCACAGTTCCTGGCATCTGCTGGGTCCACAGGCCGTTCCCCGTACTTAGCCAGGTCGATGAGGACCTAAAAAGAGGAGATCACACTGTACTTTTCCCTTGTTGCAAAATGAAATGAAATTATATGAAAGTGCTCCAAAACCTGTATACAGTCAAAGATATAAAACATTGTAAAATTGGGTTAAAGAAAGCAACTGATATATCTGCTATATGATGCATTGCAACATATAATATATTGATGAAATTACTTCATCACTCACAATGATGCAACATGCCATATGTTCTGTATGCCACTTTTATTTATTAATTTATTAGTTGGGATTTCCTGCAACTACTTAAATACTGATCATCATGAAAATCATCCATTCCGTATTAATAATTATTAATATAATAACTATTTATATAATAATAACAAATTATTTATAATAATAATAAAAAGTACAGTACAACAATTTACAAAAATCCCAAATTAAAAAGATGACAATTCAGAAAAAAGGTGCGGCTTATACTCCAAAAAATATGGTCCTAATAATTTATGTACAATAAATACTGTAATGCACAGAGCACATTTAACATAGTGATACCTTAACATCTTCTCTCAGATCACACTGAGTTCCAACGAGGACAAGCGGAGTAAAGGGGGAGTGTCTACGGATCTCCTGAATCCACTTATCAGGAATATTCTGGAAGGAGGCGGGGCTAACCACGCTGAAGCACAACAGGTAAACGTCAGCGCTGGTGTAGCATAGAGGCCTCAGCTTGTCAAACTCATCCTAGAAATGGGGCAGCAAAAAATCTTCATGAGTGTTAAAGACAATGAGATGCTTCCTAACACACTGGAAGGTGAAACAAATACGTGGCGAGTGGCTCATCAGCTGCAATAATGAGAACTTGAAGCACTGCCGAGCGTCCTGAAACAGTGGTTAATGTACCTCATCAACCCAATATCACGTCATTTCATTATGGTATCGCGAAAAGTAAAGTAATCTATTAGTTCATGTTCCCGTCAAGAAAATGTGGTGCTTTTCATGACGGGAGCACAAATTCATTTTGTGACTGTATCACAAAATGCAGGGCGACGCGGGGGTCTGTGGGGGTTATGGTTAGGGTTAGGGCTGTTGTGTGGGCCGCTGAAGAGGAGGTACTGCTGGCCCACTACCACCAGAGGGCGCCCTGCTTGGAGTGCGGGCTCCAAGCACGAGAGGGCGCCAGACCCAGAGGAAGTGACAGCTGTCACTCATCACTCCAGCTGTCACTCATCTACACCACTATATAAGCCGGACTGCAACTCCACCTCCCCGCCGAGAAATCGACTACCAGTACCAAGGTAATTTCTCTGCTGACTTATACGTTGAATAGTAATCTGAACTTCTGTTGCAGCCGTTTTCCTGAAGTGTTGCCTTGTCTGGAGGATTGGCGTTTGGTGTGACAGTGACGGCTTCACCTCACACCCCATCCCAGATAAGTGGTTGATCAGGAGCTGCACGAGTGTGTGTGATTTAGAGGTGGAGGTGCTTCCTCCTAACGGTGTCTGGACTGTAAATTACTGAGTGTGCGGACTCACACTCACACATCATATTTCTGTTTTCTGCCAGCAGTACCAGGGTCGACAGCCGAAGACAGAGGCCACCTGGGGACTCGGGACTTGGCGGCTCCGGTGTTCTTCAGACCGTTGGTGGTGGAGGCCGTGTGGGACGCGGCTTCTCTCTCGTCGGGCGTCTTCTATCTTCGAGCCTGCCCACACTTCACCTGGTGTTTATTGACTGTGAGATTAAGACACGTTTCGTTGTGTAATATCACAACATTAAATTGTTACCTTTTGGCTTACTCATTATCCGTTCATTTGCGCCCCCTGTTGTGGGTCCGTGCTACGACACCTTCCCAACAAGGGCGAAGCTTAACTTATGGTTAGGGGATTAGAAATACTTCACAAAAATGTGAATCATTTTTGTTCATTATTTGGGAGCATGAAAAAAAAAACGTGAGACTGGGCTGAACTTAACCCATCACCCAGAAGTGTTAGAAAGCAACAGTGACATTTGTTCAACATCTACTGTAAATACTTAAAATAATTTCTAAGATGTCTGTATATGGGACAAGCTACTACACGGTTGTCCTTTGGCTGCCCCAGTTTTTCTGCAGGGTCACCCCAGCAGATCCATGTTGGGATATGGCACAGGTTTCACACTGAATACCCTTCCTGATGTAACTCCAGCCAGCAGCGGGTTTTGATACAGGCCATGCGGCAGTCACCCTGGGCGGCATTTATGGAGGGGCGGCACCGTGGGGACGAGCACTTAAAAAAAAAAATCATCTCCACTGATAAATGGTTTTCTTGTCACTGTGTATAGAATTGGCAAACTGGCACCCCCTGCAGGCAGGTGCAAGCACCCCTGCTTGCTGAAGCAGTGAGATGGTGAAAGAAAGGGGAGGGGCGCACCGCACACAGAGGACAATTCACCTCTGGGTTTGTCTAATGACAGGGACAAGTTTGGGGGGGGGGGGGGGGGTCGCGGGCTAAAGTCAGTTGCACCTCGACTTTCTTCCAAATAACGCACATCTCATTCATAAAATTGTAAATACAGGCTTATAATTCCTGCATTTCTTTCTGAATTGTGTAACATGTCCTGCCGCATACGGAGAGGATTCACCATTATCCCCAGCTGGGCACAGCCGAATCCCTCCGTGTGTGGCAGGAAACCATGAACAGGCGGTCTCCTCCCATGCAGTCTGCTCCGCTTTGGCTCTGGCCACTGAGGACGCAGCACAGAACCAGAAGTTTGCGCCACATTTCTCTGCGGATCACGCAGCAAACGAGGCAGGCAGCCAGTTTATGAAATAAAAAGCATTTGAAAGCAGACAGACAGGGTGTAAGAACAGGTTTGAATCTGCCCACTTGTGGAAAAAGTTTGCAAAAAGGAGAGCCTGCTTATTTGTAAAGACGGCTTAGAACTTATGCTGTGTTCACATTACAAGCTGAAGTGACTGAATCTGACCCTTTTTTGTGTGCCTGCAAGTTTGTTTTTACAACAATTTTCCAGCAACTGGCAGCTCTTTTTGTTGTTATATACACTGTCATAATAATAATAATAATAATAATAATAATGAAATTTAAAATTAGGCTTATTATTATAATTAACTGGTCTCTTTAAAGTAGACCTGCATTGAAATAAATGCAGTCAGATCTTTGGACCAAAAAATGACATATTTACACATAAGATCCTTTTGAATCTAGTAAAGTAAATCTGCAAGCCCAGATCTGTCATTCAACAGCAAAATCTTTGTTTAAAAATGACAAATTTACAGCTAAAATTTGGCCCTCTGCAAAACTGTCATCACATCTGGGATGCTGCCAAGACATAAGAAAGAAGACATTATCCCAGCATGCATTGCATGCGCCAACTGTAATTTGTGGATTTACATCAGTTTACATCTCTTACAAAAGCACCTTTTTATTGTCTTATACGGAAGAATCAACTTTTTTTTAAACTTCATATTGTCTTGCAGTACGTTTGGTGAGTATACATTTTTTATTTTTGCCTGAAAATTATTTTTGGGGACTTTTTCATACGCCCATTTGATTGAGTGGTGTTGCATTGAAAATCTACTGTCTTTAGCCTACAGCCGTTTCGATGTTGTTCATGATTGTTTTGCCTTTAGACTAGATCTATATTCAATCATATTTCCCCGTAAAAAACAATTATTGGTGAGTTTTATATTGTCTTGTTCTAAGACTGAATGTTTGTGGACTGCATAAAAATGATATTTTCGGGACGTTTTGCAAAGTAAGTAGGATCTGCATGATCAATGCAGCTGCAGTATGAGTGAACGGACGGAGGCACGCCATGCAAGCCAATATTTTCTCACAGGGCAGGGCTGGGGTCGGGGTTACCGCGACGACCCGCTCGCATGCTGCGCTTAGTGTGCGGGCTGGCGCAGTAAGGTTGGGGAAGAATGTCGCCCGCTGTCGATGTCGCCGCTGATCTGAGCATGCAGAGCTGTATTTCGCATTCATTACAGCTTACTTTTGGATGTTGAAACCAGGATGTGTATAACAGTAACATTACTAACAGATAAAATCAATTTCAATTGAGAAATGGCTAGTACTGCATTCACTCAAAGCGCGGGATCGGACTGAAGGTGCTAGCGCTCTGTCTTCTCCCTTACATCACGGCAATGTCCCGGATGTACAAACAGTTTTCGCGGAGGGCCAAATTTTAGCTGCAAATTTGTCATTTTAAAACGAAGATTTCTCCGCTGAATTACAAATTTGGACTTGCAGATTTACTTTACAGCATTCATAAGGGTCTTATGAATACATATCAGCTATTTCTTTCTGAGATCTGACCACATTTATTTCAATGCAGGTCTACGTTAAGTGAGAAAAAGAATCATATTTGATTTCATTGGCATGGGAACACTAGTAACATTTCAGTTTAGATTCTTCTTCTAAAGTCACTTTAGAAGAAGAAGCACTTCTAAAATATCAATAATATAATAATAAATAATGGCTGTTTGTGCAAAATCTTGTCTGTTTTTTTAGGTGGGGGGGCGCTCAGACGGCGAGTCGCCCGGGAGTACTTCAGTGTAGAACCGCCACTGACTCCAGCTTTACCTGGAGAAACCTGTTATGTGTCGACGCGGGTTGAGGAGCGGACCTGCGTCTGACTGAACCCAGCGCTAAAATAACTAGAAAGCGGTTCCAATAACAAAACAATTTATTTTCCCCCTTTTGTGCAATACTCGGTGTACAAACATAAAACGCGTCTGTCTGGCAGAGTGAAGGACGGCGCGCTCTCCAGCGCCCAAAGGGATCGAAGCCCGGCGCCTCTGGACCCACGTTCACCGCCAAACACCCCCCAGGTGGACACGACAAACCGACTCTGTGAAGGATAGAAAAGGTGAGGTAAGTCAGCAGCTACAACTAATATCCTTCAAAGGCACACACTATCAGCAACACATTCAGGTCTGAATTTAAGCTTTATGTAAATGAGCAGCTTCTCACAACAGGTGGAGGATCATCTGTCCGCACTCCACGGCCGTGAGAAGCAAGCTGCACAACTCTCATCAATATTCACATATACTGCGTAACAAAATACCAAATTACTGTTAACAATTATTCAGACAATCAAATCACCTCTGATATGTGCTGACAGCATGTGTCCCTCACCCGTCCTCCTTCACAGGCACGATGTGTCAAACCCAGGCGCGGTCCTCAGCATCTCACAAACGAACATCACAAGGTCGAGTTCCCGGCAATTCTGCTTGAATCACTCATGGCTTAAATGCAGAACGCCATCTCATTATCTGCTTCAGCTGAAAGTCTTTAAGGTTGCACGTGAGCATCATCCACAGGTGCTGCATATCACGCTGATGAGGGTGAAGGACTCTTCTGCCAGCACCTTCTCCACAGACAAAAACCCGTTTGCATACCACCTGGAGAGCAAAGAAAAGAAAAGAACACCAAAATGTCCAGCCAAACCCCCCCAACACACAACAGAAACCCACACAGAGGTTTCCCAGCCAAGTACTAATGGTCCAATCTCACTGGGTGCAACTGTTGGAGAGCAGTTGGAGAAACAAATTAGCGACCAAACGTGAATGAGCGACAGTGGTGCAGTTGGTATCTCACTGAAGGGGCATTTACACGAACATTCCTTTGCTTTCACGACCTGTGTCATGATGTGTCGTGCTGGAGAGTAAACTTGTCTTTAACGGGTGCAGACAGGACACCAGAGGGGCACCGGTGCGTGCTATTGTGCACAGAGAATTTTGAAATGTTCAAAAAATCTTTCACGCACAAATGTCATGCTATGTGGCACGATCTAATCTTCAACACAACGTGCAGCTCGTCAAGTGGAGTAGAGAAGTGAACAGAGCGAGTGGTGACATCAGCGTATCGCATCAGAGCGCAGCTCGTCTGAATGATTAGAACAAGAAGTTAAATCTGTTATAAACATACTTTAACAGCTGCACACAAGAAGCAAAGAACACGCAACTGTTTTATCAAGCCATGACAATGTAAACAAGACAAATAATTACCATTTTCGACAGCTCAAAATGCTTTCTGAAGCTTGTTAGGCGCACACGTGCACCAGTTCATGCTATTGCGTGATGCAAAGGTATGCTCGTGTAAATGGGCCTTAAAGTGGCCACTCACAGCTGAAGCCGAATGACATGTTTGCGGACAAAGTGTTAAGCTCTTATTATCCTGCTATTATCCATATGAATGCTCTGTGTTTGCCATTACTGTTCCCAGTAATGGCAAAATAAAATAAAATAAATAATAAAATAATAATAAATAAAATAATAATAAAGCACATACAGTGCATTCACCGATGTGCAGAATGATGTCCCTGCTGGATCTAGTGTCCTTTCTTTCATGACCAGTATATACATCCAGCCTATTCACCTCTTTATGATCCTTTTGTCCTTCACTTCAAGATCCATGGACAACGATCATACATGTGCTAGAACAGCTTTTCTCCATGATGCAGCGATGTCCAGCAGCACTTTGGAGGTGTGCATTCTTTGATTTGATTAATTCTGCAATAACATTGTAAGTCCTTTTGGCTGTTCCCTTGGTATTTCACTTGGAGCCTCCACAGCAGATCCGAGGTGCATCCGCACCCTGATTCGGCACAGATGTGTCCTCCTCTGCCCTCCAGCGTTTTGGCTCTGATGGACATATGACGTCACATTTCTGTAGCACGCCATTGTAACAAATATTTGCTAGACCTCACAAGGTGGCACCATAAAGATATAACAAATTGGTCAATTCTAGATTGGCTCACAGGGGAGCACCAAAATAAAATGTAATTAGGTATTGTACCCAAATTGAATTAGATTGGCCTAGACCATTTAATGGGTCACCAAAATAATTAACAATTTTAGGGTTTAACAATTATTATTTAATTTACTCGGGGCACCACCTATTTGAAGCATAGGTACTTTAATTTAAACATTCATTAATGTATCAGTCTCAAATTAATCAATCAGTCACAATTTGATTAATCAGTCTCGGTCTGGAAGTCCGAATTCTACGATACGATTGACCAAAGGTTTCCTTCTGAACACAAAATGAACCACAGAAGAAATATTTACAATTTATTTACAATTGTACAAGAAATAAACAGTTTACTGGCATTCTTGTGGACAGTGATTAAATAAGTTCATTTATGGACAATTCTTACTAACTCATGAGACGTTGGAAGAAAGAGAAATGAAGCTTAAAGACTTTAAGTAAATAAATCTGATTAGAATTTAGTGATGAAATTTGAAGCCAATTGTTTTAAGAAAATTTTAAACAAACATATGAATATGGTTAAAAAGGAGGAGCATAAGGAGGAGCATAATAAGGAGATGCCACTTATGTATCCATTGACAGCAAACCCTTTTTCTGGAACCTTTAACTGGGTCACTTAGCTGGTCCATTGAAAAGATGGTTCAGATGATCCGTCCGTCCGTCACTGATGTAGGTTCTGCAGCGTGCTCACTTGGGTCAGGGGTTAACTCAGTGGTCTCCCAGGGTGATCCAAAAGGCTTGTGTCGGCTGGCTTTACTGACAAGATGGCTGCTTGCAGTCAGGTCGTCAGCTTGCTGGACCCCCGAGGTGGAAGGCGTTTGTTGAAAATGGTTTCTGGTAGCTTTAAAAATTTGTTGGAGCCAGATTAAAAGTCTTCGTGAATTTAGAAAAAAGGTAATACTTTAAGAACATTGGAAAATTAGCCGACAGAAAAGTCGCTTTTCTGTAAATTCTCTATTATTTTGAAAAGTTCAAAATCTGAAGTTCTCTTAAAATTTCAAAAGACTTGACTCACCTTAATGCGTCAGGTTCAAATTCTCAAAAATTGAGACAAGAATAAAACAAAGAATGAATGCCATGTGGTAGCTTCAGCTAGGTTAGCTTAGCATGGGGCCTTGTTGACCCAAAAATAATTAAGCGTTTTAGAAAGGAAGAGAGCGAGTTAAGCGAGACAAAAGAGAGAAGTGAAGAGAGAGAGCAGCACTCTGTTCTAACTTTTTAAGGGGGACTGATGTCACCGAACTCCGCCCATTTAGGGTGTGTAATCTCACAGAAAACTTCACGTGTTCACAGGGCAGACCCAAATGATTCAACTATTTAAACACATTAACTGTCATGCCTCGCCCAGTTCCAGGCTTCATGTTATGTTTCAGACGCGGTTGGAGCACCGACCCAGCGTTTGAAAGGACCCAGCATAAAATAAGCAGAGCACAGTTCAAAGGATAACAGAATTTAATAAACATAACAGTGAGTGACGTGCTAAACAACTAAAATGTCCGCGGTCTGGTGAGGTGGAAACACGGCGCGCTCTCAACAGCGCAAACGGTCTGGAGCCACAGCAGTTCGGACCCAGGGACCCCGCCGACACCCCCCAGGTGGCCGCGACAAACCAAGTCTGTGAAGAAAGAAAACATGGAGGTGAGTCCAACTCCACACAGAGAGACACAACTCAAAGGTGCACGCAATCAGCAAACACTTCCTGGCTTAAATCTATACATCAGCTTCTCACCCTGCAGGCACAGAACAACTCAGTTCAAATCTCCACTGCAGCAGAAGCTGATTAGACAATTAGCATAACGTGACAGCTCAATAACACAAGGTGTGAGGGACACCAAATCCACTGTCATTACTTCATAAAAGTCACCAAAACCAAATTACCTCAGGAAGTGTGCTGAAGAGCATGAGACCTCACCCAATCCTCCTTCACAGACTGTGGCGTCAAACCTGGAGCGGTCTCTGCGTCCGTGATGGTGAGATTGTTCTCCTGACGTTGATCTCACATGGGACAAGGTCGAGTCTCTGGCAATCACACACTGTGCATTCAAGGTTTAAATGCAGCAATCTCTGATCAAGACAAAATACACCACAGCTGTGAGTCCTGATGACCTGCATGTGAAAACAAGCCTCAGGTGTTCAGGGTGAGGTCCTAATGCTCAGCCACTCAGTCCTGAATGCATCCCACCAGGTGGTATGCATTGTTGTATGTTGGTTTGTTCTATCAGTCTGTGTTTTCATGGTTTGTCATTTGGTTATTGTTTGCCTATTGTTTTTGCTGTTCTCATTTCTATTATGTAGTACTGTTATGCCAGGTTTTGTTATCACTTAGTTTCTGTTTTTCTTATAGTTTTGTCTGTCTGTTCCACTTGGTTTTGTCACAATGTGTTATTTCCCATGATTCTGTTTATCATGTTCTGGTATGCTTTTCAGTCCTGATCAAGTTTAGATTTGTGCTCATGTTTTCTTTGTATGATCTTTAGTTGTCATGTCCAGTTTTCATTGTTATCACAGTCTCTTCTCTTCACCGCTCACTTGCACCTGCCTGTTATTCTCTCTTTGTCTGCACTCCTCTCAGGTCTCTAAGTTGTCATGTCCAGTTTCATTGTTATCACAGTCTCTTTCTGATCACTCATGTCCCACACCTGCACTTTGTCATCACTGTTGGCCACGCCCCTTCATCTGTCATTTACTTGCCCATTTGCCACCGCCTTTCTGTATCTCTTTTGCCTCTTAGTTGTCACCTGACCACGCCCCCTTCCAGACCCTTCCTCCTCCACGTGCACCTCATTATCTTATTAACACCTGTTCTTATTTAAACTGCTTCAGTTCACTTCCTCCCTGCTCGTTTGTTGATTCATTCACTCACCAGCACTTTGTTTCAGTCCTGTTTTGCCGTGTTTTTTGACTCTGCTCTGTGTACCGGATCCTGCCTTTTGCCTCAGCCCTGACAACTCTGTTTGCTCGTGTACTGACCCTGCTTGTTTTTGACCACGTCCTCTGTCTTGTCCCTGCCCGGTACTTTTGCTCCGCGCACTGCCTTCCTGTTACTGAACCCAGGTCTGAATTAAACCATCCTTTACGCATACGTCCTGTGGTGAGCCTGCATTTGCGTCCAGCCTCTGTCTGTGTCTCGCCTCCGCTCAGTCCTGTCATTAACTATTTTGGTATAATATCGTTCTAAGACACTCAAATGGATACACATTATTAATCATCACTTAAACACATCCTTTGGATAAACACAGTACTTCACCATCAACATATTTATAATGGAGAAAGATCACACTTAAACACACATCAGTTACAAGGAACACATATCAATAAAATGGAAGGATTATATGCAAAGCATTTCGTTTGATTAAACAATACAGACAACATTAGAAGTTTTTTATATATACTGATAAGAGAATACTGATCTAATTCTTTTTATTTTAAACAAAAGGTCTTTTCCTTTGCTTAGACCTAAAGATAAAAGCTGATTGTCAAGATAAAGTTTTATGGCCACGTGTTATCATGGGGAAGGTCCTCTGGCAGTGTGGAGAGGTTCTGGCCTTGGATGAAGTCATAAAATTTGGGTTCTCCTGGCCTGTAGAAGCTCAGATTCTGACGTGAAGCCATTATAATGTCATGCAATTCATAGTGACCGAAATTTAAAGGATTCCCTTTGAAGAACTTTGAGTTACCATTCTGGTTTGCTGTGAAGCCCAGCGTTGGCCCATGGGGGGATCTCTCCAAGCTTATCTGAAGCTCACCAGATGACTTAGGAATTTCTCAACTGTGAGTGAGCACAGTCTTTGTCTGCAGTTCAAAACTCAGGTTTTTGTTGAGACAGCATTAATGTATTTTTTTAATTAGGGCGAATCAAGGCCAGGTGCTACACCATTTAGCAGAAAAATTTTCCCAGTTTAAAGACACAGATGTGTGCTGTTGGAGATGGATATGAGCAGTGTGTCGTTTAATGAAAGAATGTCATCATATTTCCTCAATGATTGTGGGTCCCCAACTACTGAAGACCTGTGCAGCTGAACTGGCAGAGCCACTACAATGTATCTTCAACCGTATCCTGCAGCTAGGGAGAGTGCCCACCCTCTGGAAGACTTCATGCATCGTTACAGTCCCTAAAAAGAACCGGCCCAGTGAGCTGAATGACTTCTGACCAGTGACAGTCACTTCACATCTGATGAAGATGCAGCTCTTCCTCTGCTGAGGAAGAGCTGCGCCAGCATTGAGCTGTTCCAGAGTCTCCTTGGCAGCGCCACGATTCTGGAACAATCTTCCTCTGTCTGTCAGGTCCTCAGAGTCGTTGGGATAGTTTAAGTCCAGACTGAAAACCCATCTCTTCTCCCTGGCTTTCAACACTGGCTAAGTGGTATATGCTTTGCTCTGCTATGTTGCTCTGTATTTTTAGATGTATTATTCTTTTCCTTTGTCAATATTTTACAGTTTTGTATTGCTATTATTGTGAAGCACTTTGGTCAGCTGCAGCTGTGTTTAAATGTGCTATATAAATAAACTTGAATTGAACTGAATTCCTCAACTTCTTCAAACCCCAGGTGCAGCACGCCTAACACTGTCTGCAGTTTGCATACTGGGCAGATGTTGGTGTGGAGGATGCCATCCTCTACCTGCTACACCAAGTCCACTTGCACCTGGATAAGAGAAACGGCACAGTGTGGATTCTCTTCCTGGACTTCTCAAGCACCTTCAACACCATCCAGCCCCATGTGCTTCAGGACAACCTGAACAGGATGTGAGTGGACCCTTGCCGTGTCTGACACTGATCAGCAGCACCGGAGTACCCCAGGGCACGGTGCTGGCCCCTCTTCTTTTCACCCTGTATACCTCTGACTTCTGCTACAATTCTGAGCTGTGTCACATCCAGAAATTTGCAGATGACACACCCACTGTTGGATGCATCATGGATGACAGAGAGGACTACAGGAGCCTAGTGAAGGACTTTGCTGCATGGTGCTACACAAACCATCTACAGCTCAACACCTCGAAGACAAAGGACCTGGTCATTGACTTTGGGAAGTCCAGACCAAGTCCGCAACCAGTTCTGATCGAGGGAGCTGAGGTGGAGGCTGTGGATTCCTACAAATACTCTCGTGTAATTTTTTTGTTAAAGAAAGATTATGTGCTAATGAAAAACTTATGATAATATGTAATGCCAGAAAATGGGTTTGTTGTGTATTTCTGATGACAATGAATAGATGTTTAAAAGAAAATATGTTTTGTACAAAATGTATGTTTTTTTTCAAAGGAAACTAGAAGACCAGAAATTGGAGTTAAAGGTATCATTTGAGTGAAACACTTAATCTGTGAAGAAAATGAATATTGGATTAAAAATGTGGCATTTACCAGAGGAGTAAATTTTCATGACTCAGGGCCTGCTGACCCAGAAATGAACCCACTAGCCTGATCATTTCCCATGACGAAGGTTTTTTTAACACCTCCACCCTGACAGAGTAAACTCACTGGCTGGGGGATTTCCAAGAAATGAACTAATTTGAATTTGTATAATGATATCATTAATAACTGTTTTTATTGGTGTAAGAAGTGCTAAGTTTAGAAAGGCCACCCACTTTGGGTGGAGTTACTGACCGCTGAAGTGTATAAAAATGCTTGTCCATTATCTCTTTTTTGAAGTTGTCTGTTGTTTTGAGACTTTGATTCTCTCTGATTTTTTTTTTTTTTTTTTTGACACCTTTGAAGAAATGTTTTCATGATTGAGCAGCTACCACCTTTAGAGGAAGGGACGGAGCATACTGTACTTTCTGAGGAGGATGCAGTCGATTGCAGGAAACTCTTGTGGATGTTCTACCAGTGCGTATTAGCCAGCGTCCTCTTTTACACCGTCATGTGCTGAGTGGGGCAGCACATCCAAGATGGACACATCCAGGCTGGACAAACTGATCAGACTGGCTCCGTGGTTGGCATGAAGCTGCACTCACTGGTGACAGTGGCAGAGAAGAGAACACTGGACAAACTGCTGGTCATTATGGACGATCCCAGTCACCCTCTGCACACCGTCATCAGCCACCAGAGGAGCCTCTTCAGCCACAGACTGCTCCTTCTCAAGTGCAGAACAGATTGAAAAACTCCTTTGTCTCTCAGGCCATCAGACTGTACAACTCCTCACTCAGGGGAGGAGGAGTAACAGGAAGACAGAGGATGTGTTGTGAAAGTGTAGTGACACAGACCCACAACAGGGGGCGGTAATGAACGGACAATGGATTAAGCCAAAAAGTAACAATTTAATGTTGTGAATTGCACAACGGAATACAGACAATTGCAGTTGAGGAGTACAGTCAATCATACACAAGGTGACGTGTGGGCAGGCTCGAGGATAGAAGACGTCTGTCCAGAGAAGAGCCGGATCCCAAACGGCTTCCACCGCCAACGGATCTGAAAAACACCGGAGCCGCCAGGTCCTGGTCCCAGGTGGCCACCGTCTCCAGCTGTCAGACCTGGTACTGCTGGCAGAAACAGAAACAGTTAATGGTGGGTGCGTGGATACACACCCAGTAATCTCTCCGTACTCAGTTCCTCCGGGAGGGAGAACCTCCACCTCCAGAAACAGAGTCACCTATGCAGCTCCTGTCAGTCACTTCCCTGGAAGGAGTGAGAGGCGAAGACGTCGCGCTCACACTTTCCGCCAATCCAGCTTCAGACTGTAGCCCGCAGGAACACGGCTGCACACAGAACAATATTTTAATCTAAATAATCACAGAGAAGGTTACCTGAGTGGTAGCTGATTTCTCGGTGGGGAGGTGGAGTTGCAGTCCGGCCTTTATGGTGGTGGTGATGTGGATGAGTGACAGCTGGTGCTGATGACGAGTGACAGCTGTCACTCCCGGTTGCTATGACGCCCTCTCATGCTTGAAGCCCGCACTTCAAGCAGGGCGCCATCTGGTGGTGGTGGGCCAGCAGTACCTCCTCTTCAGCGGCCCACACAACAGGACCCCAGGCTTGTCCAGGTGCCGCCTGTAGAAGTCGGCCAGGAGGGCCGGGTCCAGGATGAAGCTCCTCTTCACCCAGGAGCGTTCTTCGGGTCCATACCCCTCCCAGTCCACCAAATACTGGAACCCCCGGCCCTTCCGACGGACGTCCAGGAGCCGGCGCACTGTCTAAGCCGGCTCCCCGTTGATGATCCGGGCAGGAGGCGGCGCCTGTCCGGGGGTACAGAGGGGTGAAACGTGGTGAGGTTTGATGCGTGACACATGGAAAACCAGATGTATGGACTGAGGATTTTGAGTATGGTGAAAGGGCCAATGTATCTGTCCTTTAACGTCTGGGATTCCACTTGCAGGGGAATGTCTTTTGTGGAAAGCCAAACCTTCTGCCCAGGCTGATACGTAGGGGCCGGGGCACGCCGGCGGTCTGCATGGTTGTTGGCCCTCGTCCGGGCTTTGAGCAGGGCAGAGTGGGCGGAACGCCACACCCGACGGCACCTTCTCAGATGGGCCTGGACTGAGGGCACCCCGACCTCTCCCTCCACTAGCGGGAACAATGGGGGCTGGTACGCCAAACACACCTCAAACGGGGAGAGGCCGGTAGCAGAAGATACTTGGCTATTATGAGCGTACTCAATCCAGTCCAGATGGTCCACTCCAGGCCGTCGGGTGCGCGGAGGTCACGCAGTGGAGGGCCTGCTCCAATTCCTGGTTCACCCGCTCTGCCTGTCCGTTTGTCTGAGGATGGTACCCGGACGAGAGACTCACGGTGGCCCCCAGTTCCCTGCAGAAACTCCTCCAGACCTGAGAGCAGAACTGAGGACCACGGTCTGAGACAATATCCGATGGAATCCCATGCAGACACACGACGTGGTAGACCAGGAGGTCTGCAGTCTCCTGGGCCGTCGGAAGCTTCGGGAGGGCCACGAAGTGGGCCGCCTTGGAGAACCGGTCCACTATCGTGAGGATGGTAGTCATGCCCTGGGATGGCGGGAGGCCCGTGACAAAGTCCAGGCCGATGTGAGACCAGGGGCAGAGGCTGGAGGAGGCCTTGGGTCTTGTGGTGGTCGGCTTTGCCCCTGGCACAGGTGGTGCAGGCCTAGACATACTCCCGGACGTCGGCTTCCATAGCCGCCCACCAGAAGTGCTGCCGGACCTCTGCCACGGTCCTTCGCACCCCTGGATGACAGGAGAGCTTGGAACCATGACAGAAGTCTAGGACCGCAGCCCTGGCCTCTGGTGGGACGTACAACTTGTCCTTCGGACCTGTCCCCGGGTCCGGGCTCCGTGTCAGGGCCTCCCGGATGGTCTTCTCCACGTCCCAGGTGAGGGTGGCCACGACAGTGGACTCGAGGATGATGGTTTCCGTTGGGTCTGACAGCTCGGTCTTGACCTCCTCTTCGTGCACCCGGGACAGGGCATCAGATCGTTGTTCTTCGTCCCGGGGCGGTAGGTGATCCTAAAGTCAAAACGCCCGAAGAACAGTGACCAGCGGGCTTGCCTGGGGTTCAGACGCCTGGCGGTCCGCATGTACTCCAGGTTCCGATGGTCCGTGAAAACCGTAAATGGTACCGATGCTCCCTCCAACAGGTGTCTCCACTCCTCAAGAGCCTCCTTCACCGCAAGAGGTTCCCGATTGCCGACGTTATAGTTCCTTTCAGCCGGGGTGAACCTGCGGGAAAAGTAGGCACGTGGATGGAGAACCTTGTCGGAGTCCCCGCTCCTATCCCTGAGTCAGAGGCGTCCACTTCAACTATAAACTGGCGATTGGGATCGGGCTGCACCAGAACTGGTGCAATCGAGAACCGGCGTTTCAACTCCCTAAACGTGGCTTCGCACCGATCCGACCAGGTGAAGGGGACTTTTGTGGAGGTCAAGGCTGTCAGGGGGCTAACTACCTGACTGTAGCCCTTGATGAACCTCCGGTAGAAATTTGCAAAACCGAGGAACTGTTGCAGTTTCCTACGGTTTGTTGGTTGGGACCAATCTCTCACCTCTGCAACCTTGGCCGGATCAGGGGCGACGGAGTTGGAGGAGATTATGAACCCCAGGAAGGACAAAGAAGTGCGGTGGAACTCACACTTCTCGCCCTTCACAAACAGCCGGTTCTCCAACAACCGCTGCAGGACCTGACGTACATGCTTGACATGGGTCTCAGGATCCAGAGAAAAGATGAGTATATCATCCAGATATACGAAGACAAACCGATGCAGGAAGTCCCGCAAGACGTCATTAACCAACGCTTGGAACGTCGCAGGCGCATTGGTGAGGCCGAACGGCATGACCAGGTACTCAAAG
Organism: Thalassophryne amazonica; assembly: GCF_902500255.1. Classification (NCBI taxonomy): domain Eukaryota; kingdom Metazoa; phylum Chordata; class Actinopteri; order Batrachoidiformes; family Batrachoididae; genus Thalassophryne; species Thalassophryne amazonica. The sequence continues at coordinate 70,366,719 of NC_047104.1, forward strand.
TGACCTAACTGGGTGTTAAATGCCGTCTTCCACTCGTCTCCCTCCCGGATCCAAACCAGGTAATAAGCATTCCTAAGATCCAATTTTGTGAAAATTTGGGCTCCATGCAAGGACGTGAACACTGAATCCAACAGAGGTAACGGGTATCGGTTGCGAACCGTGATCTCGTTCAGCCCTCTGTAATCAATGCATGGACAGAGTCCGCCGTCCTTCTTGCCCACAAAAAAGAAACCAGCACCCATCGGGGAGGTGGAGTTCCGGATCAACCCGGCAGCTAACGAGTCCCGGATGTAGGTCTCCATTGATTCGCGTTCCGGACATGAGAGGTTGTACAGCCTGCTGGACGGGTACTCAGCGCCCGGTATCAAATCAATGGCACAATCGTACGGACGGTGCGGGGGCAGCGTGAGTGCCAGATCCTTGCTGAAGACGTCAGCAAGGTCATGGTACTCGGCTGGCACCGCCGCCAGATTGGGGGGGACTAAAACCTCCTCCTTAGCTGTCACACCGGGTGGAACCGAGGATCCTAAACATTCCCGATGGCAGGTTTCGCTCCACTGAACCACAACCCCAGACGGCCAATCAATCCGGGGATTGTGTTTTAACACCCATGGAAAACCCAAAATCACTCGGGAGGTAGAAGGTGTTACATAAAACACAATCTCCTCCCTGTGATTTCCAGACGCAACTAATGTCACTGGCTGTGTCTGGTGTGTGATTAGTGGAAGATGGGTGCCATCTAGTGCCCGTACCGACAATGGTGACGGTAAGGCCACTAGAGGGTGCCCAACCTCCTTTGCCCATCTGCTATCCAGCAGATTCCCCTCTGACCCCGTGTCCACCAGTGCTGGGGCGTGAAGGGTTAGATCCCCACTCAGGATCGTAACTGGGATGTGTGCAGATCGTCGGGGTTTCCCAGTGTGAGTATTATAACCCACCCTTAGCCCAGTCTCTAAGGATGAATGCTGCTGTTTTGACCGTTTGGGGCAGTTTCTCTGCGTGTGCTCGGTTGAGCTGCAGAGAAAACACTCCCCACGGACCAGCCTCCTTTGTCTCTGATCTGATCTTATTTTGGTCCTGCTCGTTTCTCTAACAACGGCAGCAGGGGGAGCTGTCGTCACGTGGAGTACCCTGGCTGTGGAGCGTGGGGAAGACGGCTCCCTTTCGGACCCGGGAGGAAGAGGGACGGCTTGTGCCTGACCACGCCCTTCGTCTCGCTCCCGTCGGTGTTCTGTTAATCGGCTGTCTAACCGTATAACCAGGTCGATAAGCCCGTCTAAATCCCACGGCTCGTCCTTCGCCACCAGGTGCTCCTTAAGGACCAGAGACAGTCCGTTTATGAAGGCGGCGCGGAGCGCAACAGCATTCCAGCCGGCTCGCGCTGCCGCGATGCGGAAGTCAACTGCATACTTAGCCGCGCTCCGGCACCCCTGTCTTATCGACAGCAGCACGCTTGAAGCGGTCTCGCCTCTATGAGGGTGGTCGAACACCTGTCTGAACTCCCTCACAAACCCATTATATGTCGTTAGGAGCCGTGAATTCTGCTCCCAGAGCGCCGTAGCCCAGGCGCATGCCTCTCCTCGAAGCAAATTTATTACGTAAGCCACCCGGCTGGCGTCTGACTCGTACATGACGGGACGCTGTGAAAAGACGAGCGAGCACTGCATTAAGAAGTCCGCGCACGTCTCGACACAGCCTCCGTACAGCTCCGGAGGGCTTATGTAAGCTTCAGGGGATGGTGGGGGGGGTCGTTGAACGACCAGCGGAATGTCTGTTTCAGGCCTCCGGTCAGCAGGAGGTGGTGCTGCAGCAGCGCCCTGAGCACGCGCTTCCACCTGGGCGGTGAGAGCCTCCATCCTCCGATTGAGAATAACATTCTGCTCAGTGACTAAGTCCAACCGAGCAGTGAAAGCGGTTAAGATTTGCTGCAGCTCACCTAACTCGCCTCCTGCTGACGCCTGTTCACCTCTCTCTTCCATTGGCTGTTCAAGCGATGGTTGACGTCCCTCGGGATCCATGACGCTGGCCGAGAAATCCTGTTGTGAAAGTGTAGTGACACGGACCCACAACAGGGGGCGGTAATGAACGGACAATGGATTAAGCCAAAAAGTAACAATTTAATGTTGTGAATTGCACAAAGGAATACAGACAATTGCAGTTGAGGAGTACAGTCAATCATACACAAGGTGACGTGTGGGCAGGCTCGAGGATAGAAGACGTCTGTCCAGAGAAGAGCCGGATCCCACACGGCTTCCACCGCCAACGGATCTGAAGAACACCGGAGCCGCCAAGTCCTGGTCCCAGGTGGCCACCGTCTCCAGCTGTCAGACCTGGTACTGCTGGCAGAAACAGAAACAGTTAATGGTGGGTGCGTGGATACACACCCAGTAATCTCTCCGTACTCAGTTCCACCGGGAGGGAGAACCTCCACCTCCAGAAACAGAGTCACCTATGCAGCTCCTGTCAGTCACTTCCCTGGAAGGAGTGAGAGGCGAAGACGTCGTACTCACACTTTCCGCCAATCCAGCTTCAGACTGTAGCCCGCAGGAACACGGCTGCACACAGAACAATATTTTAATCTAAATAATCGCAGAGAAGGTTACCTGAGTGGTAGCTGATTTCTCGTGGGGAGGTGGAGTTGCAGTCCGGCCTTTATGGTGGTGGTGATGTGGATGAGTGACAGCTGGTGCTGATGACGAGTGATAGCTGTCACTCCCGGTTGCTATGACGCCCTCTCCTGCTTGAAGCCCGCACTTCAAGCAGGGCGCCATCTGGTGGTGGTTGGCCAGCAGTACCTCCTCTTCAGCAGCCCACACAACAGGATGGGAATGAGAGGAACAGTAGTAGCCAGTAAACCAGTATTGAGCAGTATTTCTGATATTTATATTGTGTATTTATATTTCTATTTTCAAGGTGTTTTTCTTTTTTACTTTCATTTTTGATGCTCTGTGTGCTTCTTACCCTGTGTGCTGCAATACAATGCTGCTGGAACCTCAATTTCCCTGAGAAAGTCTTCCCAAGAGATCAATAAAGTTCTATCTAATCTAATCTAATCTAATTTAATGTAGTCTAATGAGCACATCAAAGAACTCCCACTGTACGTCCTCAGAGAGAGAGAAAAACAGAGATCAGGAAAGAGAGGAGGAGAGAGAGAGAGAGAGAGCGAGAGAGAGAGAACGCTCAAAATAAAAATTGATTCAAAACGACACAAGGCTGTGAGCTCTGCTCTTGTAGACTTGTGCTCCCCAATACAAATAAAAAATACATTAAATGCATAAGTCCAGAAAGCTCAAACAGGAGTCCTGATGCAACTGTGGCCAGGCTGACAGCAGCTTGGCCACTTCCAGAAGTGTTGTTCCTCTGTGATCATCCTCGCTATTGTGAAGTGCTCCCCCACACCTTGTGTGTGTGGCTCAACCCCTCGCTCCCCTTTGCCTCCCCTCCCACAGTTCTCTAATAAATCTCTCATGTTAGGAGTTGCAGCGAGTACAATCAGCGGGTCCCACGCCACCAGCGATGCCTCTGGGAGCATACTGGGAAGAGCCTTGTCACCTTGCCAACTTTGAAAAATTCAGAATCCAGGCGCAACCATGGTGACACCCTGCGAGTGAAGTGAGGGAAGAGCGCCACCCAGCAAACATCGCACAAAATCAAGTGATTTCCCCTCGCAATTGCCGTTCGCAGGTTGCCGCAGCCCAGTCAGATAGGACCCTAGCCAGGACCTACTCTGCCTGGCTTCTGAGAACTGACAGGCTCTAGAATACACAGAGCTGACTAGCTGCATACATTAAATTTGCCAAGTTTCTCAAATGCATACCAGTCCCAAACAAGTTTAAAGATGGTTTGTGTGCACATTTTTGAGAGACTTATGGTTCTTGACTTTATCCGTTCATGGTTACTGAAATGTACGTTTGAATTCTTGAGAAATTAAAAGGCTGCACAGTGCTTTGGGAAATTTTCTAAATTTTGTAAACCTCACCCTGTGCCGTATGCACTAAAAGATGCAATAGTAGCACAGTTAAGTAAAATGGGAACCAAAGGGGTTATTACACCTGTTAGCTATAGTGAGTGGGCTGCACTCACAGTGAACATACCAAAAATGGATAATTCTGTCAGGATATGTGGAGATTACAAAGTTTCCATAAATTCTTGGTTGAAGGTAGATCAGTACCCCATTCCAAAACCACAAGACTTGTTCACAAATTTGGCAGGAGGCGACAGATTTACAAAATTAGATTTGTCACAAGCTTATCAACAGTACAAACAGTACTTGACAATTAACACACACAAAGACCTGTATAAAGTTAACAGACTGCCTTAGGGAGTTGCCAGTGCACATGCCATCTTCCAGAAACTGATGGATCAAGTTCTACAGGGGTTACATGGTTATTGTTATATGGCTGGGGGGGCCTGGCTGCCGGTTTGTTTCTGTCTTTTGGTTTTCCTCCCAGGTGGCGTGCATTTGGGACTGAGTGGCTGTGTTGCTGAGGCTGTCAGGACCTCACCCTGATCACCTGCGACTCGTCAGGACTCACAGCTGTGGTGCATCTGGATGGATTGGAACATGTTGGCATTTAAGACTGGAGTGCACAGTGTGTATTTGCCAGAGACTCGACCTTGTGACCAGACGGGTGAGATCGTCGTCTCGGGAGCCATCTCATCAGCAGCGGATGCTGAGAACGTCCAGGTTTGATGCACAGTCTGTGAAAGAGGAGGGGGTGAGGTTTCACGCTCGTCAGCACACTTCCTGAGGTACGTTAGATTTTGTGACTAACAGTTATACAGTCAGTAAATGTGGTGTCCCTCACACCTTATTGTATTGAGCTGTTTGTTAGTCATGTATCAGCTTCCACTGCGGTGGAGTTTTGTGAACTGGATGTTCCATGCCTGCAGGTTGGGAAGCTGATCAGTAATCAAGCCAGGAAGTGTTTGCTGTTTGTACACCTTTAAGTGTTCTGTGTGTAGAGTGTGGACTCACATAATGGTTCCTTCTTTCACAGACTCGGTTGTTGCGGCCACCTGGGGGGTGTCGGCGGGGTCCTTGGGTCCGAAACAGCTTCTGGCTCCGGACCGTTAGCGCTGCTGGGAGCGCACCACGCCAGGCCGCACCTTTTTGTTATTATCACTGTTATGTATTAAATTCAGTTAGCCTTTGAACCGTGCTCTGCTTATTTCATACTGGGTCCTTCAAACGCTGGTCGGTTCTCCGAGCTGCGTCCGACACATAACAGTTATATGTTATTTAGATGGCACTGATTGATCACTGGACGGAACAGAAAAGAACACATGAAAAACTTGGAAGAAGTTCTAAAAAGGCTGCAAACTCATAATCTGCGAGTAAACAAAGATAAATACGCTTTTTTTCAAGACAGTGTGTCATATTTAGGACACATGATTGATGCAGTGAGAATTCATCCCATGCAAGAGAAATGTGAGGCGACTGCAAAAAAACGCGAGCTCAAGTAATGTGACTGAGTTAAGATCAATTCTTTCTCTGTTGAGCTACTATGCAAAGTTCATACCAAAATTGTCAACATTGATCACACCAATGACTGGATTTCTACACAAAGATGTCAAGTGGGAGTGGACAGAATCATGTAAAAAGGTTTTTGAGGAAGCAAAAAAGCTGATTTCAAACAAGGTGCTAGTACACTTTAACCCAGCTCTGAAACTATTATTGGAATGTGATGCTTCACCAGTAGGTGTCAAGGCAGTGATTTCTCAACAAATGCCAGATGGAAGTGAAAAACTAATTGCTTCTGCTTCTAGAATGCTCACAAAAGCAAAGAAGAACTACTCACAAATTGAAAAAGAAGCTTTAGGCTTAGTTTTTGGAGTAATGAAATTTAATGAGTATTTGTTTGGACATAAGTTTACTTTGATCACTGATCACAAGCCATTGTTAAAAATCTTAGGTCCAGAGACAGGAGTACCGCCATTAGCAGCAGCTCAGATGCAGAGATGGTCCTTGATTTTAGCTCCATACTCCTACAAAATCAAGCACAAACCGTCAGAACAACATGGGAATGCAGATGCGTTATCCAGACTGCCAATAGCAGATAAAGATTTTCCAAGGTCAAACCCAGGTTTTCGAGTCTCTTACCTTGACAGTTTGCCTATAACCACTCAGCAGATTGCCCGTGAAACCAATAGAGATTCCACACTGGCAAAGGTGAAACAATATGTTCTCTCAGGTTGGCCAAAACATCTGTCAGATGAGGCTTTTCAGCCGCAATGTGAGACAAAAATTTGATTTGACTGTGGAAGATGATTGCCTACTTTGGGGATTCAGAGTAGTAACTCCAGAAAGTCTGCAACACAGGTTACTTTCAGAGCTAAATGAGAGCCACTGGGGCATGGTAAAAATGAAGTCTTTGGCTAGAAGCTTAATGTGGTGGCCTTCATTAGATCAGGATATTGAAACAGAAAGTAAACCATTGCGACATCTGCAAACATCAGTGTAGTGTTCCTGCGACAACACCAATACACACATGGAAGTGGGCATCAGGTCCATGGGAAAGAACATACCTTGATTTTGCAGAGTCCAAAAACAAATGTTTCTTGCAGTGATGGATATGTACGCCCGATGGCCTGACATCATACATAATCAATCAATCAATCAATCAATTTTTTTTTATATAGCGCCAAATCACAACAAACAGTTGCCCCAAGGCGCTTTATATTGTAAGGCAAGGCCATACAATAATTATGTAAAACCCCAACGGTCAAAACGACCCCCTGTGAGCAAGCACTTGGCTACAGTGGGAAGGAAAAACTGCCTTTTAACAGGAAGAAACCTCCAGCAGAACCAGGCTCAGGGAGGGGCAGTCTTCTGCTGGGACTGGTTGGGGCTGAGGGAGAGAACCAGGAAAAAGACATGCTGTGGAGGGGAGCAGAGATCAATCACTAATGATTAAATGCAGAGTGGTGCATACAGAGCAAAAAGAGAAAGAAACAGTGCATCATGGGAACCCCCCAGCAGTCTACGTCTATAGCAGCATAACTAAGGGAAGGTTCAGGGTCACCTGATCCAGCCCTAACTATAAGCTTTAGCAAAAAGGAAAGTTTTAAGCCTAATCTTAAAAGTAGAGAGGGTGTCTGTCTCCCTGATCTGAATTGGGAGCTGGTTCCACAGGAGAGGAGCCTGAAAGCTGAAGGCTCTGCCTCCCATTCTACTCTTACAAACCCTAGGAACTACAAGTAAGCCTGCAGTCTGAGAGCGAAGCGCTCTATTGGGGTGATATGGTACTACGAGGTCCCTAAGATAAGATGGGACCTGATTATTCAAAACCTTATAAGTAAGAAGAAGAATTTTAAATTCTATTCTAGAATTAACAGGAAGCCAATGAAGAGAGGCCAATATGGGTGAGATATGCTCTCTCCTTCTAGTCCCCGTTAGTACTCTAGCTGCAGCACTTTGAATTAACTGAAGGCTTTTTAGGGAACTTTTAGGACAACCTGATAATAATGAATTACAATAGTCCAGCCTAGAGGAAATAAATGCATGAATTAGTTTTTCAGCATCACTCTGAGACAAGACCTTTCTAATTTTAGAGATATTGCGTAAATGCAAAAAAGCAGTCCTACATATTTGTTTAATATGCGCTTTGAATGACATATCCTGATCAAAAATGACTCCAAGATTTCTCACAGTATTACTAGAGGTCAGGGTAATGCCATCCAGAGTAAGGATCTGGTTAGACACCATGTTTCTAAGATTTGTGGGGCCAAGTACAATAACTTCAGTTTTATCTGAGTTTAAAAGCAGGAAATTAGAGGTCATCCATGTCTTTATGTCTGTAAGACAATCCTGCAGTTTAGCTAATTGGTGTGTGTCCTCTGGCTTCATGGATAGATAAAGCTGGGTATCATCTGCGTAACAATGAAAATTTAAGCAATGCCGTCTAATAATACTGCCTAAGGGAAGCATGTATAAAGTGAATAAAATTGGTACAGATACATAAGCAAACTACTACCACGTATAAATCAAACTTTTAAGGAACTTGTTTTTTGCTTATGGGTTGCCTAAAGAGGAGGTAACTGATAACTGACCTCAATTCACTGCAAGTGAATTTGAGACATTTCTGAAGTTGATTGTTATGAAGCATATCAAAACCCCATCGTACCACCACCCTCAAATAGTTTGGTAGAAAGGCTGGTGCAAAATTTTAAAATGTCCTTACCCAAAAGCAGAGTACTTGGTAGTATGTCGTTGCAACATTACATTGCAAATTTCTTGTTTGGTTACCGAAATATACCACATGTGACAACTGGGAAGACACCAGCAGAACTCTTTTTGAAAAGAGATGTTTGCACCAGGTTGTCTTTGCTAAAACCAAATTCCTCTCAGACTATCCAGGATCGACATGTACAGAAACAGTCCGATACAAAGTGTAAACTCAGGTTTTCTGTGGTACAAGCAGTCCTGGTTTGAAACTACAGGGGAGGGGGAAAATGGGTGAATGGTGAAATTACCTAAGTTTTAGGTCCGGTTACGTGCCTGGTGTCGTTAAATGGAAATTGCATAAAATGACGTGAATCAATTATTTTTAATCATGTTAATTGATTTTTTTTTATTGTCATTGTTTTGTCATCTGTTGGGCTTTGAGGCTGTAATAAACTTGAATTGAATTGAAAGAAAAGAGAAATCATGTGAATCCTGATGATGTAAATGATGATGATAATCATCATCATCATCATCATCATTGTGTTTTTGATTTTGACATTGAAAGGAATGATGCAGGAAATGAGTCAAAGGACAGTGAAAGTGAACTGATACCCATCGGTCCTCCAAATCATCAGAATGATATATGAGGTTTTGGTGAAAATGGACCAAGCTGTGGACACTCCTGGGGGTACACAGTGTGTGAAACGTCCAAGAAGAAATGTGTGTCCACCACAATGCTTGGATTTGTGAAAAAAAGTCATTAATAATTGTGTAAAACACTGCACATGTAATGGATGTAAAAGAAAAGAAAACAAGTGCAGTTAATATCTACAGGGGAGGACTGTAGTATCTGGAACATTCTGTGACTGCAGTAACATGGGTTTCCTGCAGGGGCGCTAGGCACAATACATAAAATTGTGGCTGCTTCAGCCACAATCGCAGAAGTAGAGGGCAAGCAGTAAGACAAGATGGTTGTTTATTTGATAAGTGAAATGTGTAATAGTTCCAATGCTGCTACATTGTTTCTTCAAGGCTTACGAACCTAAACTGAGCGGTACACAACATGTACAACAGTTGGCTACTGTCTGTTCTCAGAGAAAAAAAGACACAGACGGCATGAGGCAGCAGTGGTTTGTGTGGAATCAGACAATGGACAACGTTGGACTGTGGCCCCATGTTTAATCTGATGTTGCCTGAATGAGTTCACTGACCTGTCCAGCTGTGTCACAGAGCTGTAGTTTGACTGGTGTCCCGTCCACTGATACCACTGCTAAACACATAACCACAACAGTCATAAACATGGTCACACCAGCTGTTTGACTACAAAGTTAATATGAATAGGAAAATAACAGATTAACCCTATAACAACAGAAAGTACTATTAAAACATATAATCACTGTTATCATCTTAAAAGAGGAAGAGTGTTTTTTAAAGTAACTGAGGATATTCAGATGCTTCTGTTCATGATATACTTAAATAAATATCAAGCTCAAAAGATATTTATGGCAGCCAGAACATGCATGAAGGGGTGTAGCCAAGAATTCTTTAAAAAGGAGAGGTGCTGACCAGATTTTGACTCTGTGCACACACTCGGTTATTTTTTTTAATGCTTTTTTGTTGTTGTTGTTGTTGTTAAAGTAGTTTCTTTCCAGTTCCCATAAGAAGAAAAAATATCTATATACTATCTGTTGTTCTTATGGCAGTTCGTTATTCTGAAGCATTTTAAACTTATGAGTCAGTTCGAAGTTCAAGACTGAAAATCTTGCGGCATAATATAAAATTTCTGATTTTTATAATGCTCTGACACAGAGGTAGACACAGCTAACTGAGAACTTAACTTTGGCCACTAATCCACTAACTGAAATGTTAACCATGATAACGCTAAACCAATAAACCACTTAAACATTTAACTTAAGCTACTAACTGCTACTGTATATTTTTTTAGTGCAGCAGATAAATGAAACAATCTTTCAAATGGTGACACAAGCACCAAACTCAGCACAAGTACTCCTTAGACATTACTCTTGAAAAGCGCACAGGCCACTTGAATTTTCAGTACACTACCAGGCAGGGGTCAATGAAGAACTACACGGGATCAAAATTTAAATATGCTCCAGTCATACTGAAAAGTATACTACATTATTTGTCTGATAAGAAATATTCCACAAATATATAGATTGGAATATCTATGACTGAATGTTATGGAGTTATAGGATAAAAACTTCAAAAAAGGGGTCAATTTCAGTTTGTACAGGGGTCAAAAGTTAAAGTTGCTCCTTTTGGTAAAAAATGATGCAAATTATTGGTTAATAGGATTAATAAATAGATTAGTTTTGACCGTGTTGAGCGTTTGATGTCCAAAGTAAAGGTCAAACAATTTTGACATGCATTGGATTCTATGACATATGTTACCCTGTAACAGGATAACTAAGCGTGACACATGGTGCAAACCGTTCCTTTTTAAAACCCTATTCATTCAACCAGTGATGTAACTGGTGGACATCATTGTTACCAGGTACATTTTTCTAAACCCTGTGAACTGTAGGGTAACCAGTTGCTTTGCTGCTGGTGATCCACTCAGTTAACAGGACATGGGAAATGCTCCTGAAGTAAGCAGCACAGTGAGTCACACTGTGGAGCAGCACACTTAATGGGCCTCATGTATCAACGTTGCATACGGTGATATTTGAGCGTATATGGGGTGTACGCCAAAACGGCTGCGCTACTTGGCATTTATCAATGTGGTCGCTGGCGTACGCTGCGCTGAAAATATACACCAGGTCGAGAGGTGGTGTAAATTATACACCAAAATGAACCAGTGCTGGAATCCACATAAAAATGAAGATGATCAACATGATAAACAGTGCCATTATACAAATCAATGCATATGTTACATAAATAACACTTTCCTGATTATACTACATAATAATCAATACAAATCCCGCCTTTGCGGGATTGTTATGGAGCACGATCCGTGGCCACAGTGCTGACAGGAAGGAAAGCGCTGCACACCTTTTTCTCCAGACTTCAAGCCTGGAGCCAGAGCAGCGCTGAGCTTAACTTCATGTGGTGTGATCGTTTTAGACAATGAAATTGATAATAACAACTGTAGTTTCGTCATTCCCTTAATTCGCCCGTGCCGCAACCAGGTTTTGTCGTCTCCATTCGGTTGTCACAATAAAATAAATACAGAAATACATTTAAAAAATAAAGAAATCTGACAGATTAGGCGTGTCTTATTAATTGAGTGAGCAAATATCCACATGTCAAGAATTATTGACATGTGAAAAGAGAATACAGTGGTCCCTCGCTATAACGCCGTTCACCTGTCGTCGTCTCGGAGTCTCGCGGAGTATTTAGTCCAATTTTGCATGCCTTTTTTTTTACAGTGTTCTGTGTTTTGCGTATCTGTTTATAAGAATCTTGTTGCCCAGAAGAGAAAAGAGCGCCAACAACTACTCATAACTGTTTGTCACTCGGAAACAGACACCTGCAGCCAGCTGTGAGTGGAAAAAGGTGCAGCGCCAGGACACAGAGGCCCAGTCTGTGAAATACTGGTGAGTCACTATTAATAATTTCTTATGTGTCCGACCCCGTTCGTTAATCGTTCAAATTAATTCGTTAGTTCTAAATGCCATCATAATTATTTATAGGAAAACATTCTATTTTTATTTCTCAAACAAATGTTTGGGCCTGAAAACAGTTTGGTATTATTTTCCTACTAAGGTTTGAACTTTGAGAGTGTTTACACACAAGAGAAAAGTGAGAAAATGTTCATGCCTGATTAAGAAAGTGTATAAACTGTGTAGTGAGGGGTTTTACAGCTTTGAAACATCTATAATAATTGTAAAAAATAATGCTGACTACGTCGCGGTTTCGCGTATTACAGGCTATTTTTTAGAACGTAACTCCAGCGATTAATGAGGGACCACTGTAACACTTTATTGATTATACTACAAAACAATTAATACGACGGCCGCTTTTGACGCTCTATTGGCACGCGTCGTGATTGGTGGAGTTCTTTTTCATTGCCGTCTTTCTGGCTTCCATGTCGTAAAATGAGGGTGTGTCTGAAGCAGAGTCTGAATATTTATGGGCGTGTTTATTATAATTACGATCGTTTCCACCCGCCACATTTATCAAGATCACGTCAGGCATACGCCGGAAATGGGCAGGTGCGCACTGCTTGATACATGTCACGGCGACTTTGGTGTATTTCAAGTTTACGCCATAAATTTATGCCACAAGTGCGCAACATTGATACATGAGGCCCAATGTGTGTGTATGAGTTTTTGCGGCACTGAATTATAATCCATCTTGACAGGAGTTTACAGAATTTTTTTAAAAATTATTATTAATTAATGTATTTTTTTTTTTTTTTTTTTTGCCCTTTTGTTCATTTTGACATATTTTGTCATGGGTGGCTTTAATTTACTACTCACTATAAACAATCATATTAGGTGCAGGAAATGTGGTATACGAGGTCTATTAGAAAAGTATCCGACCTTATTATTTTTTTCAAAAACCATATGGATTTGAATCACGTGTGATTACATCAGACATGCTTGAACCCTCGTGGGCATGCGAGAGTTTTTTCACGCCTGTCGGTTACGTCATTCGCCTGTGGGCAGTCTTTGAGTGAGGAGTCGTCCACCCGCTCGTCGATTTTTTTCATTGTTTAGGAATGGCTCAGAGACTGTTGCTTTGTTTGATAAAAAATTTTTCAAAACTGTAAGGCACAACTGAGTGGACACCATTCAATAAATTCAGCTGGTTTTCGGTAAAAATTTTAACGGCTGATGAGAGATTTTGGTCTGGTAGTGTCGCTTTAAGGACGGTCCACGGCGCCAGACGGCGATCTGCGCTTCGAGGCGGCAGCGTCTCGCCGTTTCAAGTTGAAAACTTCCACATTTCAGGCTCTGTTGACGCAGTAAGTCGTCAGAGAACAGAGAACTTTCAGAAGAAGTCGGCATGAGGAGTTTATTCGGACATTCCATTGTTAACGGTCATTTTGTAATGAAAGAACGTGCGGGCAGAGTCGCATGTCGGGCTGGACCCGACCGCGGGGGGTCGCGGCAGGAAAAACACCTCCGTTGGAAATCTTAACGGGCAAGTTGGAACATGCCCAAGCTGTTAAACAATTTCTCAGTTACTCACTTGTTGAAAGCCATTAAAAGCCGCCTGAATTCTACAAATGGTTTTCAACACGGAGGTGTTTTTCCTGTCGCGGCGCACACAGATTTGCCGAGTCGTCACGGAAACGACTCGGCGAATTTGCGCGTACGTCTTTCATTAAAAAAATGTCCTTAAACAGTGGAATGTCCGCATAAATTCCTCATGCCGGCCTCTTCTGAATCTTCTCTGTTCTCTCACGATGTCCTGGGTGAATTAAGCCTTAAATTAGGATGTTTTCAGCTCGAAACAGGCCGACGACAGCGCCTGGAAGCGCTGCAGGACGTCCCGCTCCGTGGGAAGTCCTTACACCGACAGAAACACCCCATAATCTTTCATCAGCCGTTAAACGTTTCACAGAAAACCAGCTTAATTTCTCGAATAGTGTCCACTGGGATATTCCTCACAGGTCCAGAAAAAATTTTGATAAAGCAACGCGCGCCGTCTCGAGCAGCGTGTGAAACAAAGGAATTCAGCCGAGAGGGCGGGACCACATCTCACTCAAGGCCTGCCCACAGGGAAATGACGTCACCGACACGCGTGAAAAAACTCACGCATGCGCACGAGGGTTCAAGCATGATTGGTGTAATCGCATGTCATTCAAATCCATATAGTTAAAAAAAAAAATAAAAGGGTCGGTTTATTATCTAAGAGACCTCGTATATCTTGGCAGTGAACAGAAACTTCTTTGTGAGTTCATGAGGAATCATCTGCCTGAAAAACCAGTACAACACCAGCACTGGCGTACACCCAAGTGGTGATTGTAGTCAGCACCATACCATATTGTTAACTGGGCCATATTTTACGATACACACAACATAAACTACAAAATATAAAAAAAAAACTATTATTAACCATATAAGCACAACAATAACGAAAAGGATTAGAAGAAGGTTGAGAAGAAAATCAACGAGGTTGGAAGTCGTTTGCTATGGATTCTGTGATTTGCAATGCATTATGGGATGAGTAGATCCTTCACACTAAAAAGTAATTATTTTCAGTGTTGTACCTCTGTCTTTCCCCCCTTTTCCTTTATTTTATTTTTTTATTCAAATCTATGAATAAATAAATTATGTCTATAATTCATCTCATCTTGGTTCACAGCTTAATACACTTTATATAAGGATTTTTTTTTTTTTTAAATCTCAATGGAAAAAAACAAATGGGATTTTTTGCACCCTACAGATCATCCCCCTGCTTTCACTGTGCATGTATCATTTCGGAACATCAACAGCATCAATTTCTATTTAATCCATGAGATGGCGGATGCAGCCTGTGAGATGTTGCCAGGCAGCCTCCTCCTTGCTTAGCGTTATTGCGCATTATTATCACTTTACCGAGGCGTTGCTAGGCCGGTATCGTAGATTTACATCGACGCTACCTGGCTATACCCACCCGCTGTGCGTAAACAAATGACATCATAGTGCGCAGCCCAAGAACTGTCCGCAGAGGGGAAAAAAAAACTGTCCGCAGAGGAAAAGATAAAAAGGCGAGAAGTGTGTGTTGGTCCCAATATGGATATTCCAGATGATTTTCTCATGGATAGTACGACAATGAACAGCAGCCAAAGCAGCCAGCTAGATGAGGACGCACTGGCGGATTTGGAGAGCAGCACGCACCAGCCAACACGACAAAAGTTAAAGTGAGCCAACTTTTTATGTACGTGTTACGTGTTGTGTATCTCAGTAAGCAGTAGTTGGCACAGTTCCGATAATCCAATAACAGATAATTATCAAAGATAATGTTTTCATTATCTGATTATCTTATTAGATAAATTTAAAAAGCATTATAGGACTAATTATCTTCTGATAACGTTTAGACAGATAACATAGTAAACAAAGCTGTACAGCAACAAACATTTTTAAAATTTAAAATCATTAAGCACCTACCTGTTAAAAGTTTCCTAACAGATAGTTCTACCCCCTGTAAACAGAAGAGAGCTGCTTCTGTGAGAAACTGCTCTATCCTCTGCAGGCAAAGGAGAACCAGGCAGAAGAGAAAGAAAGAAAGACAAATCATTTCCTTTAACACCATACTGATATGCTGGCAATATCACCCAAGTCATCCAGAGGCATACATTTTTATCTTATGGTTCAAATTTTAACCAAACTAATTTCAGACAAGTTATTTAAAATTACTGTCACATCTGAAGTTTTATAAAGTGAAAATATCAGATATATGTTTTAGTTTTAAAGTAATGCGCTAATTTTTAAGGTTTTAGTGAGCACATGCTGTGCCCAGCAGTGCATTATGTGTAGGCTAGGGTAATCTCAGTACGTTCACTACAGGACAAATGCATTTCAGACACTCTGTTCAGGCTCCACGGACAACAGCATTAAACTCTAGTGCCTAAAAGTCTCGTGAATATATTCTCTGGGTTTATAGACGTTGTTGCGTTTGTTAAATTCCACGCATCTTAAATGTAGCAGGCACGGATTATCTGGAATTTTGTTTTGGCAAGTTTTCACGGTCTCTACTGCCATCCACTGGCCAGTAGTGTTCATGGCAGTTTATGGCAGTATTCGTCCTGAAGCTGGGCAGACACTGTATGATATTTTTAATCACTGTACTCAGTTTCAGTTCAAACTGTACCACAGAACTGCATGGTGTAAAAATTCAGAGCGCCCGATTTATGTTCTCACACACATTGTACGTTCAAAAACCAGAGGTCTGACTTGTGTTTCCAGAAGCAAAACATAAGCTTTTTTTCCAAACTTAATTTACAAAAACTCTCAATGGGAGACATCAAAGTTTAAAAACAAAACAAAAAAACAAAACAAAAAACATTACAAGACAGGTCTGCAATGTTTGCACATGCACAGTGCAAGCGGTTGGATGCTTGTAGCTCTTCAGCAGCAGGATACCCTCACGATGGCCGACCAGAATAATATCAAACAAGTTTGATTTTCGTCTGACCATACGATTGGCGATCAGGAGGTGGTCGTGAGATGTTAAACGCAGCTTGTTACTCCATGTACACTACACAATGCAGGACGTGCAATTAACCTGAAACTTGGTCCAAAAAATTCTCGCACGAATGAAAAATCATCTGAAAAAGGGCCAAAACTCACACAGTGTAAAGCCAACATTTATGTGTCAAGACAATATTGAGTGCACGTTTTACAATATAATAAAACCTGCGCACAACATCATAAAACGTGCGCACGGCACAATATAATAACATGAGCGCACATTCCCTCCACATGCAAAACATTTTGCGATGACACTTCCAGGGCTCCGTAAAAATGCCTGTTTTTACAAATAAAAAAATTGAATATTTTACAAAAGCACATTTATCTGTAAACACCAACACACGACACATGTCACATTAACATGTTGGTTTACATAATGAATGACTGAACCAATCAGTGTTTAGCAGAGGCACATTTTACCCAGAATCCTTTGCAATCTGTCTGTGTTTGTTACAAAACCTCAGAATTAGTGCATTATTCATCATTAAAATATATATGTTATATTTTAACTTTGTACAAATGACAGAATTGACATTAATGGAGTCATTCTATCGGTATTAATGTTATTTCTACATCAAAACCATAAGTCAGCACTCCTTTATTTTCCAAGACCTCCGCCTGACCGGAGCGTTGCAATTGGATAGAGAGCTGGGTTTTGGCTGCTGGCTGTGCTGGAAGCTGTGTAGTAAACAAGAGCTTCCAGCAGGGAGCAGGATGTTCAAAGACAGAAGTGTGGGCTCGTTGTTTGGGTCTGTTGTCGCTTTTGATGCTACCAGAAGCGATCGTGGTGTTAAAACTCAAATTCAGTTTATTAGTAGTTGCAAATGTACCAGAGACAATACTGGAAGTTAACGGTTATCTGTAACTTCTGATACATTTCTGGGTGGTTTATCATTTTATCTTTATCAAAGATAACTTTTTAGTTATCTGATTATCTGTTATCAAAGTCAATTTTTTGGTTATCTGTGCCCACCACTGTCAGTGAGTGATAATAATGCAAATAGCATGCTGTTGTCGTGCGGTATGCATTTTCTGAGTCCCTCTGTCCATGCCGTCACCTGTAATGACAGATATTATCTGTCATTTTGTGCGACTGATCATGAACGCCGCCGGGCCTCTGAAAATGCATACCACCCTCCAAAAGCATGTTATTGTATTATCATCAAGCATGAGATTAAATAGAAATCGATGATGTGCTGACTTAAGCTTAGGTTAAAGTGATCTGAAAATGCTGTTTTGTGCAGCGTTCAGGTGCAGTAACAAGCTGACAAAGTACTGTGGATTGAGCTTTCATAAGTGTGTATTACTGTATATGTAATATTAATGATGTGGGGAAATGACTAAAATTGCTGAATAAAGGTTAGAAAATATTTTTTTGTGTTGACCTGTATTCTGTAAAGTAGTGACTTCAGTTTTACTGCCTGAATGCTTTGTCATGATAAATATTGCACCATTTGTTTAGAAAGTCAATTAGAAGTCTCACTTTCGTAAGACTCAATTTATCCCTTTTTAATTAGCCTCGGGTTTTTTCTTCACATCAGGTTCCATCTTGAGGTATAATCTGTAAGAGAAAATTCAAAGAATGGAAATGCTTTTTCTCTGAGTTTGGTGGGTGACAGGACAGTCACTTTGACTATCAGGCTGGATCAGGAATTGTTGGACACAAATGCACGGCTCAAACAAACAGCTCTGGCTTTTACTCCGGTGGATAGCAGAAGTCGGTACACAAGTAGGCAGTCCAGAAAAAGCAGCAGTACAAAAATCATCAGGCCTGAGACGTGGTCGCTGCAACAGGCAGGAGAATAGGAACACGCTATGAGGCAGGCAGGACAAAGGAACCCAGGTACAGAGCCGGAAAGTGGTACAAGGCACAACAATCTGACAAAGGAGAAACACATCCAGTGAACTTATATAACCCCAGGTGATGAGCAGTAAATCATGAACAGGCTTGCATGGAAAGCACCAGAATAAGGGCGTGGCCAGAGAGAGGTAAACACCCACCACCAAGCACCAAGAGAGATAGGGACAGACAGACCCAAGCAGAAAAGCCCCACAAGAAAATGAACCCCGAGAAAACCAATGAAACAGAAAAAATAACAAACAGACTAGAAAAAATAAAAGCAGAAACAGAACCAAATTCAAACCCTGACAGACACGGTATATTCTACTAACATAAAGCCCCTTTCACACCGGGGCTGCTCCCAGTTGCTTCCTGTGGTGTCATGACGACGCAGGAATTTCTGCGTCAGGTGCGCGCAGCAGGGGGCAGAGAGGAGGTGAGAACGCAGCCTTTAGGTTCTCTACACAGAGAAGTCAAAGTGCACAGTTTGGCTGCAGACAGACTGTGCACTCTGACTTCTCTTCTACTTTATATTTGTTCTTGTGCAGAGCTGCAGGGCTGCGCTCTGAGTTCTAAATGTTTATCTTTCCTCCTTTTACTGTGAGATGTGCACGCGTGCATGCGCGAGCGAACCGTCTGTAAGCAAATGTGGAGATGTCTGGAGTTCTACTTGATGTTGACATGTCCTGTCTCTGGCAATCAGTCTGTGAGCAGGACTTATGTCCTTTTTTGTCCTTTTTTAACTGTGATAAGAGAGTTTGAGCACAGAACAAGGAACTAATGCCTGCAGCCAGACTTTTTTTTTCTTTTAATTGTTCACATGTGCACGCGTGAACAAACCGTCCATGAGTGGACTAGAGATGTCCGGACTTTTTACTGGATGTCTCCGGCAATCAGTCTGTGAGCAGGATTTATGGATTTTATTTAAACACATTTGTGAGAGAAGAAGCTGCTGCTGCCTCACAGTGCCTCTCTTCACCAGACAGCTCCACACAGAGAAGGAGCTGAGCTGCAATCAGCATTTTTTTTCTGTGGTCTTTTTTATTAAGCGTGTAGTTGTTACTGCATTAAGTACACGGTATAAAAACAATCCTGTGTGATTTATACTGCGGGAACAATGGAACACAGCGGGAATCATAAATTGGCATCAGGTAACATCGTCTTGTGAGGGTGTGGCTTCCAAGTCACGTCGAGTAAAGCCTCTTTGCCCCGACTTGCACTGGAACCACTTCCTTTCTGCGTCGAGCACAGGACGCCAAAAAAATTAAACAGGTTTAATTTTTCGGCGTCCGACTTGCTTCCTCCTTTGCGCCTCTCGTGTTGCTGTGGCACCGAGCTGCATTGTCTCAGCAATGAGTTGCTTCCATTCGACGTCGTCATAATGACACACGGCGCAACTGGGAGCACCCCCGGTGTGAAAGGGGCTTAAGAACATACAAGAATGAGATTAAATTCTCTATGATATACTCCATATTCCAGTGAGGTGTTTTCAGATTTCTTTCAACTTGGTCCAGAAATGATAGAATAATCTTACTTTCACCCTGGCTGGCGTGGCTGCTTCATTTTATTTATTTTATTTGAAATTTTTGCGGAGAAGTGCTCAGTAAAAGCGGCACCGCAAGTGAGTTAAGAGCAGTCTTTAATATTAATATCTTTAATATGATGTGAGTGTGCAAAGCTCTTACTTTCACCCCTGATTATTTCCCATCGTTAACTTAACTTCACAATGAAATTAATTAAGGATCAGACTAGTATCTAGTGTCTGGTGGCAGACATAGTGCATTTGACAAACTGATGTTATTATTCTCTATCTTGCTTCACAAGATCTGGACTGGTACTAACACATTCATGCAAGTCTATTATATAAATAGTCTGATCTTCTTCTATATTTGTTTTGACAAATAGTGGCTGTAGAAATGCGGGACTGAGTTTGAATAAAGGTAACAGTACAGAAACAGCACAGAAAATGCAGATTTATGGTGAAACTCTCTCTTGAAAACATTGATCATGTCCATTGATTTCTATTTACTGTATGTCTGGTTGTTAGACGCTAACCAAGATGGCAGCGCTCTGGCAACAGGCAGTGAATAAGCAGATCTGATTACACTGATTACAGACCTGCTGCAGGGTTACTTCCGTAACGACTCCGCTTTGAATCCTTTATTATTTATGTTAAAATGTGTTAGTTATGCCAAAAATGTTTAAAAATACACAGATGTTTACATTTTTTTTATTATGTTTAAAATATGACAAAAGATAAAAAATAGAAGAATAGAAAGTTCTTTAAAAACACATTTAAAATGTTTGAAAAGGGTGTAAAATGTGTGAAAGAATAAAGTTCTTTAAAAACATGTTTAAAATATTTAAAGGCTGTAAAATGTGTAAATGCATAGACAGTTCCTTAAAAATGCACAAATAGTTTTAAAATGTGTTTAAGATGTGTAAAAAAAAAATAAAAAGAACCACACAAAGATATTGAAAATGTGTGTATGTGTATATGTGTATCGGTTGGGGGGCACTGCTATTCATTTGTTCTCTGAGGGGGGGCTCACGCTCCCACACTTTAAAAACCCCAGCCTTTTATCATTCATTACTTGTTCCATACATGACCTAGTGTATTGACGTTTTGGGAAACACCTACAAAACTAATACAAAACTAACATAAATCCTACTTCAAAAGAAAGCTATAAGAATTATTAGCAAGAAACCATATCATGAGCCAACAAATCCATAGTTTGTCTGTTTGCATATTTTAAAATTTTTGGACTTGATTGATTATATCATAATACAAATTATGTTTAAAGTAAAACAAAAAACTTTTTCCACAACATATCCAAAACCTGTTTAAAATGAGACTTCAGATATAATTTGGCCAGGAACATTATTATTTCAGAAGTCAAAGATTTGAACTACTGTAAAAAGTCATTGTGCTTCTGTTAAAGGTGTTAATATTTGGAATAATTGCTCAGATAACATAAAATCACTCTGTAACTTGGTTGGCTTAAAAAAGGCTCTACAAAAATTATTTGATTACTTGCTATAGCTTGATGAATTAGGTTTATCAATTTTGTTTTGTTTTTGGTGCACTGCTATTTTTTTTGCCAGCTTGCACTCGGCCGAGACGGACGCACTTTTCTCTTCTCCCTCCCTCCTTATCTTTCCTGCTTCTGTGGCGTGTTGTCTGTGAGGCTGCAGCTTTGCTCTTCTGGAAAACGACAAAAATGGATCTGTTAAAGTGGTCTCTGAATGCAATTGACACTATTTTTTCTACAAGACATTCGGGGGCGGAGGACCCGACCTGTCCTGCCGGGACACATGTGATGGGTTACGTGATGGACTCGTGGAGGAGATGGCAGGTCATGTGCCTTTACATGCTTTCTGTGGAGGACGTCGAAGATGTGTACATATTCGGCTTGGTGGTGACAGTACAGAAACAGCATTAGTGAAGGTTACAAATGATCTTCTTATGGCCTCAGACAGTGGACTCATCTCTGTGCTTGTTCTGTTAGACCTCAGTGCTGCTTTTGATACTGTTGACCATAACATTTTTATTAGAGATTAGAGCATGCCATAGGTATTAAAGGCACTGCGCTGCGGTCGTTTGAATCATATTTATCTAATAGATTACAATTTGTTCATGTAAATGGGGAATCTTCTTCACAGACTAAGGTTAATTATGGAGTTCCACAAGGTTCTGTGCTAGGACCAATTTTATTCACTTTATACATGCTTCCCTTAGGCAGTGTTATTAGACAGCATTGCTTAAATTTTCATTGTTACGCAGATGATACCCAGCTTTATCTATCCATGAAGCCAGAGGACACACACCAATTAGCTAAACTGCAGGATTGTCTTACAGACATAAAGACATGGATGACCTCTAATTCCTGCTTTTAAACTCAGATAAAACTGAAGTTATTGTACTTGGCCCCACAAATCTTAGAAACATGGTGTCTAGCCAGATCCTTACTCTGGATGGCATTACCCTGACCTCTAGTAATACTGTGAGAAATCTTGGAGTCATTTTTGATCAGGATATGTCCTTCAATGCACATATTAAGCAAATATGTAGCACTGCTTTTTTGCATTTGCGCAATATCTCTAAAATTAGAAAGGTCTTGTCTCAGAGTGATGCTGAAAAACTAATTCATGCATTTATTTCCTCTAGGCTGGACTATTGTAATTCATTATTATCAGGTTGTCCTAAAAGTTTCCTGAAAAGCCTTCAGTTAATTCAAAATGCTGCAGCTAGAGTACTGACAGGGACTAGAAGGAGAGAGCATATCTCACCCATACTGGCCTCTCTTCATTGGCTTCCTGTTAATTCTAGAATAGAATTTAAAATTCTTCTTCTTACTTATAAGGTTTTGAATAATCAGGTCCCATCTTATCTTAGGGACCTCATAGTACCATATCACCCCAATAGAGCACTTCACTCTCAGACTGCAGGCTTACTTGTAGTTCCTAGGGTTTGTAAGAGTAGAATGGGAGGCAGAGCCTTCAGCTTTCAGGCTCCTCTCCTCTGGAACCAGCTCCCAATTCGGATCAGGGAGACAGACACCCTCTCTACTTTTAAGATTAGGCTTAAAACTTTCCTTTTTGCTAAAGCTTATAGTTAGGGCTGGATCAGGTGACCCTGAACCATCCCTTAGTTATGCTGCTATAGACTTAGACTGCTGGGGGGTTCCCATGATGCACTGAGTGTTTCTTTCTCTTTTTGCTCTGTATGCACCACTCTGCATTTAATCATTAATGATTGATCTCTGCTCCCCTCCACAGCATGTCTTTTCCTCGTTCTCTCCCTCAGCCCCAACCAGTCCCAGCAGAAGACTGCCCCTCCCTGAGCCTGGTTCTGCTGGAGGTTTCTTCCTGTTAAAAGGGAGTTTTTCCTTCCCACTGTCGCCAAGTGCTTGCTCACAGGGGGTCGTTTTGACAGTTGGGGTTTTTCTGTAATTATTGTATGGCTTTGCCTTGCAATATGAAGCGCCTTGGGGCAACTGTTTGTTGTGATTTGGCGCTATATAAATGAAATTGATTTGATTTGGTGACCGGCTTTCTGCTGTGTGGAGCGGGCACTGTGCTGGTTTACCGGAAAATCAAGAAAGTGGAAGCAGCTTTGATTGGTCCTTCCAGGCTGCCCTACATGATTGATTCGATTGGGAAGACAGTGGCTGCGCAGTCGGAAAACATCTCGAATAGAATCGCAGCCCTGGAAACCCGCTCTGACCGTCTGTGAAGACCACATTCTACATTCAGATGCATTGAGAGCCACTCTGTTCTCAGAACTGTGGAATCTTTCAGGCGTCTGCTAGTCTGGTTATTCATTTGGCTTCCCCAAACACAGCTGCACTTCAAGGTCGCTGTGATAAAACCTCCTCAGAAGATCAACACTTAAGCCTCGCTCCCTGGTCTTCCCCCCTCCGCTCAGCTTCTCCAGCTCTGACGTTGACTGTGCTCAGGACTGCTCAGGGCTGCCCCTCCCCCTCCAGGATTGTCGGACAAGGCCGTTGACGGCGCGAAACAGGCTGCCTCCGGAGTGTTCTGATAAACTGGACTTTTTCAAATCTCAGTTGTCGTCCTGTGTCCTTGTTTTTGTCTGTGTGATTATTGTTTTTCTGTGCTGATGAGGATTTTTTTCCTCATTGCTGCTGTGTAATGCAGCGGCTATGAGGGTTTTTTTTTCTCCTTTTCCCTCGTGTTTTGCTTTTCATATATATGTTTATGTACCGGGCCGGCCTATGTGTTGTGTGTTGTGTGTGTGTTGTTTGTTATGGGTCGGTGTTGGTTTGCTCAGCCCTGCTGTTGACCAAGGCAGGGATGTACATCTGGAGCTGGTCCCCGGGCGCCTAATGGCGACTTCTGCTCCTACTGGCAATTAGGATGGGTTAAATGCAGTAGACACATTTCATTGTGCAGGGAACATGTTCTTCTGTGCATATGACAATAAAATTCCTTTGAATCCTTGACTCCTTGAATTTGCATGTTTGTGTTTTTGAAATTTTAGCTCAGGGATTAATTTATACTTTGCATTAGTTATCATGGGTATATGTATAATTTAAATTTTTTGGTTAAGAGCCAATTTTTATAAGAATCAGGCAGTTTACATGGGGCTGTGATAGTGACCAACTCAGATTTAGCTCAAACTTTGGTAAATGTATGCACCCACCACCAAACAAACATACACCAGAAATTTGGACCAAATTCCATACGGTGACCTCCACCAGGGGTCATCAAAGTTCACACCCAGAATGGCCTTAAACTGAAATTTGGTGAACAGGAAAGATTTGGACAGCTCTTACATGAAATGAGTTCAATTCCACAAAGTAGTGTTGTGATTTAAGTATTATAGCAGGACAGTTATTCAAAATAATCACTAATCTGTGTTGGGGAATTGAACGCGTTGACTATAGGGGGCACTTCAAGTTGACGAATTTTCAGAAATGCTCATATTTGTGAAGGCTATTACTCAATATGCGTTTAATCCCCCAGCAAATTTTTATTGTATAAGAAAGGACAAGACTTACCCTCTTTAAAACAACAAAAAAAATCAGTGAGGGATTGTATGCGTTGGCCACCAGGCGGCGCCAAAGTGATCACATTTGTGTTTTTCATACAACTTTGGCGCCCCCTTGTGGCCAACGGTGTGGCTGGTTACATCACAGGATGTTGTCATAGAAAAAACATAAAAACCCTTTCACAATATACACATCCATATCCATAAATCTCATGCATACAATAATGTATACTAAATAGATATACGAGGTCTATTAGAAAAGTATCCGACCTTATTATTTTTTTCAAAAACCATATGGATTTGAATCATGTGTGATTGCGTCAGACATGTTGTGAAAGTGTAGTGACACGGACCCACAACAGGGGGCGGTAATGAGCGGACAATGGATTAAGCCAAAAAGTAACAATTTAATGTTGTGAATTGCACAACGGAATACAGACAATTGCAGTTGAGGAGTACAGTCAATCATACACAAGGTGATGTGTGGGCAGGCTCGAGGATAGAAGACGTCTGTCCAGAGAAGAGTCGGATCCCACACGGCTTCCACCGCCAACGGATCTGAAGAACACCGGAGCCGCCAAGTCCCGGGTCCCAGGTGGCCACCGTCTCCAGCAGTCAAACCTGGTACTGCTGGCAGAAACAGAAACAGTTAATGGTGGGTGTGTGGATACACACCCAGTAATCTCTCCGTACTCAGTTCCTCCGGGAGGGAGAACCTTCACCTCCAGAAACAGAAACACCCGTGCAGCTCCTGTCAGTCGTTTCTCTGGAAGGAGTGAGAGGCGAAGACGTCGCAACCCACACTGTACGCCATCCAGTAGAAGACCAGGGCGAACGCTGCACACAGAACAATATTCGATAAATCACAGCAGAGAAGGTTACCTGAGTGGTAGCTGATTTCTCGGCGGGGAGTGGAGTTGCAGTCCGGCTTTTATGGTGATGTGGATGATGATAGTAGATGAGTGACAGCTGGTGCTGTTGGATGAGTTGACAGCTGCACTCTCTGTTGCTCTGACGCCCCTCGTGCTTGAAGACCGCACTTCAAGCAGGGCGCCCTCTGGTGTGGTGGGCCAGCAGTACCTCCTCTTCAGCGGCCCACACGACAAGACAAGCTTGAACCCTCGTGCGCATGCGTGAGTTTTTCCACGCCTGTCGGTTGCGTCATTCGCCTGTGAGCAGGCTTTGAGTGAGGAGTGGTCCACCCCCTCGGCGGATTTTCATTTCAGGAAATGGTGGAATGATTTGGGCTTTTTTTTCCATCAGAATTTTTTCAGAAACTGTTAGAGACTGGCAGCTGGAAACCATTAGAAAATTTATCTGGCTTTCGGTGAAAATTTTACGGGCTTCACAGAGAATAAGGACTGTTACTACAGCTTTAAGGACGGCTTTAAGGACGCTCGGCGCGCCGTGCTCCGTGCTGCCATCGAGAGCCACAAACCACCGGATCATTTCTAAAAGGATGGCTCTGTGGATCCGAGACCATCGTGTGCACTTTCTCTGGTTATCACAAGAGCTGGACATCAGCCATTTTCCGGCAGATTTCACTTTTAACAAGAGATTTTGTCATGGAAAGCCGAGCGGAGGCTTCGCGCGTCACGACCGATTTGCTGATGGAGCGAGACAAAGGAACACCTCCGTTTTGGTCTCACAGGATGGCTTTGAGATGGCTTTCAGACAGCTGTCGGTGGTTTTTCCATCGAGTGATTATCCGAGAAATTGTGGATGTGCCTGGACATGCCAGAACATGTCCCGTGAGGCTTCATCACGGTGTTGCTTTGCGCCACGCGGCACCGCCGCGACGCGTGGAATTCCTCCGCACGTCTGTCTCAATGTGCCGAAAAAGTGCTGATGTCCACGTCTTTTCACAATTCCTGTGCTAGTCAGACGACGTCCCGGATAAAACACAGCGTCCAGTTTGGAAATGAACGGCACATTCCACTGTTACAGGAGTTTTTGTCATGGAAAGAGGAGCGGAGGCTTTTTTCTAATGGTTTCCAGCTGCCAGTCTCTAACAGTTTCTGAAAAAATTCTGATGGAAAAAAAGCCCAAATCATTCCGCCATTTCCTGACAATGAAAATCCGCCGAGGGGGTGGACCACTCCTCACTCAAAGCCTGCTCACAGGCGAATGACGCAACCGACAGGCGTGGAAAAACTCACGCATGCGTACGAGGGTTCAAGCTTGTCTGACGCAATCACACGTGATTCAAATCCATATAGTTTTTGAAAAAATAAAAAAGGTTGTTTTCTTTTCTAATAGACCTCGTATACCTATATACCACAGTGGAAAGTATTATATACATAAAAGACATGGATATATAAGACAGCTCAATATACATACACACACACACACACACATACATATATATATATATACATATATATATATATATATATATATATTAGGGCTGGGCAACGTTAACGCGTTATTGAGGTTCATTATCGCCGACAATTTTGTTCCTCCCTTAAGCGCTGCGTTTTTTTTTTTTTGTTTGTTTTTTAGCCTTTTATGACTGTTGCTCGTTGCCTTTTATTTTGAAAGCGTCAGTCTGGGGGCGGAGCTTATGCTGCTGCTTCCTGCTGATAGCTGACTTCACACAGAAAATGACACGAGGATCGAGAAAAGTACAGGCTATGCAATGCACCATAAAACAAAATGCAAAAAGACGCTGAACTTTTGAATGGACATTTTCGGTACAAAGTTCTACAGGATCAGGCCCGGATCCTCCCGGATTTTTTTTTACGCATCGTTCATCATCGGTAAAAAAAAAAAAAAAAAAAAATCTTGAATAATCTCGAATAGCCGAACGTGTCCCCGCGGTGAACACAGCTTTTCGGTGGTTTTCATGTCAACCTATAGTCCGTAAATGATACGTATTTTTCCGAGTTTCAGAGTCATACGGACGTACAAATAAAGTCGGATATTCAGGGTTTGGTCTGTAATAAACTATTTCTGCAGCGCGGCTCCACTTTGAAACCATGAACCATTGAAGCAATGCTTCGATCCAGTAGCTCGTTGGTTCTTTAAGTCGCTGCTCTTCAGAAACGGCAAGCCGCTTCTTAACCCCTCGCAAAGCCATTAAAATATCGTCAGTCACTTTTGTGTGGATTAAAGTCACTAACTGGGACTCTTGTCTTGTTGCTGTCAAGAAACGAGAATCGTCCTCCGTTCCGTTCACACAGCTCGAAACTCTGCACGGCTGAGACAGTGTCCGGTCGGAATTAATAACTTCAAAATGAATCGCCGCTTTAAATAAAATGACACCTCTTTCCAAATGTAATACAGACAAGAAACCACAATCGACTAAAACGTTTTTTTTTTCCTCCCAAAATGAAACGTGCTGTGTTTTCTTTTCAAATTACATCCTGAAGTGAAGCACAGCAGCTGTAAGCTCAGCTCAGATACCCTCAACAAAAATATAAACGCGGTGTGTGGGGTGGTGTTGAGGGGTAATTTTGGGTTTCAGCTTCTTTTTTTTTCTTCACCACTTTCATCCCTGAATATGTCAACTGTGAGTCAATTTTGTGTGGATTAACTGGGACTCCTGTCTTGTTGCGAGAAAGAAACAAGAATCGTCCTCTGTTCTGTTCACACAGTTCCAAATGCTGCGCGGCTCTCTGCCGAGTCAAGTTAGAACGATAGAGTCCAGTCGGAATTAATAACTTCAAAGCGAAACGCTGTTTAAATCAAATGACACCTCTTTCCAAACATTGTAATACAAACAAACTACAATCGATCAAAACGTTTTTCCTCCAAAATAAGATGTCCTGTGCTGATCGGCTGAGCTCAGCTCAGACGTACGGAGAGACATTCTTGCCAAAATGTCTGAAAGGAAATACTTTTGACAAAAGTACAGATTTTATTATTTTTATTTATGTCCAGAGATCAAGGATCCAGTGACCAATTTAAAATGTTGTTGACATAGAAATCTGTAAAGCCTACTTTTAGTACACAGAAAATTTACAAGAGGCATTGATAAGGAATCGGATCGATAAGCGAATCGATAATGGCATCGATACTGATAAAATCTTAACCCCTTAACGCCTATTGTCGCATATATGCTACAATATTTGAACATAAATTATTACCAAAATACCAAAATTACTATTTTTTGTTAAAAAGTGTAATTAATAATCTCAACATTGTTTACCATCTACTTAAAGGCAAAAACACACACAAAACATTTTTTATACTCAAAAAAAATATAAACGCAACACTTGGTTTTGCTCCCATTTGTATGAGATGAACTCAAGATCTAAAACTTTTTCCACATACACAATATCACCATTTCCCTCAAATATTGTTCACAAACCAGTCTAAATCTGTGATAGTGAGCACTTCTCCTTTGCTGAGATAATCCATCCCACCTCACAGGGTGTGCCATACCAAGATGCTGATTAGGCACCATGATTAGTGCACAGGTGTGCCTTAGACTGCCCACAATAAAAGGCCACTCTGAAAGGTGCAGTTTGTTTATTGGGGGGGGATACCAGTCAGTATCTGGTGTGACCACCATTTGCCTCATGCAGTGCAACACATCTCCTTCGCATAGAGTTGATCAGGTTGTCAATTGTGGCCTGTGGAATGTTGGTCCACTCCTCTTCAATGGCTGTGCGAAGTTGCTGGATATTGGCAGGAACTGGTACACGCTGTCGTATACGCCGGTCCAGAGCATCCCAAACATGCTCAATGGGTGACATGTCCGGTGAGTATGCCGGCTATGCAAGGACTGGGACATTTTCAGCTTCCAAGAATTGTGTACAGATCCTTGCAACATGGGGCTGTGCATTATCCTGCTGCAACATGAGGTGATGTTCTTGGATGTATGGCACAACAATGGGCCTCAGGATCTCGTCACAATATCTCTGTGCATTCAAAATGCCATCAATAAAATGCACCTGTGTTCTTCGTCCATAACAGACGCCTGCCCATACCATAACCCCACCGCCACCATGGGCCACTCGATCCACAACATTGACATCAGAAAACCGCTCACCCACACGACGCCACACACGCTGTCTGCCATCTGCCCTGGACAGTGTGAACCGGGATTCATCCACGAAGAGAACACCTCTCCAACGTGCCAAACACCAGCGAATGTGAGCATTTGCCCACTCAAGTCGGTTATGACGACGAACTGGAGTCAGGTCGAGACCCCGATGAGGACGACGAGCATGCAGATGAGCTTCCCTGAGATGGTTTCTGACAGTTTGTGCAGAAATTCTTTGGTTATGCAAACCGATTGTTTCAGCAGCTGTCTGAGTGGCTGGTCTCAGACGATCTTGGAGGTGAACATGCTGGATGTGGAGGTCCTGGGCTGGTGTGGTTACACGTGGTCTGCGGTTGTGAGGCTGGTTGGATGTACTGCCAAATTCTCTGAAACTGTTGTGTGTGTGGGCCGCCAGAAGAGGAGGTA
Source organism: Thalassophryne amazonica (assembly GCF_902500255.1). Taxonomy (NCBI): domain Eukaryota; kingdom Metazoa; phylum Chordata; class Actinopteri; order Batrachoidiformes; family Batrachoididae; genus Thalassophryne; species Thalassophryne amazonica. Next base: position 70,396,800 of record NC_047104.1, read on the forward strand.
CTGCTGGCCCACCACCAGTGGGCGCCCTGCCTGAAGTGCGGGCTTCAGGCACGAGAGAGCGCTGCCGCCACGGACACAGCCGGGGGTGACAGCTGTCACTCATTATCTCTTGACAGCTGTCACCCATCTACTCAACATCATCTCACTCCATAAAAACCAGACGTCATCTCCACCTTGTTGTCGAGATATCGTACTTCATTGGAGGTAATATCCTCAGCCGTTTGTGTTACAATATAATTTGTATATTGTGAGTGTTTGCAGGAGTACCGGTACCTCTGTCGGTGGAAGCTGAGAGAGCACTGGAAGGCACTCTTTTCCCCTGAGGAATCACTGCGGTACTCTGCAAGTTTATGAGTGAGAGGTGGAGGTGGCATTCCCACCATTGTTGTTACTGGGTGTGCACACACCTACACTTGACTGTCTTTGTTCTCGCCAGCAGTACCAGATCCGACAGTCGGGGACGGTGATCACCTGGGAATTCGGGACTTGGTGGCTCCAGTATTCACCAGGTTCGGTGGCGGCGGAAATCGTGTGGTTCCGGCTCTTCTCAGGACAGACGTCTTCTATCCTCGAGCCTGCCCACACGTCACCTCTGTGATTTGACTGTAATTATATTCTGAGATTGTCTGTATTTCGTTGTGCACATTTCACAACATTAAATTGTTACTTTTTGGCTCATCTATTGACCGTTCATTTGCGCCCCCTGTTGTGGGTCCGTGTCACTACACTTTCCCAACAGGATATCTCGGCCAGCGTCATGGACTCCGAGGGGCGTCACCCGGCTGTTGAACGACCAATGGGAGAGCAGGGAGCGCAGGCGTCTGCAGGAGGCGTGATTGGTGAGCTGCAGCACATTCTCACCGCCTTTACGGCTCGGTTGGATCAAATGACCGAGCAAAACATCCTCCTGAACCGCAGGGTGGAGGCTCTCTCCACGCAGGTGGCGGCGAGCGCTCAGGGCGCTGCTGCAGCTCCTCCTCCTGCCGACCCTGTGCAGGATATGAACGTTCCAGTGGTGGTTCAACAACCCCTCCCACCATCCCCTGAAGCATACATAGGCCCTCCTGAGCCATACGGAGGTTGTGTGGAGACGTGCGCGGACTTTCTCATGCAGTGTTCGCTCGTCTTCGCACAACGTCCCGTCATGTACGCGTCAGATGCTAGTAAAATAGCTTATGTGATTGCTCTGCTTCGGGGTAAGGCACGCGCCTGGGCTACGGCGCTCTGGGAACAGAACTCATGGTTGTTATCAGCATACACTGGGTTTGTGGGGGAGTTCAGAACAGTGTTTGATCACCCTAACAGAGGAGAGACCGCTTCAACAATGCTGCTGTCAATGACAGAGGCGCCGGTGTGCAGCTGAATATGCAGTCGACTTCCACATCGCGGCTGCAAGGTCCGGCTGGAATAACATTGCGCTCCGTGCCGCCTTCATAAACGAACTGTCGTTGGTCCTGAAGGAGCATCTGGTAGCTAAGGAGGAACCGCGGGATTTAGATGGGCTTATCGATCTTGTTATACGGTTAGACCAGTGATTCTCAACCGGGGTGCCGCGGCACCCTAGGGTGCCGTGATCGATCGTCAGGGGTGCCGTGGGTATTTTTCATATTCGCGATTATTTTTCATATTCGCGATTACCGTGAATTATTTATTTTATCCACAAAGCATAAAACGACTCAGAATCTGACGTCATTGTGCTGCAGCCTCGCTCTCGTCTTAAGGCGGGACAATAACAAGGAGGCTAACGGCCCATTAAAACAGTACCGTCTTCTTCAAAAGCCGTCTAAAATGCGGAGCTGTCGGTGTGTGTGTCTGTGCCTGTCTGTGCGCGCGCGCGCGGAGTTAACAAGCTGCAGACTGCGAGGGAGGGGGTGGGTGAGGGAGGGGGTGAGTGAGGGAGATTCCTGAATGCAGGCACGACACGTTCAGTGCGCAGCGAGCGCGGAGCAGAGAGAGGATTTTAACCCAAGTGAACGGAAACATGAAGCTGCCTTTACTTCTCTCTGAACTTTCTCTAAAGGTGTGATTCTGCCGTTACCATCCTGTTCACACCATGTGCGCATCGTATGCTGAATTTATGAGATCATGAGATGAAATAAACGGTCAAATATATTTAAAAACATATTTAAAAAAATGAGAATATATGAATGAACTGAGAGCCACAAAAAAAAAATGTTCAGACGCACAGATCACAAAAAACAGGTGAGAACGCTGAACTTTAACAGCTGTTATTTTCCAAAGGTATTTATTTGTTCAATCTTAAGCTTAATGCAGTGTTTAAGCACAAAACGTGACTGATGAGGAGAAACAATTTCAGAAATGCAACAGAAACAACCACAAATCAGAAAAAGTTGGGACTGTATGTAAAATGAAGATAAAAATAAAAATGTTGCACCATTCCCAGTTTCTCCACTCACAGAAGCCAAACGTTCTTCCAGAGTTGTGTAATTATACTACAATAGTAGAATATAAAGAAGGGGAAAAAAAGAAAAAAAAATAGACAATATGTTCGTCAATCGCAATTATTTGTCTGACAATTAATCGTCTCCAGAAATTCCTAATCGTGACAGCCCTACTTGAGATCAGAGCGCAAAATGCTTGAGGATTTTCGAAATGCGATGTTTTCTGTATCAATTTTCTATTGCGATAATTGGGTTTTGCGCAAAACCACAGGTAATAGCATTATAATATTATTTTAGTTGGTGGTGTGCCGCAGGATTTTGTAAATATAAAAAGGGTGCTGCAGCTCAAAAAAGGTTGAAAAACACTGGGTTAGACAATCGGTTGGAGGAACGCCGTCGGGAGCGAGGCGAAGGACGTGGCTGGATACGCGCCGTCCCTCTCCCTTCCGGGTTCGAAAAGGGGCCGCCCTCCCCACGCTCCACAGCCGCAGCACTCTGTGGGGCAACAGCTCCCCCTGCTGACGTTGTTAGGGAAACGCACAGGGCCAAAATGAGGAGGCTGATCCGCGGGGAGTGTTTTCTCTGCAGCTCAAAGGAGCACACACAGAAAAACTGCCCCAAACGGCCACAACAACAACCGCCCTCAGATACTGGGCTAAGGGGGGGTCAAAACATTCAAGTGAGACACACACAGATTGCCACACGACTCCCAGTTACAATCCTGAGCGGGGATTTAACTCTTCAAGCCCCAGCACTGGTGGACACGGGGTCAGAAGGGAATTTGCTAGACAGCAGATGGGCAAGGGAGGTAGGGCTCCCTCTGGTGGCGCTTCCTTCGCCATTGCAGGTGCGGGCACTAGATGGCACCCTCCTCCCTTTAATCACACACAAGACACAACCAGTAACTCTGGTGGTGTCTGGAAACCATCAGGAGGAGATTGAGTTTTTTGTAACTCCTTCTACCTCCCGTGTGATTTTGGGCTTCCCATGGATGTTGAAGCACAATCCTCAGATTGATTGGCCGTCTGGGGTGGTGGTTCAGTGGAGCGAAACCTGCCATCGGGTGTGTTTAGGATCCTCGGTTCCTCCCGGTTTACAGGCTAAGGAGGAGGTCAAAGTCCCTCCCAATCTGACGGCAGTGCCGGTTGAGTACCACGATCTTGCTGACGTCTTCAGCAAGGATCTGGCACTCACCCTTCCCCCGCACCGTCCGTACGATTGTGCCATTGATTTGGTTCCAGGCGCTGAGTTCCCGTCCAGCAGGCTGTACAACCTCTCACGACCTGAGCGCGAATCAATGGAGACCTACATCCGGGACTCATTAGCTGCCGGGCTGATCCGGAACTCCACCTCCCCGATGGGGGCAGGTTTCTATTTAGTGGGCAAGAAAGATGGCGGACTCCGTCCATGCATTGATTACAGGGGGCTGAATGAGATTACGGTTCGCAACCGATACCCGTTGCCATTGTTGGATTCCGTGTTCACCCCCCTGCATGGAGCCAAAATCTTTACTAAGCTGGACCTTAAAAATGCGTATCACCTGGTTCGGATCCGGAAGGGAGACGAATGGAAGACGGCATTTAACACCCCGTTAGGTCACTTTGAGTACCTGGTCATGCCGTTCGGCCTCACCAACGCCCCCGCGACGTTCCAAGCCTTGGTTAACGACGTCTTGCGGGACTTCCTGCACCGATTCGTCTTCGTATATCTGGACGATATTCTCATCTTTTCTCCAGATCCTGAGACCCATGTCCAGCATGTACGTCAGGTCCTGCAGCGGTTATTAGAGAACCGACTGTTTGTGAAGGGCGAGAAGTGCGAGTTTCACCGCACGTCTTTGTCCTTCCTGGGGTTAATCATATCCTCTAACTCCGTCGCCCCTGATCCGGCCAAGGATGCGGCGGTGAGACATTGGCCCCAACCAACAAGCCGTAGGAAGCTGCAACAGTTCCTCGGCTTCGCTAATTTCTATAGGAGGTTCATTAAGGGCTACAGTCAGGTAGTTAGCCCCCTGACAGCCCTGACCTCTCCAAAAGTCCCCTTCACCTGGTCGGATCGGTGCGAAGCTGCGTTCAAGCAGTTGAAACGACGGTTCTCTACTGCGCCAGTTTTGGTGCAGCCCGACCCTAGCCGCCAGTTCGTGGTTGAAGTGGACGCCTCTGACTCAGGGATAGGAGCCGTGCTATCCCAGAGCGGAGAGACCGATAAGGTTCTTCACCCGTGTGCCTACTTTTCACGCAGGTTGACCCGGGCTGAACGGAACTATGACGTCGGCAATCGGGAACTTCTGGCAGTGAAAGAGGCCCTTGAGGAGTGGAGACATCTGTTGGAGGGAGCGTCTGTGCCGTTCATGGTTTTCACTGACCATCGGAACCTGGAGTATATCAGGACCGCCAAGCGGCTGAACCCCAGGCAAGCCCGCTGGTCACTGTTCTTCGGGCGTTTTGACTTCCGGATCACCTATCGCCCCGGGACCAAGAACCAGAGGTCGGATGCCTTGTCCCGGGTACACGAAGAGGAGGTCAAGACTGCACTGTCGGATCCACCGGAGCCCATCCTGCCTGAGTCCACTATCGTGGCCACCCTCACCTGGGACGTGGAGAAGATCGTCCGGGAGGCCCTGGCACGGAGCCCGGACCCAGGAACAGGTCCGAAGAACCGGTTGTACGTCCCACCAGAGGCCAGAGCTGCAGTCTTGGACTTCTGTCACGGTTCCAAGCTCTCCTGTCATCCAGGGGTGCGAAGGACCGTGGCAGTTGTCCGGCAGCGCTTCTGGTGGGCGTCTATGGAGGCCGACGTCCGGGAGTACATCCAGGCCTGCACCACCTGTGCCAGGGGCAAGGCAGACCATAAAAGGTCCCAAGGACTTCTCCAGCCATTACCTGTGCCTCATCGCCCCTGGTCCCACCTCGGCCTGGATTTCGTCACGGGCCTCCTGCTGTCCCAGGGCAACACCACCATCTTCACGATAGTGGACCGATTCTCCAAGGCGGCCCACTTCGTGGCCCTCCCGAAGCTCCCAACAGCCCAGGAGACAGCAGACCTCCTGGTCCACCACGTCGTCCGTCTGCATGGGATACCCACCGACATCGTCTCAGATCGTGGTCCCCAGTTCTCCTCACACGTCTGGAGGAGCTTCTGCCGGGAACTGGGGGCTACTGTGAGCCTCTCGTCCGGGTATCATCCGCAGACCAATGGACAGGCAGAACGGGCCAATCAGGAATTGGAGCAAGCTCTACGCTGTGTGACGTCCGCACACCCGACGGCCTGGAGTAAACATCTGGCCTGGATCGAGTATGCGCATAACAGCCAGGTGTCCTCTGCCACCGGCCTCTCCCCATTTGAGGTGTGTTTGGGGTATCAGCCCCCGTTGTTTCCCGTGGTGGAGGGAGAGGTCGGTGTGCCCTCGGTCCAGGCCCACCTGCGGAAGTGCCGTCGGGTGTGGCGCTCCGCCCGTTCTGCCTTGTTGAAGGCCCGGACGAGGGCGAAGACCCATGCAGACCGCCGGCGATCCCCGGCCCCTGCTTACCAGCCCGGGCAGGAGGTGTGGCTTTCCACAAAGGACATCCCCCTCCAGGTGGACTCCCCGAAACTTCAGGACAGATATATCGGACCATTCAAGATCCTCAAAGTCCTCAGTCCTGCCGCAGTGAAGCTCCAACTTCCGGCTTCACTGCGGATCCATCCGGTTTTTCACGTGTCACATATCAAGCCTCACCACACCTCACCCCTCTGTGCTCCCGGACCGGCGCCGCCTCCTGCTCGGATCATCGACGGGGAGCCGGCTTGGACGGTGCGCCGGCTCCTGGACGTCCGTCGGATGGGCCGGGGGTTCCAGTACTTGGTGGACTGGGAGGGGTATGGATCCGAAGAACGCTCGTGGGTGAAGAGGAGCTTCATCCTGGATCCGGCCCTCCTGGCCGACTTCTACCACCGTCACCCGAACAAGCCTGGTCGGGCGCCAGGAGGCGCCCGTTGAGGGGGGGGTCCTGTTGTGTGTGTGGGCCGCCAGAAGAGGAGGTACTGCTGGCCCACCACCAGTGGGCGCCCTGCCTGAAGTGCGGGCTTCAGGCACGAGAGGGCGCTGCCGCCACGGACACAGCCGGGGGTGACAGCTGTCACTCATTATCTCTTGACAGCTGTCACCCATCTACTCAACATCATCTCACTCCATAAAAACCAGACGTCATCTCCACCTCGTTGCCGAGATATCGTACTTCATTGGAGGTAATATCCTCAGCCGTTTGTGTTACAATATAATTTGTATATTGTGAGTGTTTGCAGGAGTACCGGTACCTCTGTCGGTGGAAGCTGAGAGAGCGCTGGAAGGCACTCTTTTCCCCTGAGGAATCACTGCGGTACGCTGCAAGTTTCTGAGTGAGAGGTGGAGGTGGCATTCCCACCGTTGTTGTTACTGGGTGTGCACACACCTACACTTGACTGTCTTTGTTCTCGCCAGCAGTACCAGATCCGACAGTCGGGGACGGTGATCACCTGGGAATTCGGGACTTGGCGGCTCCAGTATTCACCAGGTTCGGTGGCGGCGGAAATCGTGTGGTTCCGGCTCTTCTCAGGACAGACGTCTTCTATCCTCGAGCCTGCCCACACGTCACCTCTGTGATTTGACTGTAATTATATTCTGAGATTGTCTGTATTTCGTTGTGCATATTTCACAACATTAAATTGTTACTTTTTGGCTCATCTATTGACCGTTCATTTGCGCCCCCTGTTGTGTGTCCGTGTCACTACACTTTCCCAACAGGAACGCCTTTGGAGACGGCTTTTGGTAGAGAAATGAACATTCAATACACGAGCAACAGCTCTGGTTGACATTCCTGCTGTCAGCATGCCAATTGCACGCTCCCTCAAATCTTGCGACATCTGTGGCATTGTGTTGTGTGATAAAACTGCACCTTTCAGAGTGGCCTTTTATTGTGGGCAGTCTAAGGCACACCTGTGCACTAATCATGGTGTCTAATCAACATCTTGATATGGCACACCTGTGAGGTGGGATGGATTATCTCAGCAAAGGAGAAGTGCTCACTATCACAGATTTAGACTGGTTTGTGAACAATATTTGAGGGAAATGGTGACTAAATGTACTAAAACAAATACGTCACAATTGTACACATACCACAATTTGATATGTGTACAATTGTGATGTATTTGTTTTAGTACATTTAGTCATGGACATGAATATTGTTATTTTGATATGAAACAGGATAACAAATGACCTGCCAGTGGTTTTATATTTGATTTCATTAGTGTGTTTCAGTTGAAATTTACATTTTCAAATTTATGCAATGTTCACATTTTCAATAAAACTGCTTTTAAGCGGCTTCTGAATTCATTTTTGGGTTTCACATATACCATGCGATTAATCATGATTAATCAGAGAAAGTCATTGAGTTAATGCGATTAAGATTTTTTATGTTTGCCCACCCCTAATATATATATATATATATATATATATATATATATATATATATATATACACACACACACACACACATGCACACACATCAAGAGACCCGCCTCAATATAAGCATACCTATAAATAAACAGGCAGAGGAAATGGAGCATGTACTATAGGTCTGTAATAGAAAAATGTCATAGAAAGATGTTTAGAATCAGTTCATCACTAAGTCCCTTCGGTGCCAAAGTTCGTAATGTTTCAATCCAGTAGGCCTCTCTTTTTTCAAAAGTTTATCATGGTCTCCCCCTCTAAAGGGAGGAGGGACCTGTTCAATGCCGCAAAAACAAAGAGTGCTTACATTTGTGATATGCGTCATGTTGTGTTGTCATGATGTGTTGAAATGAGCAGCTACTGGATAATCCCTGCCATTTCTGCAGATTGATCTTTTGTGTTCACTTATTTTTTGTTTTAATTGTCTTATACTCTTGCCCACATATGCTAAACCACAAGGACAGCGCAACAGGTAGATCACATGTGTGGATGCGCATGTTTTTTTTTCAATTTCAATTTATTTTCATTTATATAGCGCCAAATCACAACAGAGTTGCCTCAAAGCGCTTCACACAGGTAAGGTCTAACCTTACCAACCCCCAGAGCAACAGTGGTAAGGAAAAACTCCCTCTGAGGAAGAAACCTCAAGCAGACCAGACTCAAAGGGGTGACCCTCTGCTTGGGCCATGCTACAAAACAAAAATTACAGAACAATTCACAGAACAATTCACGAATGAATATACAAGAAATGCTATTGGCACACAGGACAAGTTATTACATTCCGAATGGATTTTTTTTTTTTTTTTTTTTTTTTTACCGCTGTGGGGGTGCTGGAAAAAAGTAGTTTTATAAGTATTATTACATTGTGCACAATTCCCACACTGGTAAATTCCATTGGGAATAGATGCTAGTAAACTCTGAATAGATGTGATTTTGGGGACACTGGCACGAACAAGGTAGTCTGTAAGATTCCTACCCCTCCTACTCACAAAAAGGGGAGGGTCTCTAAAAATTGTAGAGAGCTCAGGATCAGATGTGAAGATGTGCCAGTGTTTTTTGAAAATGGCCTTGATGGTAGCAGAGTGAGGAGAATACTGTGTAATGCAGGTGACAGAGAATTCTTTTTTCTGTTTAAGTCTTTTTAAACAGTTCTGAACGTGTTTTCTTCAAAGCCAGATCATATGCCTTCTCGACCCAAATGGATGGGTAACCCCTTTCTGTGAATCATTTTTTTCATTTCCCCTGCCTGTTCGATGAAATTTTCATCAGAGTGGCAAATGCGCCTAAGTCTGTAAAACTGGCTAATGGGGAGACCCTTTTTGAGCAATGTAGGGTGAAAACTAGAAGCTAATAGCAAAGTATTTCTATCAGTCTCCTTCCTGTATTAGCTTTCATAACCAGCATATCCAAAAAACTGACTTGTTCAGTACCGTACTGTGGTGTGAAAAATAAACTTGATTCAAAGCTGTTCAACAAATTAACAAATTCATTGGCCTCTTGTGGGCTGCCAATAAAGACACAAAAAATATCATCAATGTATCTAAACCATTTAAGAATATTACACATAAACAGATTTTTTTCCTGATTGAACACAAATTTCTTTTCAAAAAATCCAACATACAAATTTGCATAATTGGGTGCATAAATGGTACCCATGCTTGTACCAGATGTTTGTAAATAAAACTCATTTTCAAAGCAAAAATAGTTGTGTTTCATAATAAATTCAGTAAAAAAAAAGTACTTTGGGGGATTGAATGCATTTCATGTAAGAGCTGTCTAAAACATCCCTGTTCACTAAATTCCAGTTTTAGGCCATACTGGGTGTGAACTTTGATGACCCCTGGCAAGGTCACCTTAGGGAATTTGGCCGAAATTTTTAGTGTATGTTTGTTTGGTGGATGATGCATCCAGTTACCAAAGTTTGAGCAAAATCTGAGTTGGTCACTATCACAGCCTGCCTGAGTCTTATAAAAATTGGCTCTTAAAGAGGTGGGCATTTGCTTCTGCGTACATGCTTTCAGGCGCATGGGTGCGTTGTTGGATTGTTTTCTTTCTTTGTAATTTTCTTGTTGTTTTGGATCTGTGTGTGCCGAATAAATTCATTCATTCATTCATTCAAATAGAAATTGACTGTCATCAGCGATTCACAGATTATCTGTTGTGTGGGCTGCCAGAAGAGGATGTACTGCTGGCCCACCACCAAAGGGCGCCCTGCCTGAAGTGCGGGCTTCAGGCACGAGAGGGCGCTGCCGCCACGGACACAGCCGGGAGTGACAGCTGTCACTCATTAATTCCTGACAGCTGTCACACATTCTTCATCATCGCACTCCATAAAGACCAGACGTCATCTCCACCTCGTTGCCGAGATATCGTACTTCCTTGGAGGTAATATCCTCAGCCGTTTCTTTTGCAATATATCTGTATATTGTGAGTGTTTGCAGGAGTACCGGTTCCTTTTTCTGTGGAAGCTGAGTGAGTGCAGGACAGCACTCTTTTCCTCTGAGGAATCACTGCGGTACTCTACTGAATATTGAGTGAGAGGTGGCATTCCCACCGTTGTTGTTACTGGGTGTACACACACCCACACTTGACTGTCTTTGTTCTCGCCAGCAGTACCAGGTCCGACAGTCGGGGACGGTGATCACCTGGGAATTCGGGATTTGGCGGCTCCAGTATTCACCAGGTTCTGTGGCAGCGGAAATCGTGTGGTTCCGGCTCTCCTCAGGACAGACGTCTTCTATCCTCGGGCCTGCCCACACGTCACCTTTGTGATTTGACTGTAATCATATTCTGAGATTGTCTGCATTTCGTTGTGCACGTTTCACAACATTAAATTGTTACGTTTTGGCTCATCTATTGGCCGTTCATTTGCGCCCCCTGTTGTGGGTCCGTGTCACTACACTTTCACAACATTATCGCCTTGTTTCTCCTTCAAACTGCACTCCAGTCATCATCTTTCTCAGCGACAGATCTCTGAAGCTTTTGTATAACAATCATTTCCACATAAATTCAGCTCTATTTCATAATAAACGATGGGAGACTGATCAGAGCGCTACACCAGAGCATGTGAGACTGATTATCTGAGTCTGACTGTCTACACCCAAAGTGATCAATGGGAATAATGTGAACCATCAGATGACAAAGTAAAACCTCTTAAATCATTCTAAAGTCAGTTTTAAGCAGAAACAAGGCAATAATCTGTTAATCGCTGATGCATGCGCAGTGAAGGCAGGGGGACCGTTCAGCCTGCGACAGCGGAACTGGAACCTTTAAAAAAATGGGCGGCCAGTGTTGAGCTCTATACATTCCGCTACAGAATGACCCTAATTATTCTAGAATAAATCAGTCTTTCCCATTAAAGACATTCATGTTATCTGGTGAAAATGCCCATGTTTTTTTCATATCACAGTTTTTTTTCCACTAATATCATGCAGATGTAATTTTGAATTAGCATATCAGAGGGACATCACAGGTAGAATACTTGTAGACAAAGTGAGAGAAATAATCAACAACGGCCCAAGGACTGAACCCTGGGGCACCCCACATGTAATCTTCAAGAATTCAGAAGTTATACCATCAATGTGGACACATTGATACCTGGTGTGTAAATAGCGAGCTATCCCTTCATGTGCCAATCCTGATACCATACTTCTGTAATTTATCCAATAGTAAAGTATGATCTATAATGTCAAATGCTTTTTGTAAATCAAAGAAAACCCCTACAGTGTATTGCTTATTCTTGATTCCATTTGTAATTTTTTTTCAACAAAGTTAATTAAAGTCAATGAAGTAGTATGATTCTTTCTAAATCTATATTGCTGTTTGCTGAGTATATGATGGTTAGCTATAAAGTCATTTGAAGTCTTTACATATACCTTTTCAAAAAAAAATGTAAATTGTGGTAACGTGATATTGGCCTGTAATTTGAAAAGACATGTTTGTCACTAGATTTGAACAGCGTTATCACTTTATCTAATTTCATTTTGGAAGGAAATTTCCCAGTCATTAACGACAAATTACAAATAAAAGTTAAAGGTTTAACAATGCAATTGTTGTGTGCTGGGGTGTTTGGCTGGCTTGGTTTTTGTTTTCTGTTTTTCCCACCAGGTGGTATGCATTCAGGACTGAGTGGCTGAGCATTAGGACCTCACCCTGAACACCTGAGGCTTGTTTTCACGTGCAGGTCATCAGGACTCACAGCTGTGGTGTATTCTGTCTTGATCAGAGATTGCTGCATTTAAACCTTGAATGCACAGTGTGTGATTGCCAGAGACTCGACCTTATGAGCAGACGTGTGAGATCGACGTCAGGAGAACAAT